>NC_143058.1:57779621-58082651 GCF_052426305.1 Pelodiscus sinensis
TTATATTGAATTTATAAATTTATATTTATTTATTTATATTTATAACTTTTAATTTATTTAATTTAAAAGCACTAAGAGGAAGGGAAATGTGTGCGCGCAGATGGAAGGGAAATATGTCTTTTATCCCCTCAATGGTTGCGCCTATGCACACGTTGCAAAATAAGTCTAATTTAAATTTACAAAATCATGGTTTTGTTTCATAGGCACATTGTGGTATATTTTTCCTTTCCATGGCTTCCAGTAAACAACCATAAAGGCAATGACAGAACAGTCCATAAGGGAGCCATGCTGTTGGGTGCAAATGTTGGTGGAAAGTAATATCAGAAGGTGCCAACCTTCCTCAGAGGAGCTCCGTGATGTGCAAAGCTGACAGCAGAATTCGCCAAAGATCCCTGGCCTCTAGACTTAGGAAATAAAGTCTTCTGCCTTGTCTACACTCTTCTCCTGCAACTGAGGGTAGCACATATGAAAGGTAGATTCTGGACTGAGGATTTCTGCATGCAGTATCAGGTCGGAGTTTCAATAGCACACTATTTTATAGTCAAGAGTGTAAAAGCTTTAAATCCTCCTTTCTGATGGAAACAATATGCAGCTTGCACTGTACTACAATATAAGTGTCCTCCTACATGGAGCAAAGTCCTATAAAATTAATAAGTTTTATAAGCTGCAATTTCAACAGCTTTTAATGAGGTGTCTCCAAAGAACCACCAAAATAAAATAAATGGATACAATAAGTAATGAAGAAATCCCCAAATGGGCACACACCTACCTAAAATAAAACTAGTACTGAAGAGGCAGACAGTTTTTAGAGGTCTTTTAAAAATACCTGATATAGGCCACTTAGACAAGCAATTCTTTTCTTTGGCAAACCCAATACAAGAAAAGGAGAGCACAAGCGAAAGGAATACTCCATTGCACAATAATGGCTGAGGTAACATTACTTCATCATTTACTTCTGAATACATAAGAAATGGAAAAATGGGCCCAAGATATGCACCTACTAGCGTAGAAAAATATGTACAATGTACAAGGGTGAATTATTGATTCCTGTACATATTTCTTTCAGAATGTGCATATAATATTTTATTTTCGCTAATTCATCATCCCATATATAAACATACACAAGTTCAGAGCAGGAACCTGAAGTACTTTTCTTCTATACTAGAAAATGTCAAAACTAACTTTTTTTTTTTTCAAATAAGTAACTCAAGTTTTTTCGACTTTACTCTGGACAGAGGCAAATGAGACAAAGGAGAATGAGCTGAATGCTATTCTGGCTCTTGCCTCCTAAGACAGTGGTGGAATTTTTCAACAGCACCTACGTGACTTAGGAGCACAAATCTAAATTAAAATGAGGACTCCCGCACCTAAATCACATAGATTGGTATTTTCAAGAGTAACCAAAAATACAGGGCCAGGTCTCTTGAATCATCAATGGATAGAACAAGACTGAACTGCAGTAACTGATGATAGAATTAGCCTGCTGAGTCTTCATTAGTGCTGCTTGATATTCCTATTTAGACTAACCATCTCTAAATCTTACATAATAGGGATGTTTTCTCTGCCCTATTATTCTCTGTAAAATGGACATTATAATATGGAATTTCCTTGACTTCTAAAACTTCCCAGTGTGTCTTCATATCAGCCTTCAGTCAGCTTCACTGGTGTTGCAGCTCAGCAGTCCCCTCGGATGACCTTTCAGCAGGTTGTTACAAGAATTTCATTCTATTTTTTACAGTGTCTTATACTGCAGCACAACGGAGATACGCGTTTTTGCTTTCTAACGACACACCTTCCATTACTGTTTCAACTGTTACTGTGTACGCATTTGCTCTTCAAACTACCAACCAAGAACCCAATCTGGCAAAGGTTTAAATACCAGTTTAAGTTAAATAGAACTAATGACAAATACAAATTAATCCCATGTGTACTTTTGAGTTGGCAACTGTAAGTTGATTTATGAACCAGCCATTTAAAAAACAGATTATAGTTAAGTAAAGAATGAGGTGATAGGCAATCAACTGAGATAAAATTTCTTGGCTGAGAAAACCTGAGAATTAAGTCTGGAAACAATGCGATTCACTGCATGTCTCAATACAGAGGCATTAACCTGACCTCCTCCTCCTTCAAGTGCTTGTTTCACATCGACTCCAATCAGGTGTGTGTGTGCCACGTGCACAATTGTTGGAAAGCTCTTCTTTTGGTAGCACCAAGTGGGTTGGTGGTGGAGTCCCTTGGAATGGCGTCTCCATAAATGACCCTGCTTAGTCCTTTCCCTAGCAGCCAATCTCAAGTGCAGGAGTTGGACTTTCCATCTACCACTGACACTTTTGAAGCTGCAAGGGACCTCACTAAGATGATGGTGCCGAAAACCCAGGCAATCAAGGACAAGCCCCTGATGCTGCCATGCGCAGCACTATTAAGAGGTAAGCCAGCTATGCTATGCAATTCTCCCGCACCGGGCCAGCACCACCCTCCTGAACATCATTCCTACTCGCTATCACATCCTCAACAGCCACAAGGAACGAGCCCTGCCTTTGTACGGCAAATTTCTCCAGCTCTGGGCTGCTGGGCATACATACTCTCAAGTGGAACACAACTTCCATCTACTTGAAGAATATGGATCTCCCAGCATGCATTCCATGGCTAGCAATAAGACACGAAGATACATTTTGACTGCTAGCACTTGAGGGTTTATAACCAAACAATTCCTAAAACTCAATGAAAGTTAAAAATACTACCTGCAGTCTCTCTTCACATTCCCTTTTGAGATCCAAGAAGTTTGCAAGTTACAGAAATGACACCTAATACCAGAGATGAATGTGACTTAAGAAATAAACATAGGTAAATATACTACCTGGTTCACATGAAACTGACCACTTTAGACTAATACCTAGTTATAGCCTTTTATATCTAGGTGTCAAATGATCAGGCCTAAAGTAATTATACTAAGAGTAAAAAAAAAAAAAGTGTTCCAAATTAATTTTTGATGCAACTCCACTGAAGTCAATGAAGTAATATATGAGAAATTTCACACCATATAATAATTTATTTATAGCATAGGTCTGCAGCAACTCTTCCTCCCTTTCCCCATCATACAGGATATTTTTGTCCAATATCACTCCTCTCGGTCTAATTTATGGCATAACACACAAAATAATGTTCAGTCTTCAAAGTTCTCTTTTCTGCCCAGTCTGCTCTCCTCTCTCCCACTTGTCTTCCCCCAGCTCTCTTTTTCCCTCTGGCTTTTGGGCTCAAGCCTTTCCAAGGTCAAAGGTCCTGTATGAGACATATATAATTCCTGCTCATAGCAGCTCTTAAGGTTTCTGCTACAGAGTTCTTTGGTTGTCCTCTCCTGAGTTCCCCCCCTCCAGGCATTGAATACCAGTATGCATGAGTGGTAGGAGAGACTACTAAGGGCCTAGCATGATCCCTTGATAAGAGCAGGCAATGTATGAAGAATTATTCCTTGCTACTCTATACTAACCTACTAGAAGAGAACAAACAACTAGATCAGTCTTGTCAAACTTGAAGCCTACTGAGGGCCGCACAAACAAAAACTGATCGCTTTCAGGGCCACCAAAGAAAATGTACTCCTATTGGAAAGTCGTAATTAGTTATTATTATAGATTATGTTTTAGGTATATTTTAAAATATTTTTTTAGGTCTTGTTTGACTATAATACAATAATTTGATGTGTAAAATTGTTATTTGTTCATATATATTTTAATTTAAACATAAATTTAAGTTACTTTTTACTTTTTTATATGATACATAACTTGTTGAAATAAAAAGTATAGACAGTGGTTAATCAAACAGAACAGGCTTCTCTAAAAATTTGAGATACTTTGTAAGTTTGAGATTTGCATAAATAATTATTCCTGCGATTGCAAACAAAGGACATTTATTGATATCTAATTAATACAACACATTTTGTGATTTTATTTGGGAATAAATAAATAAACTACAAAATATTAGCAAAATATCCCCGTCTGCTCCCCCAGAGTCAGGCACTCCCGGCCCCACCCCCTGCTTTCACCCAATGTCTCACCCCTCCCCCACAACCAGGCACTCCCAGCCGCCGCCTCCCGCTCTAACCCAATGCTTCACCCCCAAACCCAGGCACCTCCAGTGCCCCCCAACCTAATGCCTCACCCCTCCCCCAGAACCAGGCACTCCCGACCCCCCCCCCCAACCTAATGCATGGGTCCCAGAGCCACCATCGCTGCCACCACACTTCTTCCTCCAGGTGCTGGGGCACACAAGCAGAGTGGCTGGCTGTGAGCAGGCGCTTGATGCCGTGCACAGAGTGGCTGGGTGGCTCTGTGCACATGCTGGAGCACTGAGAGCAGAGAAGCAGGCCAGCCATGAGGATGTGCTGGAGTGCTGAGCACAGAGGGATCAGCCGGCTGTGATCTGCACTTGGCCACGTGCTCAGAGCAGCCAGTGGGCCACACTTTATTCTTTTATAAAAATGTAGTGGCGGACTCCAAAAAAAAAAAACCAAAAAAACAAAAAAAAAAAAACCACTTTGATCAGGCCCGGCCCGCCAGATGCCTGTTTGAAATGTCTGAGCTACACCAAGGGAAGAGTTTGCCTGAGAGCACAAAGACAAGTTCCATCCACAGCAAAGGAAGTGATGGAAGTGGGAATGGGGGCAGGGTGATCTCTCATGCACCACGCCCAAGTACACAGCTTTTTAAGGTAATTCCACAGACTGATGCTAGGAGCACCATGGTCTACAAATAGGACTACAAAGATGGTGTGTAGAAGTAGCAATGTTAGTAGTAACAGACATAGAAATAATATTTAAGAGACTGTCTGAGGAGCAGTTTCTGTGCCAGACACTAAACTGAATTACCTGATGTCAGATCAGTCTGAATGATAAATTTCTTATTAAGTGAAGATCTACTTACAAACTTTCCTCAAAGACTTTAACCTTCTCGCAGCCCTCAGGAGGTTCACGCTTGAACATGTAGCTGTTGTTGGGTTTTGGTGAGGTAGCATATTTGGGCAGGGGAGAATTGTTTCCATTCTCTGTGGGAAAAGAACAATCAAAAATAGCAAAGATATATAAGATAAGATGAATTCTGTTATTTTAAAAGAAAGGTGACAACTCCAAACTCACTTCATTACTAACATTACAGTGTTAAATAAGTATTTCCATTCTCTACGTTCTATGGAATATTTCTCCCCAATCTGTAGGACGGACACATTTATATATCACAATTCTCACCATGCTCTCCCCCACAACTTATTTTCTTTTGAGACCCCTGCATGTGTTCCATGGCAATCCAATTTTACAATTCCACATCAGACTCTTAATCACAACCTCTACAGCCAAGATACCAGACAGGTCTCATATGAGGTCTATCAGCAGTCCAGATAATATCAGAATTGGTTGCTGCCGAGTAATTTAAAAAAGAAAAGCGTGATTCAATTTTAACAACTATTTACACAACTATTTAAATTTTCTTATAACAAACAAAACATTCTAGATTGTCAACATATCAGCTAAGTACTATAGATCCAAACAAATCCAAAATATTGACAACTTTTGGATTGCCATATGTTACTGCAGTATTTCCAAAGCACACTTTTTGGGGCACACATAAAAAACAAAACAAAAAATTGAAGAAAAAAAGATTAAGGAAATTAATGGTGAGAGAAGATGAAAAAAGACATGGAAAGAGCATGTGGTTTCAAGCCTTTCATCCAGTCCTCCTATATTCAAGTAGTTCTAGGAAACTGAGCCCAGATTCTTCAGGGTTGTGATGTCTAATCACATTTTTCATCTGCAGATTTCAATGTTTTTCAAAGCTGGGTAATTGTTAGCATCTCCATTTTTACAGATTAGGAAAAAGGTTAGATGTGTCCAACATCACATAATGAGCCAATGGCAGAGCCAACAAGGGATAAATTAAAGAATCTACATTATTTGTTACTTACTATTGCTGAGTAAGCAAGATAATGTATAATTGCAGATGAGCGCCCAAACTCAATAAAGAAGCATCTGTTGTGATTTGCACTGTAGGCTGGGGTTGATAAAAGGGGACTCCTATGAGAAGATTATTGGGAGATGTCCATCATCATACTAAGAGAAGAATGTCTGTGGGTACAGCGACTCTTGTGCAGCAGATGACATGATGAGGTGTAGACAGATGTGTGCCAATGCTGGACAACATAGGTAGATACTGCCATATGACCCATTAGCTTCAGGAAGGTAAATATCGTAGTAGTGGAGCTCATGAAAAGAATGGCTATGAGGTTCTGAAGGAGTATGAAATGTTGAGGTAAGTAGGCCTGAGCTGAAACTGAGTCTAAGAGAGCTCCAATGAACTCTTACGCCATGTCCTGGCTCTAGGGTAGATTTTTGCTCACTGATAAGAAGACTGAGGCAACTGAAGAGAAGTTTGGTCTTCTGTATCATGGAGGTGGTTTCCCCATGACACCATCCTTTATGAGGCAGTCACTGAGGTACAGAAAGATGATGAGGTCTTGCCGTCAAAGATATGCTGTTGCTACAGCCAGGATCTTTGAGAAAACTCGGGGGGTGGAAGAGGCGTCAAATGGCAGGACCTTGTACTGGTAGTGATCTGTGCCTACAAAATGGAGGTAGCATCTGAGAGATGGATGTATAAGTAACATGAAAGTATGTGTCCTGTAGATTGAGGGCTGCGAACCAGTCTCCTTCCTCCAGTGACAGAAAAGTGTTGTTAATGTGACCATCTTGAAGCACTGTCTGCAGAGAAATTTGTTCAATTTGCAGAGATTGAGGATCAGTCTCCAACCCCCTGATCTTTTCTCAGTAAGATCCTCTACTTTGGCCTGAAGCTCCCAGGGACCCCGATGTCTATAGCCAAGATGCTCTGTGCATGACTACAGCAGTCACAGCTGTTCTTGCAGCCTGTCTGTGATGTCCAAAGAAGTCTGAAGGGCTGTGTGGGTGATGGTGTGGACCTCATGGACTATGGCCTTTAGGATAGGTTCTTTTGGAGTCAGGAAGATGCTCCACAAGCTCCCCCAATTTTGAATACCGTATATTCCGGCGTACAAGACGACCTCTGAAGTTAAAAAACATCCCCCAAAAATCGGGGGTCGTCTTGTACGCCGGATGCCCCGCCGCCGGAGCCCCTCCGCGGCTTTGAAAGCCTCGGGGGAAGCCGGCGGCGGGGCATCCCCGGCGCGCATGGGCTGCCCGCCCGTCGGAGCCCCTCCGCGGCTTTGTAAGCCTTGGGGGATGCCGGCGGGGGGGCATCCCAGGCGCGCATGGGATGCCCCCCCGCCGGCTTCCCCCGAGGCTTTCAAAGCCGCGGAGGGGCTCCGGCGGGGGGGGAGCCCATGCGCGCCTGGGATGCCCCCCCGCCGGCTTCCCCCGAGGCTTTCAAAGCCGCGGAGGGGCTCCGGCGGGGGGGGAGCCTATGCGCGCCTGGGATGCCCCCCCGCCGGCTTCCCCCGAGGCTTTCAAAGCCGCGGAGGGGCTCCGGCGGGCGGGCAGCCCATGCGCGCCTGGGATGCCCCGCCGCCGGCTTCCCCCGAGGCTTTCAAAGCCGCGGAGGGGCTCCGGCGGGGGGGAGCCCAGGCGCTCCTGGCGGCTTTGCTCCCGGTGCCTCTGGTCTGCTGGGGACCATCTCCAGCAGACCAGGGACACCGGGAGCAAAGGAGGCGGAAGGGCGCTGGGGTATAAGATGAAACCCTATCTTTTAATTAAAAAGATAGGGGGTCGTCTTATACGCCCAGTCGCCCTATACGCCGGAAAATACGGTAATTACTGAAGTCGTGATTTGCTAGGAGGGCCGAATAATTAGCAATTCTTAGCTATAATGTGGAAGACAGACAAGATTTCCTCCCGAAGAGGTCCAGCTTCTTGTGGTCCTTGTCATGGGCCATAGATCTATATTGTAGCAGCGTAGACCTGTGTTGTGCCTCTCCACAAGGGAGTTTGGTTGGGGTGTGTGTAAATAAAAAGTTCGTATCCTTGGCAGGAACAAAATATTTCCTGTCAGCCCTTTTACATGTGGGTTGGATGGCAGCTGGAGTTTGCCATAACTCATCTGATGCCTCCATAATTGCCTCATCAACAGGCAGAGAAATCTTGCCATGTACATGGGCTGTATCTTTTTCAGAAGTCAGTGCTTTTTTTGTGTGCACTCCTTGCAGTGGAAGAGTAATTGATGTTCTTTGAGATGAGTGTCCCCATGGGTGCTCCATTTAGGTTGCTGTGCTTCCGCTGAGCCTTAGAGCGGAGCATTCATAGAAGTGTCTCTGGGGCCGTGCAGGTGTGCATCAGCAGTAGCATGCTGCTAGGCTGCAGGCATCGCACACGTGCGAGCCCCCGTCCCATTCCTCAGTTCCTTCTCTACCCTGAAACCATGGCTTAGGAAGCCCAGGATCCCAAAGTAGAGGTGAGGAAGGGAACACACACCACCTCGAGAATCTTTTCCATTTCTGAAGATGGTCAACTCCAGGTCAGAGAACCATCCATGACGGGTGTTGTGGCAGTCCAGCTGAAGGAGATCCCTGCTGCAAGGTAAAGTGGATTGGTGGGGCATGGGACATCACTGCTAGGAAGATACAGCATCAGCATGGCCATGCCAGCCATGGTTTAAGTATGAGACAGGCCCTGTCCCTCTTTATCTTGTGAGCTACTCTATTCAATAGGGGAATTGGAAGAAATGCATAGAATAGGTGGGTTGTCCATGAGATGAGAAAGGCACCCCCCCATTGATCCCTTGCCTACTCCTGCCCTGGAATAGAATAAGGGGAATTGATTGTTGGAGTGCATTGCAAACAGGTCTATCATAGGGTGACGCTATCGGTGGAAGATGTCTGTCAATATGTGCAGGTTTATTTGCCACTGAAGCTCGACTGGGAGGGCTCTGAGTGCATCTGCCATTGTACTCAGGGTGCCTGGAATATGCACTGCAGTGATAATTGTGTTGTGTTTCAGGCACCAGTTCCAAAGTGCTAAGGACTCTGCAGATGCTCATGATCTGGCTTCGCCTTGATGATTTATGTAAAACATTGCTGCGACGATGTCTATGTATAGTCTGATGTGTCTGTTGGTGATGAATGGGAGGAATTTGACACATGCATTCCTGACTGCTTGCAGTTCCAGGATATTTATGTGCAAATACTTGTGGGTGCTGTAGCCCCTTGAGGTGCTGAGGCGGCTTGCTTTTTAGCAGGCTTTTTGGATCCCCACTGCTTGAGTTCCTTGGGCTGTTGGCCCGGATCAAAGGCTGGTCTAAGCGAGTTTTCTAATAAAAATAATTTGAGTCAGAGGACTCTGTCTTTCTGTACTTGTAATTTTAGTCTTGCGTATTGAGGGCATTTCTGAGAGATGTGCTGCTCTCCAAGACAGCAGATGCATTGTGAGTGACCATCCAAAGGCGGAATATGCTCTTTACATGAGTTTAAAGCCAGGTGATCCAGGCATGCCTGTGTAAGCAGTCGGAGACTGCAGGGAGGGGGTTAACTGGGAGAAAAGAAGAAAGCCCCTTATACTAATTAAGATTTCTCTCTTTTCTTTCTTCTCTTTTAACATTAACTATTTAAAACTCACTAATTAACTATTATAATGAATTTAACTGGTTTTAAAAAGTATAATCATGTGAACTTGAAGAAGTGAGGGAGCACTACTGAGTCCGTCTGTAGCCGGAGGTGGTAGAGAACTGGGGGAGGGGCGCTCGCACTTGCACGATGCCTGCAGCCTAACAGCACGCACTTGCACAGCCCCATGGACACTGCTAGGAAATCTCTGCTCTGAGGCTCAGCGGCAGTGCACCGACGTAATGTGGAGCACCCACAGGAACATCTCGAAGAACCACCTCCTGGCTTGTAGCGATGTATCTGGGGCATGAGGGTCCAAATCTTGATCCTAAATCTAGCCCTCCTCCACTTACGAGTGTTCCAGCAGGGGAAAAGTGCAAGGTGGTGATGCACGTCTTTTAGTTGGTATTGAAGATGCCACTGATTGGTGTCTATAGGAGCCCTGATGCTCCCAGGGTGGCCACTGGGGTGGGTACCATGTCAGAAGGTATGGCCCATGTGCATACCAGGGAGGATAACGAGGTCTGGCTCAATAGTAATATGACAGCGACCCCATCAGAGAGGAGTGCTGTGATTAACACACACTCCTGTGGTAATCACTCCCCAGGGCCCTGTGCCAAGACAGCACAGGCGATCTGATAAGGCCCAGAGAGCTATGGGTTGATGACAGCACCCCAGATGGATCTCTAGCAGCAGGGCATGAACCTCCTGACATAACCTCCTTGTGCTGCTGGTGCTCAGTCGGGTACCACCTGCGCCGGGTCAGAGGTATACAATGGTGGTTCTGCTGGTGCTGCAGGAGGAGAAGGCAGTGGCATGAGCCTGGTGCTGAGCTTGTTTGTGCCAGTTGGGATGTTTTCTGTGGTGCTGGTTTAGCAGTTCGTGCTGAAGTTTTTGGTGGTGCTGGGTCACTGTACAGTGCTGAAGTCTGTTTAAGGGGCTCTTGACAGCACTGAGGAGGTATGGCCTGGTGCCGAAGTCAATTCTGGAGATGTTGAACTCGCACCGAAGGAGGATCTTGATGCTGTAGTACTGGACATACTGGGTCTCTCTCCTCTGCTGGCTTTGAGAGAAGAGGAAGGCAGGAAAGACCATGCCAGGGAAGCTCTTGTCTTGAAAGCCTTCTTAGACAACGGGGAGGTAGCTCTTTTCTTGGCAGACTCCGCCTGGGGCCAGAAAGTGTGTTGGTCATCAGAAAGCTGCATGGCCTTTTCAAAGAAGATCATTCTGGGGAGCTCTCTGTCTTTTCTGGCCCTAGCTGTCAAGCTACAGCAGTGCTCACATTTCTGGAGAATATGGGCTTCACCCAAGCAAGTGACTACATGACAAATGTCTGTCTGATATTGGCATGCGGTTGCAACATGAGTTGCACTTCTTAAACCACGGTGAGCCCGGCATGTCGCGGTGTCAATATCCGGCGTTGTGTGGATTTTTTGTTTGAAAAGTGAGGGAAGCGAAAAGAGGGTAACGAGGAGGGAAAAAACAGAAAAACACAACAGGATTCTTCTGGCCTCGTAAGCAACCAGAGTTGCGTCAGGCTTCCTTGAGGAGAAAAAAAAAACAGACCTTTTTTGAACAATATTATACACTAACTAGAACTAGGGAAACTATTTATGTAAAAAAAGAACCCCACTAACTACAACTAACTAGGAACTAGAAACTAACTGCTAAGGTAAGTACACCTGAGGAGAAAAGTTGAAGCTCCATTCACGACCAAGGGCAGTTAGCAAGGAGCTGAAGTGGGAGGGACGGGCTGCGTACATGAGGTGCTAAGGCGCGAACACCCTGAGGTGCCTTTCACACATGCATGGCCCAACAGGAAATTGCTTTGCAAAATTCCAATCTGTGGCTCCAGGACAACCCATCAACAGTGGAGCACCCACAGGGACATCACTAGAAGCAGGTGTTTCAAATTGGGGAACATAAAATTCATGTACTCTAAAATCACTAGTTACTTTTGAAAGTTCAGGTTAATAATATCTGTTAAGATGGCTTACCAGGATCCAGTTTTAGGTAGTATAATGATCATATAGCACAGTTACCAGAATCTCATCAGGTAGTTTACAAATAAAAGAGGAGGAAAAAAAACTTCCTCTTTTTAAAAGTTTATACTTTATTTCAGTATCAGCAGATCTCAATTCAACTAAATGAAATCTACACGTGAGAAACCCATCGATGGCAAATCTGCTAGTGATAAAATACTTTAATAAATGCAATATTAAAAATCCAATGACCATTGGAAAAAGTATGAAAATATTCTAGGTAGTATGCTTTATAATTTGTCATTACTAGTAACAGTCATAAAATATCTTGGCTTATTAAAAATTCAAGAATGCTGTTTTATTCATCTTGCAAAATCAGAAGGAGATTGCATGTGCTGGCCTAATATAGTAGGTATGTCTGATTAGTCCATCTCATTTAGTTACCAAGATACAAACAGAGTCTTTGAGTGAAGACTAAGCAGCAGCAAGAGATGAAGTCTTATTAAACAAAAATCCTTTTCCTGTTATAGGTTAAATATTCCTAATAATCAAAGAGACATTAAATATAGCAAATAGGATGCACAGACTAGTATGAGGTGCATGAAACAAGCAAGAAAGAGTTCCGTTGTGCAGTAACGGTGCTTCTTTGAGATGTGTCCACGTGGGTGCTGGTGCATCCTCACGCCAGCGACCGGAGATCTTTCTATGTTTCCACCATGCTGCGCATGCACCAGAGCGCCCCCCTGTGTCACTGGAATCAGTTAGGTGCGCACGGCGCAGCTCCTCCATTCCTTCTGTACCCATCAGAACCAAGGGCTCCGAGCCAGGGAAGGAGGGAGGGTAGTGGAGCGCCCACGGGGACACATCTCGAAGAAGCACTGTTACTGCACGAGGTGAGTAACTCTTTCTTCTCCTTCAAGAGGTCCCCGTGGGTGCTCCACTCTGGATGACTACACAGCAGTTGTCGACCCGCGGAGGTGGGTTTGGAGCCCCGTGTTAGTCACTGTGGACAGTACTGCCTGTCCTACTGCCATGGAAGATGCAATTGAGGAAGAGAGAGCATAATGCTGTGCAAAAGTATGGTCCGAGGACCAGGTTGCGGCGTTACAGATATCCTGTAGAGCCATGGTCACCAACCCGTCGATTGTCAACCTGTTCTGAGACCTCGACCAGTCGATCGCAAGGCGTTCGGGCAACCCCACCCTCCATTTTCCCCCCACCCCCGAGAAGCCCCACTACCTACCTCTAGTGTAGTGCCGGCTTCCCGCGGGGTGGACGGAAGTCCTATGTGAAGCCTGCATCACTTCCGGGAGTTCCGGAAGTGCGTGGGCTGCTCCCCTCCCACAGCTCTGTTGCGTGCTGGGGGAGGGGGAGGGGGTGTTGGCCCCGGAGGAGTGCAGAGGCTTCCCTGCACTGCCAGCGCCGGAGGGGTGAGTTGAGCACAGGGGTTTCCCTGCGCCGTGGGAGTGGGGGTCAGCCCCGCCACGGGGATGGGGGGTGTTCCCCGGGGCAGGCTCCCGCGGGGGTTTGGCCCCGGGACAGGCATGCAAGGGGTTTCCCTGCCCCCCCCGGGGGGAGAGGGGGGAGTCAGGCCCAGAGGAGGCATGTGCTGGCTTCCCTCTGGGAGGGGGAGGGGGGAAGGGGGAAGGGGGAGGGGGGAGGGAAGAATACTGGGAGGAGGCAGATGCAGGGGACTCTCTGCTGCCACTGGCACCCTGTCCCCACTCCCCAGACCCTACTCCCCTGTCCCCAGCTACAGAACTCTGTCCCCATTCCTGTCCCCATTCCCTGAACTCTGTCCCCACTGGCACCCTGTCCCCTGCTGCAAAACCCTGTCCTCTGCCGTCCCAGCACCCTGTTCCCTCTCCCCTGCCCCCAGCCGCAGAACTCTGACCCCACAAAAAGTATAATTATAAAATATTCATTTTAGATTTAAATAGCATGAATAAAAAACAGACCATTTATTTCATAACTATAAACACGTGATTTTAATTTTATATATCGCATAATTTAAAAATAAACTGTTTATCAGAGTGTAAGTAAGGATTGGGGATAGCAAGTGATGAACAAGAGGAGAATAGAGAGGGCAGGGCTTCAAGGAAGGGGCGGGGCGGTAGATCTTCACCTGTTCTGAGATTTTAAAAGTGATCTTCGGTGTAAAAAGGTTGGAGACCACTGCTATAGAGGGACATTGCTGAGGAAGATCTTGTTGAGTACCTTATGAAGGAGAGGAAAGGGTGGAAAGGCATAGAGAAGGGGACCATCCCATGTGATTGAAAAAGCGTAGCCGAGGGAGTGCTTCCCTAGAGCTGCTCTTGAACAGTAGAGGTGGCCCTTTGTTTCCTTTTGTGGCAAAGAGGTCTATATCCGATTGCCCCCATTGACGAAAAACTGGTGCAAGTGCATTCCTGTTCATCTCCCATTCGTGTTGATCGTGGATGTGCGGCTTAGGGCATCTGCCGTGACATTGAGCACTCCAGGTAGGTATGAAGCTATGGGGGTAACATGGTGCGTAAGGCACCAATTCCATAATCTAATGGAAGCACATGCAGGTGGTATTGTCTGACATTATGGAAATGGACTTGTGAGTTATGTAGGATTGGAAATGTTGGCATACATACCTGACCACTCGCAACTCGAGAAGGTTGATCTGTAAGGTTTGTTCCATAAAGGACCATTTGCCTTGAGCTGTGATGGTGCCTAGGTGAGCTCCCCAAACCATGAGTGACACATCTGTCACAATAGTGAGTGTGGGAGAAAGTTGATGGAATGATACACCTAACATATTCCGGGGGTTTGTCCACCATTGTAGTGAGTTTAGAATGCGAGGTGGTATAGTTAGTTGTTTGGAGAGAGAATCTCTGGAGGGCTTGTAAGTTGTGGCTAACCATGACTGAAGGCCTCTCATATGAAGTCTGGTGAGCTTGACCACATGTGTCATGGAAGCCATATGCCCTAGAACAGTGGTCCCCAACCATTTGAGGCTGCCAGGCGCCAAGGTGTGGGGCCATTCGCCTGTCGGGCGCCAGAGGGCAGGGACACTTGCGCGCCCGGGGCCGGCACCCCCGCCCCAAGCGCCGCACGCCTGGAGCACGGGCAGCCAATTCGCCATGCGCCCGGGGCCGGCGCGCCCCCCCCCCCCTCCAAGCGCCGCGCACCCGGGGCCGGCGCGCCCCCCCCCCTCCAAGCGCCGCGCACCCGGGGCCGGCACCTCCCCCATGCACCGCACGCCCAGAGCACAGGCGGCCAGTTCACGGCGCTCCCGGGGCCGGCGCTAACCGTGCGCCGGTGCTCACCGTGCGCCATGCACCTAGGGCCAACTCTGGCACTATGCATGCGCCACGTGCCTGGGGCCAGGCCAGCCCCAAGCACTTGGCGGGCGCCCACAAATGCCCCCGCGGGCGCCATGGGGCCAACGGGCACCATGTTGGGGACCACTGCCCTAGAATCTTGAGAGAGTCACGTACCGTCATGGTAGGAGCTAGTTGTGCACTCTTGATAAGATCACGCATGGTGTTGAATCTGTGTTCGGGTAGAGTGGCCCTTGCTGCCACGGTATCGATGAGTGTACCTATGAACTCCAACTTCTGTGTTGGATGTAATGTGGACTTTGAGAGATTTATGTGAAAGCCAAGATTGGTGAGGGAGGTTATGGTAATATCGATCATGTCCTGGGTCTCGTGGAAGGACGATCCTTTTATCAGGCAATTGTCCAGGTATGGAAAAATGATGACTCCTTGACGACATAGCGAGGCCATTATGACTGCCCATGTTTTGGAAAAAAACTCTGGGGGCAGTTGAAAGGCCAAAAGAGAACACTATGTACTGATAGTGTCGGGTGCCCACCTTGAATTGTAGAAATTTCTGTGCGCTGGGTGGATGGTGATATGAAAGTAGGCGTCTTGAAGGTCGAGAGTCAAAAGCCAATCTCCTTGTTCTAGAGCAGGGATGATGAACGCTAAGGTAACCATTTTGAAACGGTGGTAAGTGACGTACTTGTTGAGTCTCCTCAAGTCTAATATGGAACGCCACCCTCTGTTCTTCTTCTTCTGTGTTAGGAAGTAAGTTGAATAGAAACCCCAACTGTGGAATTCCGTTTGTACTTGCTCCACAGCTCCCAACTGTAGTAGGCGTGAAACTTCCTGATGGAGGAGGGTTTCGAGAGATAGGTCCCTGAAAAGGGACAGGGTAGAGGGATGGGGGGGCATAGAGGTGAAAGGGATGATGTAACCCTGTTGGATCAGTTGTAGGAACCATCTATCCAATGTTATTTGAGACCACGGATGGTAAAAAACCCGGAGTGGGTGATGAAACTGAGGAGGCGTGGGCATGTGTGTTACTGGAGTGGGTATCCGGCTCTCGACATATCTTTCAAATGTGTTGTTTCGTTGCAGGTGGGTGGGTAGTTGCTGAGCATTGCTGTTGCTGTCGTTGTGGTCTACGACGTTGTGGTCTCTGTCTCTGCCTGAAATCGTACCGAGGTTGCTGACAGAAAGGCTCCTTAGGTCTCTGTTAAGTCGAGAATCTTGTTCTCTTGGGGGGGGGGGCTACATCCCCAATGTTCTGAGTGTCGTCCATGAGTCTTTCATAGAATGTAACACCTCGTTTGCCTTGGCTGCAAAGAGGTTCGTTTTATCAAAAGGCAAGTCTTCAACCTTTTGCTGTAAATCTCTGGGGACTCCGGAAGCCTGTAGCCATGATATTCTGCGTAATATGATGGCTGATGCGGTAACACGGGCTGCGGTATCTGCTACATCCATTGCGGATTGCAAAGCGTCAGTACACGAGACTGCGTGGCCTTCGTGCATTAAATTAAGGAGTGTTTACCGTTTATGTTCAGGTAAGTGTTGTGCCAAGTCCTGGAGTTTGGAATAATTTGCGTGATCATAATCCGCAAGCATTGCCGTGTAATTTGCTGCTCGAAGGAGCAAGGTAGCCGAGGAATAGACCTTACGGCCCATAACGTCTATTCTCTTGTGATCTCTATCCTGTGGCGTTGTCTTTAGGTTAGGTTGTCTTCCTTTGTGATGAACTGAACCCACCACTAGGGAATTAGGTGGTGGATGGGTGAAAAGGAAATCCGCATCCTTTGGTGCAATGAAGTACTTGCGGTCAGCCTTCTTGTTGGTGGGGGGAATAGACGCGGGAGTCTGCCAAATATTCTCAGCTGGGTCCATAATGGCCTCATCCATAGGGATTGCCAGTCGAGAAGTAGTAGATGGTTCCAGTGTACATAGAAGCGTATACTGTTTAACTTGTACCTCCTGTAAGACCCGTTCCTGTGCTAGCGTCATCCTTTTAAAAAGATCATGAAATTTCCTAGAGTCATCACCGGATGGTGGAGCTTTTGGTGTGACAGCCTCATCAGGTGAGGATGAGAAGTTATGTAGAGGGGATCTGTCTTTGCCCTCAGAGAGAATCTTGTATCTCAGAGCGACTTGGGGAATTTGGCTCTGTCATGGATGCAGTAAGAGGCGGTGAAGCCGGTGTCGTGGAAGTTGTTGAAGGAGGATGATGATGACTTCGCTTTGGTCTTGGCTCGCATGGCTGCCATTGAGTAGCCTATGGCGGTGGTGGGTAGCTATATTGTTGTGCATACCATGGTGGTGGCAGAGGTGGGTATGCGTATTGCATGACCAGAGGCTGCCAAGAAGGAGGTCTGTGGACAGGACTAGAATGTTGGGAGGAAAATCTACTCCTGGGTTCCATGTCTGCATCGCTTGGAGACTGTGAGATGTGAGACGATCTGCCCGAGTGCCAGCAGTGAACGGCTCTGTACTGGGGAAGGGTAGTGCACAGAATGGTGGCTCGGTGCCGAGGTGCAGGACTTGCTCGGTGTCTATGGAGGTGCCGAGCAGCATGGGGGCGGCATGTAGGTGCGGGGCTTCTCCGCAGTCGGTACCGGTGACCAGTGCCGTGGGTGTTTCGGCACCGAACGTTTCTTATGGCCCGCCGGTGCGGCCGGTGCCAAAGAGGAGGTCGGTGCCGTTGACGCTAGCAGTGCCAATGCTTTCTGTCTCGGCTCAGAATGCGCTCACTTGTGCGGTGCCAGCATTTTAGCCGAAGCCGTACCAGACATGCCTGGCTTGTCCGCGGTGCTAACCTGTGAGGCTGAGGACGCCAAGGGTAGCGAGCAGGTCAGGGAACGAGCCGTTCTCGATGCCGCTGGGGTAGAGGGACATGACTTGTCCATACCCTTGGTCAGAAAGGCCATTTCTGGAGCTGCTAGTGGGTCATCGGATGGAGGTCGGAGAGACTCTGGAGGTCAATTTTGAGCAGTGCTGGCACTTCTGAGTCTGGTTGGATTCGCCAAGGCACTTAATGCATTCGGCATGTCCATCAGACACAGGCATAGCGTCATGGCACATCTGGCACCTTTTAAAGCTGCAGGAAACAAGAGGCAAGCCGCAACGAGAGAAAAAAAAATTTTGTTTCTAATTATAGACTAGGGTAGGTAGTAGGGTAAAGAAAACTTGGAATCTGAGGTAACTATGGGAATTAACCAGGGTTTCAATCTATTTTTTTAACCAAAGATGAAGAGGAGAAGAAGCTCCATCTATTGCCGAGGACGGTAAAGAAGGAACTGAGGAGCTGCGCCGCACGCGCGCCTAACGGATTCCAATGACATAGGGGGGCCCTCTGGCACGTGCACAGTGTGGTGGAAACAGCTAGAAAGATCTCCGGTCGCTGGCGCGAGGATGCACCAGCACCCAGAGTGGAGCACCCACGGGGACCTCTCGAAGGAGAAGCATGTTTTCTACTATTAGGCATTTAGTACTTTCTAATTGGAGATTTAAACATACAGAATATTCAACAATACACAATTCTCCCATTAAAGTCATGTTTAGAATTTATTATAAGGTACAAATAGAGCAGACACAAATTCCCATATTAAAATGACTGTTTCCTCATATGTAATGAAACCCTATATGATTTTATTCTCAGTCTATATCTATAACACACATGCAAAAAGAAATGAGCTATAGATAACTCCACGAGCGAGTTAAGTAAGGTTGTTTTAAGATTTCATTTTTCAGGCTCAGATAAAGACATATAAAACAAAGTCAGCTAAACCTATTGCATAATTTTCGAAAACATCTGTCATGTTACCATACAAGCAAAAAGTATAAAGGGTTGTCCAATTTCAAAAAGTCAGCAAATTGACAGATACCATGATAAATTCCATTTATATTATTTCCATCTTGGTATTTATCAGTCACTGGTTTAATAAACTTTCAGAGAAGTTTGGGCTGTGGTTTTCAGATGTATATGGACAATCTTTTCTTCAGTGTTTAGGTATACTCTGACAATTTTTTAGAAATTTTTATACACAATAGCCAGACTAGGTCACACCAATGGTCCATATAGACCAGTATATACTCAGCTAGTATCAGAACTTCAGGAATAGTGTACAGAACAGTGCAATTTTGGAAAGAGCTACCCATCTTCCCCTAATGACTTCTGGCAGTCAAAACTTTAGGGTCACGCCAAATAAGGCTTCACAGCCCTGACTATCTTGGCCAGCAGCCATTGATTAATTTATCATCCATAAACTTATCTAGCTCTTTTCTGAATTCCGTTATATTTTGTCCATCAAAACATAGCATGACAATGAGTTTCACAAGTTAATTATGCATTTTGTGCAATAACTCTGAGTTCTGATAACAGAAACCCCTATAAATAACCACACAATGGGTCTGATCTAACACACACTTAAGTCAATAGGAGTCATTTTATTAATGTCAGTGAATGTATGATCAGCCTTCTGTTCCAAAGAGCATGTTGGCATCACGTATACATGTTAAAATATATTTGCAAGGAATTTTACAGCTCTTTCTCGCTCTCTCTAAGGGTACGTCTAGACTACATGCCTCTGTCGCCAGAGGCATGTAGATTAGGCTACCAGACATAGGAAAATGAAGCGGCGATTTAAATAATCGCCGCTTCATTTAAATTTACATGGCTGCCCCGCTGAGCCGACAAACACCTGATCAGCTGTTTGTCGGCTCAGCGTGATAGTCTGGATGCGCGGGTGGCGACATCAAAGGTATTTATCGACCACCCAGGTAAACCTCATCCCAGGAGGCATACCTGGGTGGTCGACAAATACCTTTGATGTCGACACCCGCGCGTCCAGACTATCGCACTGAGCCGACAAACAGCTGATCAGCTGTTTGTCGACTCAGCGCGGCAGCCATGTAAATTTAAATGAAGTGGCGATTATTTAAATTGCTGCTTCATTTTCCTATGCCTGGTAGCCTAATCTACATGCCTCTGGCGACAGAGGCATGTAGTCTAGACGTACCCTAACAAACAAAAACAACATGCATATACAAGCACCAAAAAGCATTCAGTAGTCTACCCTTATTTGGTAGCAGCCATGGCAACATACATGCCATGGTCTGCAGACTCAGAACTCTCAGTCTTAAACAGAAACAGAGGTAATAATATTCATGGTCCTTGCATTCTAAGAACCTAAAGCAGCAGTTTCTAATCAGAATTTCCTTCTCTCTCTTACAAAGCAATGATAGGTGTACAAGTGCACACATGTGCACAGATCACCCTCATGCATGGAGGAATTGGGAAAAGGTTACCTAGAAGAAAAACAAACTTACTTTCCATCCTGGCACTATACTAGGAAGTGAAAACTCCTTCTCCTAGCATACAGCTCAAGACAGAAGAGTAAGGAAAATCTATCCCTTATATATGGGTGGCTAGCTTCTATTAAAAAAAATGAAATAAATACTAAGACCAAGTGCTGACTAGTGCAACTCTTTCTTAAACTGTAAGAATAACAGAACAAGTAGGGACCATTTATGTAGTACCTTTATCTCTGGAGTCAGCAAGTAGATCATCAGCAGAGCATGGGATCTCCTCACTGCCCTCATTTGAGATGGTAAGAAATGAGGTGGGGGACACTGATTGGGAACGGCTGCTGCTGTTACTTCCTCTTTCTGCTCCAGCAGGTGTTTGGGTATCCATGTTGCGAGTACTGCTACTGCGTTGTGCTAGAGGAGGGGGAGCACGGTGACCATCTGGAATATCTTGTGGCTATTACAAAAAACAAACAAACAAACAAAAGAAACACACACCCCAAAGCATAAGCATACTTGTTCATGTGTGTAAGGCTGCACATTTTACCAGGAAAGGGATTTCTTGGCAGCTTAAACAGTTTCTTATATCTGGTCCATTACATAACAGAAGCCTATTCTGAGGAAGGTGAGTTGTTATACTACACAGACGCCAACAGAGGATACGAGAAGTGAGACTTCAGGAAAGTAGGAAATTCCTTGAAGAAACAATATACTTAAAGGAAGCCATGAGGAATGTTTTCCAAAAGGCAACAGTCAAATGAAAACATAGTTAAGTAATAACTGAAAAGTAACAATTTAACATAAATCACCAGTGGGGGTGGGGGGAGAGGAGGGGAGAGAAAGAGAAAGGCTTTTGGAAGTCACTTATAAAAAAGGACAACCATAAATTCTGATGAAAATAGGCAAGAATTTTTCTGATTCTTCCTCTGTCTACAAAAACAAAGTAAAAGTTTCAAAAACAACTAAACCAACTCTCACCAAAATAAGCGTTATAGAATTGTTTCTTTTACTGTTTATTATTTATGGTATACATGCATCAGTGTAAACATCCTAAATATGAAGGAAACAGCAAAAGATTTAAAAGAAGTTATTTTCTATTCCTGTGACAGATGACATTTAATCATTATGAATTTTTTTTTATTTTGCTTCAGTAATAGAAGACAATTTAATCACATACTATACTAACTTGGTAACAAATTTGTAAGTCATCAATGTGAAAAGGAAAAATCTCTAAAAAATGCTTTAAAAAATAATAATAATAGATACTTACAATCAGCTGTTCTTCCTTGCCTCCTGTCTCCTTAATTATTATCTCAATCTCCTGATTCAGACCCTCTATGCTATTCCGGAAACGTGATCCTGACGATTTCGTTATGGGTATAACAGGAACAATTACACTTTTTGGGATGGAAGCCTGGAAAACCAAAGGGAAGATGACCGAGTAAATATTGTAGATTTTTTAAAAAGCTTAAAAGTTTAAAGAATGCAGTTTTCTATGGAAAGAGATTTTAACAAGACAAAGCAAAAACTTTTAAAAAATAGTTGTAAGACCTTTAAATAAAAACAGATATCCTGAGATGATTTTACAAGGTTATATGCAACAGGAGAAAAATATTTACTAGATCATTTCTGAACAGCCGTCTATGCTTAAAAATCCTTCCCAGACCACTATCCAATTTACCTCCAGTTCCGATATTGCTCTGCAACACAAGAAAGCTAACTCTGAAGATGTGTTATTATACGGAATAAAGGAAGAAAAATATTTTGTACTAATACTAATGAAAAAAATTACTATTCTCCATATTGAGAAACCTTTCGAAGATGGGTCAGGTTGAGAACTTATAAAAAAAATGTCTAAATTACTTGTTACCACTCAAGAAAGATCTTCGAGTGATTTTGAATAGTACTCTGAAAATATCCACTCAATGTACAACAGCAGTCAAATAAGCAAACAGAATGTTGGGAATTATTAATATCTTCTCTATACTGCTGAAAAGATCGACGCTGCAAAGGTTGATCGTCTGGATTTTGATTTAACAGGACTAATAAGGACCCTGTAAATCAAATGCTGCTGGTGTCCCCATCAATCCTGATACTCTCCTTGGAGTCATGAGGAGTAATCAGTGGGAGAGTTCCCCCCTACCGCCTCAACCTCCTGCAGTGGAGCTGCCCCAGAAATTCAGTCTAAGGTACGTCGACTCCAGCTGGCTCCCCTCATACACTGGCTCCTGCCTGCCCCGACATACTGATACAGAAGCAGCAGTGCGGGGATCGGAGGGGGCCCTGTGTGTAACTGCAAAGGTTAATTGATCTTCTGGAACTATACTGTACTGTTTTTAACTCCTGTCATATGTTTTTAAAACAGAAAAGTGGAGGAGATGAGCAACAATGCTTATCAACAGAGGGAAAGGAAAAAGTTAAATCATACTGGCCATGGAACAACTTCCCAAACACTATGCTAAGCCTGTCTTATTAGAATCTATTAAAATTAAAAAAAAAATCTATTTATGTATATCAACAACATTCATAACACTAATGCTATTTTTGTTTTAGCTTCAATAGCTTTGAACTCTTATTTACACATCCTCTTAGAAACGCACTTCGGGTTTTTACAAAGTACTAAATGGCTTGTTTGAGCCAATTATTAGTTTTGAAAATTTTATTAGTTCACTTTAGGTTGTTGGAAAGGCTTATTTAGATTGCACAGATACACACATCATCTGGTTCTGATTTTGTACAGAAAACAACTTAAAAAGCATGAATCATTTAATTAATAAGAAATAATTTCTAACATTTATCTTCTACACTGAGATCATCATTACCTTAATTTTAAAAGAAAGTTAATTATTGTATTTGAAATGGTTAAGAACTGTAAGCATCCACAATAGCTATATAAATATCAATGGGATCCGTGAAATTCCGTTTTCAGAGCAAAATTCCTAAGTCTTTAAACATTATTTCCCCCTCACTAAACTAACACTCTTCCCCTTTACTAAACTATTAATCTATAGAAGATTAATAATTCTGCAATAAGGAATTCAAGATTTGGGTCACAGAGAAGTAGTCTCGATCCAGTTGTTTCAATGCACTGCAACTCACATTCTAGATCCAAGAGTGAGGCAGAGGAAGAAGGAGCAGCAATTAAAAAGGAGTGCATTGCTTTGCGAAAATGTTGGCCTATGCTTTTTGTTTGGTGCTCTCACCATTTGTAGTAGGGAAAAAACTAAATGAGTCATTAATTGCTTTGGAAATTTTCTACAGAAATTACATGAGCTTTCTTGAAGTTTAATCTAGATCTTTTTCCTGAAATCAGCAGACATAAGGGATGCCACATGAAGAATGGAGATTACAGAAACTTTTCAGAAACCTGTATGAGTTTGGCTATACTGGGTTAAGAAACACTTAACATTCACACTGCAGTTTCTGAAGTAACTGCAGATGATGCATGGTACAGCGTTCAGAAGGAACTTTGGGGAGTATCCTCAGTGGTACATTACCTAACAGAATGAAGAGGTTTGGTACTGGTACCCCAACCACAAGCTAGACAGTTCAGTAGAATGCTCTGCAGAAGCCTTTGCTCAGATGCAGCATTAGTCACAGGGTGAATAGAAAATTGCCTAAACTTAGACAAATATTTCATTGCTGTCAATCTCCTCATCTTCTTGCATTTCAGGATTTAGTATATTACACATATCACTTGGATTGTTTTACATAATTTATCTTTTGGGCTTTTTTAAAAACTCAAGATGTTTTCCCACCATTTCTATTCTGAGGCTTCCCAATTACTTTCAGCTTTGTTCTTTTGGTAATTGTGAGTTTTAAGCGGAGAGTAGTACAAACAAATCAACCAACCTGTTCCCTCATGGCATTCATTCTAATTTTTACTGATGGTGGTGCTCTGGAATTTGATGTTTTTCAAAGTAACTGAGTGCTCCCTTCCACTGAGTTCTTGCCAGTGAGAGCTGACGTGTGAGGCACTTTCAAGCCTTACAGGCACATTAAATTTGGCTCTCCAGGGTTGGAAAAAAAAAGTCTCTTCATAACACAACTAGCAGATCTTCCTTCAATTTCAAGGGATTTAAATTATGATGATTGTTTCTTTAAACATTGTGTCTCTTCCCAGAGCTGTGATTAGCTATGCTTAAAGAACAACTCCCAGCCCCAAGTGTTCCAGATACAGCTGATCAAAATACAGGCCACTCATGATTCTCATGTGCTCCCCTCCCCTCCCCCCAACCTTTGGTCAATTTTAAACTGATTTTTCCCCCAAAACCAACCTGAAGTTATTTTATTAAGGAATGAAAACATGCACTGTGTACTATCTTCCTTACTTCTCCTAGGAAAAAGATAATTTATTTAATGAAGCTCCTGTTCTGCATGAACTAGTGTGGGATGGTGAGTTTAGATGGATTACACGTCATAAAAGATACACCTGAAAATACAAGTGTGGAAATCTTCATCCATTTTATAACAAAAACACTAACAGCTTCATAGTTAAGATTGTCATGACTTATTCAACTCTCTTGCTTCTTCATATACCATCCCCACCAGTCTTGTCTGAACAACAAAGATTTCCATAACAGGCAAAGCAACTGAAAGCCAGTGTAAGGAATAAAAGGAAGTTACTCACTTCGTGCAGTAACGATCGTTCTTCGAGGAGTGTTTCCGTGGGTGCTCCACTTCTGGTGTCGGGCTGGTCCCGGCGCCGCAAATCGGAGCTTTACAGAGCTGTGTGTGTGTGTGTGTGTGTGTGTGTGTGTGTGTGTGTGTGTGTGTGTGTGTGTGTGGTCGGGCAGCGCGCATGCACTCTCGTTTCGCGCCTTTCATCTACCGCGCGCTGCCCGGCTCCCACCAGTTCGTCTCACCACCTATCTGAAAGACAGAAAGACAAGATTCCGAAGCAGGGAGGAGGGCGGGTCGTGGAGCACCTATGGGGACACACCTCGAAGAACGATCGTTACTGCACGAAGTGAGTAACTTCCTTTTCTTCTTCGGGTAGTCCCCGTGCTCCACTTCTGGTGACTCCACTTCTGGTGACTCCGAAGCAGTAATCTCGGCTAAACGTGTGTTTCGGAATCGGTATTCTGAGCAGAAGGCAACACCGCCAAGGCTACTGCTGAGTCAGAGGCGAAGTGCTGAACAATTGCATAATGTCTTGAGAAGGTAGAATTTGAAGACCAAGTCGCAGCACGGCAGATGTCACGAAGAGGGACACCTTTCACGAAAGCTGTAGACGCAGCAACTGCTCGTGTTGAGTGAGCTCTAGGTTGCGAGGTGAGAGACTTCTTACGGATAGTATCACGACGTGCTATACAAGAGACAACCAGTTTGGAAATGCGCTGGGCGGATAAGAACTTGCCCCTAGAAGGCCCCGATGTTGAAATGAAGAGGCGGTCTGTCTTACGTAAAGCACGGGTTCTGTCTATATAGAAAGCCAGAGCTCTACGGACATCGAGCGTATGCAGGAGAGCGTCTCGCTGAGATGCATGCGGTTTTGGGTAGAAACATGGCAGAACGATTGGTTCGTTTATGTGAAATTCCGTACAGACTTTAGGTAGAAAGGCTGGATGAGACCTCAGTATCACTGATTCCGGGTTGAAGACTGTATAGGGAGGTGTTGACATTAGTGCGGATAACTCGCTCACCCTGCGTGCTGATGTTATGGCCAGAAGAAAGAGTACCTTTATTGTAAGCATCGGTAATGGTACCGTGGCCAACGGTTCAAACGGTGGCCTAATGAGGACATCAAGTACCAGGTCAAGACTCCATGCAGGTGGCGGAGGCCTCCGTGGTGGGTTGAGGTTAGCCAATCCTCTGAGAAATCTAGTCATCATGGGGTGAGAAAAAACCGACTTGCCTTCAACGGGGTAGTGAAAGGCAGCTATCGCCGCTATATGGACCTTAAGTGATGAAATGGCTAGTCCGGTTGCCTGCAGCTGGAGGACATAGTCCAGTAAGACATGCATCGGTGAAAGCAAGGGATCCAGGAGTTTAGGAGCACACCATCGTACAAATCTGGACCACTTTGACAGGTAAGTTTTCCTGGTGGAATCTCTCCTGCTGTGCAGGAGAACACGCTTCACCTGGTCCGAACAAAGATTCTCGGACTCGCTGAACCATGTACCATCCATGCAGTGAGGTGCAGAGTATCCAGCTTCGGGTGACGCAGGGAGCCTCTCTGTTGTGTCAGCGAGTCCGGTAGGCAAGGTAGTCGGCGCGGTGCTCGTACAGAGAGCTGCCGAAGGGTTGAGTACCATGGCTGCCTGGGCCATGCTGGGGCTATAAGTATCACTCATGCCCTGTCCATCACAATCTTCTCGAGTACTCTGGGAAGGAGTACAACAGGGGGGAATGCATACAAGAGTGATGTGCCCCAGTGAAGGAGGAATGCGTCTCCCAGAGAGTGAAGTCCCACTCCCGCTCTGGAACAGTAAGCTCTGCATTTCGCGTTGGCACGTGTTGCGAAGAGATCTATCGCCGGAAACCCCCACTGATGGAAGAGAGTTAAGAGGACATCTGTACGGATCACCCACTCGTGGTCCTGGGGGAAATACCTGCTCAGTGCATCCGCTGTGGTATTGTTCACACCCGGTAAGTATGACGCGACTATAGAGATGTTGTTTCGAATGCACCATTTCCAGAGGCGGATCGCCTCTGCGCAAAGTGAACGGGATCGGGCACCCCCCTGTCTGTTTACGTAGTACATTGCCACTACATTGTCCGTGAGAATTCTGGTGACAGTACCTCTCATGTATACCTTGAAGTGTTTGCAGGCATGAAACACGGCTCGAAGCTCGAGAAGATTGATATGGAGCATCATCTCCGTCATGGACCAACGACCCTGAACTGTTTTTGTGCCCATGTGGGCACCCCAGCCGATGAGAGAAGCGTCTGTGGTTATCTCTCGTGACGGTTGTGGTGCATGGAAGGGGACTCCTGACAACATATTGTTGTGATTCGTCCACCATACTAGGGAGTCCTTGACATGTACTGGAAGTACCACAGTCTTGCGGATGCTGTGGTCCGTAGGCTTGTAAACCGTGCTTAGCCAATGCTGCAGACACCTGAGGTGTAGTCTTGAATGGCGCACTATGATTGTCGTTGAAGCCATATGTCCCAGAAGCTGGAGACATACGCGTACCGGGAGCATTGGAGCTTGCAAGACTGTTTTTATCAGGTCTTGCATTACTTGAAAACGCTCGAGTGGAAGGTGGACTCTTTCCAATTGGGAGTCGAGACGCGCTCCTATGAAGTTTAAAATCTGTGTTGGTAGTGGGCGTGACTTTTGAGTGTTCACGATAAGGCCGAGGGAGTCGAACAACTCCTGAGTTGCGACTACCATGTGCTGAGCCTCTAACTGGGTGCGTGCCTTGATGAGGCAATCGTCGAGGTAGGGGAAGATAACGACTCCTATCCTTCGAAGATGGGCAGCCACTACCGCTAGTGTCTTGGAGAACACCCTTGGGGCCGAAATGAGGCCGAAAGGCAGGACCCTGTATTGAAAATGGTCGTCGCCCACTACGAATCTGAGAAAACGCCTGTGTGCTATGTGAATCGTTACATGGAAATATGCGTCTTGCAAATCCAGGACTGCGAACCAATCTCCTTTGTTTAGTGCTGGCATGATCTTGGCCAGGGTGGTCATTTTGAAGCGCTGCTTTCGGATAAAACGGTTCAGACCCCTCAGATCGAGGATGGGTCTCCACCCGCCGAACTTTTTGGGAACCAGGAAATACCTGGAGTAGAACCCTCTGCCTCGGAATTCGTCGGGTACTCTCTCTATGGCTCTAATCTTGAGTAGGTGAAGAACCTCTTCTCGAAGAGCGGCCCCATGAGACGAGTCCCTGAGAAGGGATGGGGTGGGAGGAGTGGTAGGAGGGATTGATGCGAACGGGATTGTCAGGCCCGATGATATGACCTTTAGGACCCATCGGTCCGAGGTAATGGTGGCCCATTGATGAAGAAATGGCCTCAGGCGGTGGTGGAATAAGGTGGTGGTGGTGATTGCAGGCTTTAGAGTGTTGACCGGTGGAGACATGTTCGCGTCCTCCGCACGGGAGTCAAACCTGCTGCTTCTGGGAAGGCCGAGCAGCAGAGCGGTTCTGTTGACGTTTGCGCTGAGGGCGCTGTCTGAATCTAGGCTGGTCTGATCCACGCTGCTGTTGCTGCCTATAGGGGAAATAATCATATCTCCTCTGGAAGGGGTAGTATCGTCTGCGTTTAAAAGGTGACGTGTACATCCCCAGAGAACGGAGGGTCATACGAGAGTCCTTGCCAGAATGGAGGATCTCATCGGTAGTAGAAGCAAACAACTTCTGGCAATCAAAGGGTAAATCTTCCACTTTGGAGTTCAACTCCTTAGGGGCTCCCGCTGACAATAGCCAGGAAGCTCTCCTCATCGCAATGCCTGTTGCCATCGCTCGAGCGGCTGTGTCGGCAATGTCCGCGGCTATCTGAAGGGCTGTTCTACAAGCGGTGAAACCTTCCTGGACAACCGATCTAAGGAGAGACTTCTTACTGTCAGGGAGGTGCTGCATAAGTTCCGGTAACTTAGAGTAATTATCAAAGTTATGGTTCGATAGCAGAGCAGCATAATTGGCAACCCACAGTAGCAAGGTTGAGGAGGAGTAAACTTTCCGACCAAAGTGGTCCAATTTCTTTGTCTCCCTATCCGGTAGGGAATTCTTAAACTGGGGCATTTTGTTCTTGTGACGAACTGCATCCACTATCAGGGAATTCGGCTGGGGGTGATTGAAAAGAAAATCCAGGCCTTTGGATGAGACAAAATACTTCTTATCAATTTTCTTATTAGTGGGTGGTATTGATGTTGGCGTCTGCCAGATATCCTGTGCCACTTCTAAGATGGCTTCATCTACCGGGAGTGCAATCTTTCTCTGTTGTTTAGGGTGCAGATTCTTAAACAACTTATGCTGTTTAGCTTGAGACTCAGTGAGCTGCACTTCTTGGGATTGCGCTACACGTTTAAACAGGTCTTGGAATTCCTTAAGATCGTCCGGTGGTGACTTCTCGCCCATAGACAGCGGTTCATCCCTAGAGGGATGTGGTGAACTGGTATTAGGGGACATATCCTGATCAGCTTCAGAGAGTTGCCCTTCCTCTAGGTC
The DNA here is from genome assembly GCF_052426305.1 of Pelodiscus sinensis. NCBI lineage: Eukaryota > Metazoa > Chordata > Testudines > Trionychidae > Pelodiscus > Pelodiscus sinensis. The sequence continues at coordinate 57,808,875 of NC_143058.1, forward strand.
TGACATTTGTGAACAATGCGTGGGGGAACGAGAAGATACGGGGCGTCGTAGCGGAGAACGTTTGGAGATCTCCGAGCACCCAGAGCGTGGACTAACTGACCTACAGGAACATGGAGACCTGTGATGAGATCGAGAGTGACTGCGATGAGATGATTCAATATAGTCCGGTCTATAACGATGGGTATAGTGCCGGCCAGACCTTGCAGGGGACAAGCGTCTAGAAGATCTAGTGCTGTCATACCTGACGTAATATGTACTCCTAGGTGAATGAGTAGGTGATCGTGAGCGTCTCGCAGGAGAAGGAGATCTGGAATATCTCTGGTGTGAACAGCTACGCTATCATAATAGTGACGAGATGAGAGACTGCGGTGGTAATAACGCCCATGGTCTCTTGCGTGGTGCGTAGAGGCACAACGGTGAGGGGATGGCTCGTGTAAGACCTTGGCGAGGTACACTGGGAGATTCCCTGGGCATTTGATTTTTGTGTTGATGCTGCTGGCTGTGTAGAGCCTGGAGAGTGAAGGGTTAAGGGCTGTGAAGCAGGCATCTGAGTATGGGCACGTTGATCCCCTGCCGGTGCTGAGGACAGCTCCCTGTGAGGGGCCGTGGTCAAAAGCCCTTCAGCAGCCGGCACCGATACAACTGGCACCACTGCGTCTGTCTCTTTAAGAAGCCCCGGTGCCGGGTGAGGATCCCGAGCAGGGGGCTGTCGAGACTCTGAAATGCCGGCCGGCTTATTCACTGACGGAGCACGGTTTACCCTCGAACGAGAAGTGCCCGGCTTGTCACCTGCGCTTGCCCGCGACTGCGGAGCAACTGGCAGGGAGTGAGCAGGAGAGGCTTTCCTCTTTTTTGATGAGGGCAAAGCCTCAGAAGGAGCCTTCCGCTTATCAGTCGTGGGGTCCGAGGCAGAGGATCCTGAGGCAGTGGAAGGCATGAGAGCCTTATCAAACAGGATCTCCTTCAAACGACGTTCCCGCTCCTTGCGGGCTCTAGTCGTTAGGCTGGCACAGTGGGTGCACTTCTGGGGGATGTGAGTCTCCCCAAGGCAGCGAATGCAAGCCGAGTGCCCATCTGACACCGGCATTGGTTCAGCACAGCCTTCACATTTTTTGAAGCCGGGGGAGCCCGGCATTTTGAATTGTGGGGACTGAACGTTACCGTCGGCTAAGTGCAGCCGCTTGTATGCGTCCCCGGTTTCTCTGAGTTACTTTCCTTCTGTTTACTCTATTTAAATTTTATTTCCTTTCTCTCTTTTTTTTTTTTTTTTTTTGGTAACCAGAGCAGGCAACAGAAAAAAACGCCAACACTATATATGTAGCACTGCTCTTTCTCAGTTTCTTCTTTCCTTTCTTTCTTTCTTTTTTTTTTTTTTTAAACCGCGTCTGCCAACGGGGCTAGACGCGCTATATATTTCAACATTTGGGGTGTATGGGGTGTTCAGGGAGGGGTAGCACCTCTGATGTACGGGCATGTCGTGTCCTTTTAGGGCAGCTCGTCCACCTTTGGTCCCCACTTGTCACTCAACTCTCACCTGTGGCTCCTAGTAGCTGTAGCATGTGCAGCGGCCACACCCCGGGCAACAGCTTCGACAGGCTGGCTAAACCAGGTTGAGAGTAGCCGTCGGGTCATCGACCTTCGGTGAGATAGGGACTTGTCTATCCCGAGCATGTGAAGACAGACTCCAGCGGATCGAGTGGATGAGACCTACTAGAATAGGACCAACGGTCATGAAGGTGGTTTCTGCAAGCGATGTGGTACGCTAAGAGCACGGCAAGACATGAAAGATGCCCTGGTCAACCACTGCGCCCAGCCCATCTCCAACCGTCTCGACGTTAGTCCTGCCATTGGAGTAAGATGGAATCTGGGAAGAGAGAGTGAGGCTGACTATGCGCACCTCTCCCTCACTTTAATCCAATTCACGCGCAAGTCTTGACATCTCGACATCTCCTAAGTCCTGTGGCGACGGGCGAGCGACGAAGCAGCAGGTGTGGATACACTGGGAGCTGTAGCTGCGGACCTGCACACAGGCGGCTCAGGTCTAATGGTCGTCTTCTTGCTGGTGGAAGCAACAGCTGGATTCGGCGTCTACCTGAGTGACTGAGCAGCCCTCTTTAGGATTGCACTGCTCACCTCCGTAGTAAGAGGAAGGGGCTAGAAAAGGTGCCCTAAACATTGTTTGCTTCATAGAACCCTGGCCAGCTTACCGCGGCTGGAGGGGATCCCATCTCATGCGGTCGAACAATAAAATTTCGAACAAAATGCAAGGTGACACCACTCACTATTGGCACATGGAACGTACGCACGCTTCAGGACAACCCTTCAGCAGACCGACCAGAAAGAAGAACAGCCCTGGTCGCCAGAGAGCTCACAAGATTCAACATCGATATTGCGGCACTGTGTGAAACTCGTCTAGCAAATGAAGGTCAGCTCATGGAAACAGGAGATGGTTACACATTCTTCTGGCGTGGACGCAGCAGTGACGAACGTCGTGAATCTGGAGTTGGCTTTGCGGTTAAGCATCATCTTTGTCCGCAAACTTGCCAGTCTTCCCAAGGGCGTGAATGACCGACTCATGACACTGCATCTTCCACTACCGAGAGGAAAGCAAGCCACACTGATCAGCGCTTACGCGCCCACAATGACGAATCCGGATGAAGTAAAGGACAAGTTTTATGAAGATCTCGATGCCCTACTCTCATCCGTGAAGCGCACTGACAGGCTGATTCTACTTGGCGATTTCAACGCGAGAGTAGGATCTGATCACACTGCCTGGGATGGCGTCATTGGAAAAAATGGAATCGGTAAATGTAACAGCAATGGCCTACTATTACTGAAGACATGTGCGGCTCATGATTTGATCATCACCAATACCATCTTCCGCCTGCCTACTCGCAAAAAGACGTCCTGGATGCACCCACGCTCTAAGCACTGGCATCTCATTGATTATGTCATTGTGCGGAGGAAAGACAGACAGGATGTAAGGGTGACCAAGGCCATGCCGAGTGCTGACTGTTGGACTGACCACAGACTTATCATCTCCAAATTAAGCTTTCACATCAAGCTAAAGAGACGTCCGCAGGGAAACAAAGCTGTGATGAAAAAGATCAATGTCAGTAGACTGAGGAACCCCAACACAGCAGCTTTACTAGCAGAAGATCTTGGCAACCAACTTTTAGAGCTGCAATTAGAGGAAAATGCTGAGAAGGACTGGGAACGCTTCCGGGATATTGTGCACTCTTCTGCACTGAAGGTTCTTGGACCCTCACACAGGAAACAGCAGGACTGGTTTGATGAAAACGATGAAGAGATCAAGGCCATACTTGCTGAAAAGCATCGCCTTCACCGTGCTCACCAGAATGACCCATCGTCAACAGCTAAGAAAAATGCCTTCAACAACATTCGCAGGATCGTACAGAACAAGCTTCGTAAGATGCAGGACTCCTGGTTGAGTGCCAAAGCAGATGAAATCCAGAAGTTTTCTGATAGAAACGATGCCAAACGGTTCTACGAAGCCCTTAGATCCTTGTATGGACCTCAGCCCTCAGGGAGTTCCCCTCTACTGGACTCAGATGGTGCAACTCTCATTACTGAGAAGGCTCTGATTTTACAGCCTTGGGCTGAGCACTTCCAATCCGTACTGAACCGCCCATCTTCCATCAATAACAAGGCGATTGATAGAATGCCCCAGGCGGATATCAACCACAGCCTGGATGTCTCACCATCAGAGACTGAAACCTTACAGGCCATCAGCCAGCTGTCCAGTGGCAAGGCCCCAGCGGAAGTCTATAAGGGTGGTGGTGCAGTGCTTGTCAACAAACTCACTCAGCTGTTCCAGTCCTTCTGGAATCAAGGATCTATTCCTCAGGAACTGAAAGACGCGTCTATCGTACACCTCTACAAGAGGAAAGGAAATCGACAAGTTTGCGATAATCATAGAGGAATATCACTGCTTTCCATCGCAGGTAAGATCCTTGCACGAGTGTTGCTGAATCGTCTGATTAACCACCTGGAACAGGGTTTATTACCAGAGACACAGTGCGGCTTCCGCAAAGAGCGTGGCACGGTGGATATGATCTTCGCAGCCCGACAGCTTCAAGAGAAGTGTCAAGAGCAGAATCGTGAACTGTACACCACCTTCGTGGATCTCACCAAGGCTTTTGACACTGTCAATCGCGAAGGTCTGTGGCGCATCATGTCGAAGTTTGGGTGCCCTGACAGATTCATCTTGATGGTACGTCAGTTCCACAACGGCATGACGGCTCGTGTTTTGGATGATGGAGAAGCTTCAGAGGCCTTTCCCGTCACAAACGGCGTCAAGCAAGGGTGTGTGCTGGCACCAACCCTGTTCAGCATAATGTTTTCAGCCATGCTGTCAGACGCCTTTCAGAACAGTTCCCTGGGAATCAGACTGAGATACAGGACCGATGGGAAACTGTTTAACCTGCGAAGACTCCAGGCTGTCACCAAGATAAAGGAGACTGTGTTACGAGATCTCCTTTTTGCTGATGACTGCGCCCTGAATGCTGGATCAGAGCAGGAAATGCAAGCCAGCATGGACAAATTTGCAGCAGCATGCGACAACTTCGGCCTTCTCATCAACACAAAGAAAACCGAAGTGATGCACCAACCAGCTCCAAAAGCTCAGCATCAAGTGCCCACCATCACAGTGAAGGGACAAAAGCTGCAAGCAGTGGACCAATTTACATATCTCGGCAGCACCCTCTCCCGCTCAGTGACAATTGACATCAAGATCAACTGCAGAGTCGCCAAGGCAAGCTCTGCATTCGGCAGACTGTTGACCAAAGTGTGGGACCGCCGTGGAATAAGTCTTGCTACAAAGCTTAAAGTCTATTGAGCAGTAGTGTTAACTACCCTGATGTACGCCAGTGAGACTTGGACTGTATACAGGAGGCACGCTAGGCAACTGAACCACTTCCACACAATTTGCCTCCGCAGACTTCTGAGGATCCGGTGGCAGGATAAGGTGCCAGACACAGAAGTCCTTTCTAGAGCAGGTCTGCCGTCAGTTTACACCCTGCTGATGAAAGCTCAGACACGCTGGGCAGACCATGTTGCAAGGATGCCAGATCATCGCATCCCTAAACAGCTCTTCTATGGTGAGCTGTTTCAAGGGAAGCGATCGCACGGGGGACAAAAGAAGCGATACAAAGATACGCTTAAAGCCTCTCTCAAGTCCCTGGATATTGACACGACCTCCTGGGAGACCCTGGCACAAGACCGATCAACATGATACACGCTGATCTACCAAGGCTGTCAAACATCTGAAGCCAGAAGGACAACCATAGCACAAGAGAAGCGAGCACTCCGTAAAGCCAGAGTTGCAAAAGCTGCAACAGTGGTGCCCACACATGTCTGCCCGACATGTGGTAGAACATTCCGTGCCCGTATCGGCCTTATCAGCCATTTGCAGACACACCATGAACAGTCCATAACCTGTTAGATGTCAAGGTCCTCTTCGAATACGATGGACGAACAACAACAACAAAATTTCAACATTTAAAGTACTGAAATTTCCCCACGGCAAGCAGCCGAAGGGAAGAAGGGGGAAATTATGAGGAGAAAGTGGGGAAGCTCCGTCTGCGACCCAAGGCGGATGAGAAGAACTGGCGGGAGCTGGGCAGTGCGCGGTAGATGAAAGGCGCGAAACGAGAGTGCACGCGCGCTGCCCGACCACACACACACACACAGCTCTGTAAAGCTCCGATTTGCGGCGCCGGGACCAGCCCGACACCAGAAGTGGAGCACCCATGGGAACTACCCGAAGAAGAACTTCTATTTTTTCCCCAAACATGTCCAATTAATAAACTGTCCACAATATCCTTTACCTCTCTAAGTGATTATGTATTTTGCTTCTCCACAAATGTCAAAGTGGATCCTTGTAATGTGTGTATGTGTTGGGGTGGAGGGTCTATGGCAGTCAAGAAATCCAGAAAGCAGCTCAGTAAGTAAAAGTAAAACAAGTCAGTGGGAACGGGAGAGAAGATAAAGGAGTGAGGATAGTGCTGAGACTGGGGGCCAAGATCTTTAACTGGTGTCAGTAAACCAGCTTACTTTACAAACACATAGTGCAAGGGACAGTGGAGAGAAAATGTTCACAGTGAACAATGTACAGGGGAAGAAAGACATTTCTGAGCTAGAAACAAAATAGTCTGATAAGATTTAAAATTTACAATTTGCAAATATATTGCAACATTAACAGCAGAACCAAAGGACAAAACAGCAAAATAATGGAAGAGTGATCAAGCATCTTCAGTGCTAACCACTGCTTTGGGAATAAAAATTAATGCAAGCAAAATACATTTTAAAATAGCTAGAAATTCAATGGTTTGCTGAAGTAGTGGCCCAAGTCAACACTGAACCTAATAAGCCAATCCCATTCTGTTCTTGCCTCACTAAAATAAATGTAAAAATTGCCTCACTACTCATTTCCTTATACTGGAAGTTCCCAAAAGATGAACTGAGGAGAACATAATTCTATGCGGACTACATTGCCACTTCCAAAGGAATTCCCCTTCTATACCGAAAAGCAGACAGAATGACTTGCTCAGACAACTTACCACACAATACAAACAATATGTTTTGTGTTTTCTCATATACAGGTTGACCCTCTTTAAACTGGGACTCCCTGGTCCAGAAACATCTGTGGTCTGGCAGAACACAGATGTTCCATGACCAGAAAGTCCCAGTGAAAAGTTGGTAGTGGGGTTGTTACCAGAGCAGATGTAAACTTGATAATTCTAGCACACCCTCTCTCTCGTTAGAGCCGAGAGGCCTACACCTCATAAGCGAGTTTTCACATTTTCCTGCTGGCTTCTGTTTACTTTTCTTGCATACTTTTCCCATCACCACCACCACCAGACATGCACATCTCCCATGTACAGCTGAAATCTGATTGCTTTTGAAAGTCTTTTCCAAGCTTAGTGGGTCTTGGGATGCTGAATTTTTGCTGCTTACTTGAACAGCAAGCCACAAGCATTTACTGAGCAAAAACAGTCACAGAAATATGAATTTTCATATTGGGGATGTTAAATTTAGATTAACTAATCAAATAGTTAATGGGATTTCCATCGACTACTTGATTAGTCTATAAGGGAACCTCTGCCTCTGAACTACCGGAGCTCTTGTACATTTCAAAAGCAGAATTGCAGAAGCAGCGGTACAAGCAGAGACTGCTTCAGTCCCTGCTTGTGCATTTTCTGCTGTGCCTCTAACTCCCCTACACCCTGCGGAGACAGTGCTTGGGGGAACTGGCTTTTAAGCCAGCTCCCACTCCCCCCTCCTTTGCTGCCTCTCTCGGATAGAGGCAGCTGGGGGATGAAGGGAGAGTGACTAATCGCATCACTAGTCGACTATAAAGAGAGTAGCATCTCCCAATATATTAATTACCCTCTACTCCTGCCCCAGAGAAACTGTTGTCCTTAAATAATCTAGAAACAAACGCTACTTCGAAATGCATTTTGTGTCTAGACGCATTATTTCGAAATAACGCTGTAGTGTAGACATACCCATAATGATATGAAACTAGCTACATTAACAGCTCTATGGCTCATTTCTGCTAGAGATGTAAAGGGTTAACCGTTTAACCAATTACTCAGTAAGTGATTAACCAGCCACTCCAGCTTGTCCGTGAGAAAGGATCCCAGCTAAATTAAAATTAACATTAACATTAATCAGTTAGCTTTTTAAATGGGATTTCACATCCTTAATCTTCATGAGTCATTTATTGGGACTGTTACATAGAGCCTGTCCTAGTTTAATCAAGATACCAAAACTCTGAAATGGCTAGTAAGACTGAAACATTACTTCGTGAACCAGCTTATGAGCCAAGGCACACATCAGCAGTCATCTATTATATAAAGCTCTCCCTTCAATAACTGAAAAAGCTTGAATTCAATTTTACCATCAACTCTGAAAAGAAATCAGAGGATAGGTACAAGCCAAAATGGCAGGGCAAAGTACTGGGGACCCAGTTTCCCCCCCAAAAATCTCAAGTATCGATACTAATGAAGGTCTATCCGTGAATCATTTTATTAAATGTCCCTGGATTAATTGTGAGAATGTTCTTGTTGCTTTAATCCAGAAATTCTGGATTAAGATTAGGTTCAACAACCTGATGTTGTGTTTGTTGTTCTTTGGAAGACACATTAAATAAAAAGGAAAAACCACTGCATATTTTGCCAAAATGAGCAGTTTTAGGGGAAGAACAATCAAGGATGCTTTCCTTTGCATGACCTTTTTTCTTCCTTGCCTAAGGGGAAACAACAAAATGAGCCAGTGAAGGATGGTTAAGTAGTGCAATTTTATACACTAGTCCTTGAAAACAATGGATAGCACCCAAGCAGTCCATAATTATTGAGTTGTATTTGAAAATGTAGACATCTCTTGCCTATCAGGCTTGGAGACAGACTTGTTGGAAACTGACTGGTGAAAAGAGAGAGGAAAGTAATGATAGACTTGTTACATCCCCTTTCACTCTCTGAATTCCAGAATACCTGATAACTAGTGTATTTTCATCACAGTTGGTAAGGGATGTGTAGTAGTCAAGTGCAGAACAGGTTTAAAAAAAATAAACACACACATCCAAAATGAATCCCACTCCCCACATTCATAGAAACTGTTTAGAGCCCTTTATAGGCAATTCCTGAATTGACAGTCTTGCAAAGGTAAAATACATCAGCTAGTATTCTACAGACATGTCAACGAGCCAACTAAGCCAAGCCACAAAATGCTTCACAACTGTAAAATAGGCCTTTTTTTGGTAGGGGGACAACGAGCCTCAGCAAATCCTGGACTGAATCATGTAAAAAGAGTAGCTGACAACACCATTGCATTGTTTTATGAACTGCCCTGGAACAGTCATTCCGTGTCTTTCCTGCAACATGACTTTCATCCATCTATATTATATATCTATATATTCTAGAATGCTCTGGCTGAATAGTGAAAAAGAAAGCTGTGCAGTAAAAAAAATAAATCATTTTAATGCCACTCTTATTAAAAAAAAAAATACACTCATTTAGAGAAAGAACTATCCTCAAGAGAGGAAAAATATGTCTTGCTTCCACAAAGGAATCTTTTCAGCAGGCATACTGTATGATTTTCATATTCCCAGACTATTTTCGCATAGAGGAACGGATACCCACACATGGTTCTCCCTGACCGCTGCCTAGCTGCTGGGCTGGGAGTGGGGGGAGCGCTGGGGGAGGCCCCCCACTGCAAGGTGTAAATAAGCACAACAGGTTGCCAAACTTTCCTGGCATGAGGGGCCCAGTGCCAGCCCTGCCCAACACTTCACCCCTGCTTCGTAAGTGTTGACCTACGGGAGCCCTGAGGCCCCAATGCCAGCCCTGCCCCAGGCGGGGACAGCTGCTACCTGTCCCACACTGCTGTTCTGACATTACTAGCTAGTGCAGCTGGGAGCATGCCTGAGGGAGGCAGCTGATTTCCAGGACAGGAGGAAGGCAAAGCGGCAAGTTTTTCTTAAGAGGGAAAGACCAGCTCTGTGTGGCTGGAGCTGCAAGAGATGTGGGGCAATGCCCTGACATGGGCCTATTCCTGGGCAGTAGGACCCACCCCCTGCTACAGGGACTTGAGGGGGTAGAACTATACCCCTCTGTGATGTGACAGAAGCTGCTGTTGCCAGGTGCCATCACTCACGAATCTGCAGCAGCAGCAGCACACACTACAAATCCATTCCCTTCCTCATACCCCCTCTCGAAACCATCGCACTGCCCTCCTACTGCTCCTGACGCCAGTCCCTGCTCTCTGCTTCTTCTCCTTAAGACCTCACCCCCACCTTTCCCCTCCTCTCCGTTCATCCATGATCCCTCCCCTCCAAAGGGCTTGCAGAGCAGATGTGGAAGACGACAAAATTCAGCTAGCAGATCAGACGACGGGCTGAGCTTGGTAAATGCAGATCCACATTTTTTTATCCAGGCAGGGTTCTACGGATTTGAAAATCTGAGCCAGTGGTCCCCAACCTTTAGAGGCGCCTGGGGGCGGGGCCACTCACGCGCCAGGCGCCCGGGGGGTGGGGTTACTCATGCGCTGGGTGCCCGGGAGCGGGGCCGCGCATCCTGGGGCATGCCAGGAGCGGGGATGCCCTTGCACCCAGCACCGGCGCCGCCCGAGCGCCTTGTGCTCTGGGCCCGGGGCCGGCGCTGCCGCCCAAGCCACACGCCTGGGGCCCGCGCCAGCACCGCGCGCCCGCATGTGCCCCGGGGCTGGGGCCGCCCGAGCGCCGTGCGCCTGGGGCCGGCGCCTCCAGTGCGCTGGGCCAGCCCAGGTTGTCGGCGGGCGCACACAAATGCCCCGGCGGGCGCTGTGGCACCCGCGGGCACCGCATTGGGGACCACTGATCTAAGCTGTGCAAAGATCGTGATTTGCAACTCCAACAACTACTTGGACTGGTCATATGTGTCTGAAACTACCAGGAAAATATCAAAGTTTTTTTGAGAAGTGACAGGAATTCAAGAGTGTGATAACAAAAACATGCACCTAACAGGGAAGATATATACACTACTGCCTTCAACCTAAACAAAAGGATGAATTTAGTGCCACAGAAGCAGGAAAGAACTTAAATAGTATTTCCATATCCTCTATAGTTGTTCAAGAGGAAACATTATATGCTTTGCAAATATATTCTTATTCTTCCTCTGCAGTTTGTGTCTGGGGATTCACTATCCTTCCCTTAGTCACTCAGAAGCTACCATCTTTTCATCTAATGTTAACTGAGTGAGAATCCTCTCAGAGCAAGTCAGTGTAAACTCCTAATTCCTTCACATGTACCTGATGGACAAATGGAATCCGTCCACAGAACACAGACTAGGATTAGTGATGTCAACATGTAGATGACTACACAATTAACCGATAAACATAGACTGATCAGTTAATCCTATTGACTACACACATCTCCACCCAGGGCAGGGGAGGCAGGAGCCAATGCCCATGGGGGAGCCAGCTTTTAAGGTAGCAGCTCCCTATGAACACCAGATCCGCCTCTTCCCTCAACCTCCATGCATGCTGGCTCTGCGGACCTGCCTGCCCCTCCTTGCTGCCTCCCACAGAGGCCGGGGGGATGAGGGCAGGAGCTGGTGCTTGGGGTTTTGTGGACCTGCTTGACCTCCCTCCCCATGGCTGCCTCTATCAGCAGCTGGGCCCACCCCAGACAGAAGCTGCTCCGTGGGATACCGGATCCCAATGTGGACAGGGGCTGCTACTGTGGAGCAGCCTTTGTCCATGGGGAGCGTGGGTACCCCACAGACAGGGCTGCTGCCCACCCCACACTACTACCTCTATCAGAGGCAGCAGCGTGGGGTAGCAGGCAGGAGCCGGTCTGTGCAGGAAGCAATTTTTTTTAATCCAGCTCCCCTCGTGGATCAGCTCCTGCCTGCCACCTGGAGCTGCTGCTTCTGATAGAGTGGCATGACTATTCAATTACACGATATATAACATCCCTAACTGAGATTCTTGGTTGTTGGGCACTGAGCAAACTAAAACGTCATTCTCAACACAATACCACTTATACGGTCAAGCTGGTTCTATGTGACTTTCTATATACAAATTAATAACCCTAGACACATCACATTACATAAAAGAATTAGATTACACAGAATTAGATATCATAGAATTAGATTACACAGATCCAAATGGGTTGACTTTTAATTCAGTGAACTGACCTCTATCATCCATTTGCATCAGAGTCCTTACAAATTATGTTGTAAATAAACATATTCTTCACTAACCTCCCTTTAAAATACTCGTTAAATTTAAGAGAAAAACCACACACACCTTATTTCAGCATGCTAAAGAAAATCAGTTTAATCTCACAAAAGAAAGAGGTTCTTTATATTTCACAGATATACATCATTCAGTAGTAAACAAGTATTTCAAAACATATGGAAGCATTTTTTTTCTTTAAAAAAAAAAATCACTATTTGGAATGCACAGGAGTTAACATGCTTACTCCCACAATGCCCTGACAAGTGGCATAGCCTTACCTGGCACTGATTAATGGCTGCATGGTTACCATGGAATGGAGACTGTCTTTCTTTATCCCGATGATGCCTGCTGCTGTGTTTACTTCTCTGCAACTGCTGACGCAGTTTTGCAATCTAACAGAAGAAAGAATAAGAGACTCAGATTTTCCTTTATATTTAATTCAATTACTACATCAAGTTTGCTATACAGATTATTTTAAAAAAGTAAAAGCTGAAACAATGCTAATTGTGAAAACCTACTTGATTTAATAAAGTCATCTACCCTACAAATAAAAGCCACAATATTAAAATATTAACTTTCATTTTTCCTTGAAGACCTGCACATATTCCCAGTTCTCATATCCTAGCATGATAATATCTGAATATGATGAAGTTACTTATCTGTAATGAAGGGTTTTTGAGATGTGTGCCCCTATCTGTAATTCAGTTAGTGACATGTGCATGCATCAGGTGCCTGGAGCTAGATCTTACCAAAATATTACTGTTTGGCAGTCTTCATGTGTCTTGTGCTGCATCATGGTTACGCATGAGGAAATAAAGGGTGTGGCAGACTGCCTTCAGTTACAGAAAAGTAACCTTGTGTTCCCTGCAGAAAAATGACTTCTGACAGGTAAACTGCAAGAGAAGTCAAAGACCCAGTGCCTGAGCAAGGAGGAGGTGGGGACACCCCAGCTACTGCCATGTACTCTGCCCTAGGCTTAGCTACTAGCCTAGGCTGAGGGAGGAACAGACTTTTTCTTCCCCTGTAGGGAGGAGGGGCTGTAGCCAACCCACCCTCAGCAACTGCCTCTGGCTGCAGGAAGTTCTGACCTCCCACTCACTTCCTGTCCCCATTGCTTCTCAGACATGGAAGGAAAGGTTTCTATATGGGGAGTCACTTCACCCTCTGTCCAAACCCAGTGCACCCACATTCCAACCTCCCCTTCACCTCCCATACCCAGACTCCCTCTGCTAAATCTCCCTTCTCTGGATTTCAAACTCATTCCATTAATCCTCGGCCATTCCACACCGGATCTGCCCCCCAAGACCTATTCCTCCTCCCAGAGCACCCCCCCCAACCACAAGTGCCCACATTTGAACCCTCACTCCAACAAACTCCATTCTCCCTGCTTCTGGAGTACCCTGATGAGCCCCTCACTCCATAGCTAGAATTCCATTTCACTAAGTCCCAACCACTTGCACCCAGACACCCCTACTCCACCAAGTCTCAGTCCCTCCACAATGAGCCTCCCAAACCCAGATCCCCCACCCCCCGCACTGAAACCCAGCCACCTCCACCTGGACTACTACCCCGCAGAGTCCCATTCCCAAAACCCACCAATAAGCCACTGGGAATCCAGATCCATCCCCAAATCTGGACTCCCATTGAACTGCGAACAGGAGGTGAGTGCTAACAGGGAGTTTAGAAAGGGAGTTTGGAAGGGGAAAAGAAAGGGGGCGAGGTTCTCTTGCCTTTCTTTTAAATCCTTTCTCCAGGACATCAGGGATGGATGGTGATAGGTCTGCTGTTACCTGCACAGCGTGTGCCATGTTTGTCTTCCTCCCGGAAGAAAGAACAGATTTCATCTGCACTAAGTGCAAGCCAGTCACCATTTTGGAATAAAAAATTAGAGGACTGGAAGCCCAAGTGTCGACCCTATGCTCGATAAGAGAGGCTGAAGACTTCGATAGAAGGCAGCATTTAATCCTGCAAGCACGGCAGGAGGAAGAGCCAGAGAGGGCAGTAGGAGACCAGGAAGAGAACTGGCAGCATGTAACTTCTAGAAGGGGAAAAAGGCCAGCACAGGAATCCCTCAATGCTATAGAGGTAAGTAATCGCTTTCAGGCTGTCTCCACAGGCTCTGCAGTGGTGAATGCTTTGGAAGGGACCTCGCAAGGAAGAAACCACAAGGGAACACCATCTACTGGAAGGCATGGGATGCGTAGTCCTAGGGATGGGGGTTCCACGACCACCAGCCCCAAAAGAAGATGGGTGGTGGTGGTCGGGGACTCCCTCCTAAGAGGGACTGAACCATCCATCTGCCGTCCGGACCTGGAATCTCGAGAGGTGTGCTGCTTACCGGGAGCTTCAATTCAGGATGTGACTGAGAGGCTTACAAAACTGATCAAACCTTCGGATCGCTACCACTTCCTGCTTCTCCACGAGGGAACGAACGATACGGCCAAGAATGACCTTGAGCGGGCTACTGCGGATTATGTAGCACTGGGAAAGGATCAAAGAATTTGGAGCGCAGGTGGTGTTTTCATCCATCCTCCTGGTTGAAGGGAAAGGACTGGGCAGGGATCGTCAAATTGAGGAAGTAAATGCATGGTTGTGCAGCTGGTGTTGCAGAGAAGGCTTTCGTTTCTTCGACCATGGGACTCTGTTCTGGGCACAAGGATTGTTAGGAAGAGATGGGATCCACCTAACCAAGAAAGGAAGGAGCATCTTCGCTGGCAGGCTTGCAAACCCAATAAGGAGGGCTTTAAACTAGATTCATTAGGGGACAGTGACCAAAACCCTGAGGGGAGTGGGAAAGTCAGATACCGGGGAGAAATGGAAAGAGGAACGAGCAAGAAAGGAGGACCCCTGATTCGAATGGAGAAGGTAGGGCAATCAACTGGTTATCTGAGATGTTTGTACATTAATGCAAGAAGCCTGGGCAACAAACAGGAAGAACTGGAGGCCCTGGCCCAGTCAAAGAAATATGATTTAATTGGGATAACAGAGACTTGGAGGGATGACTCGCATGAACGGAGCACTATCATGGAAGATTATAGACTGTTCAGGAAGAACAGGCAGGGGAGAAAAAGGAGAAGTTGCACTATATGTAAGAGAGCACTATGATTGGTCAGAACTCCAATATATAGAGGGGAAAAACCTGATGAGAGTCTATGGGTTAACTTTAGAGGTGCAAACAACAGCAGTGATGTTGTGGTTGGTGTCTACTACAGGCCACTGAATCAGGTGGATGAGGCTTTCTTCAGACAACTCAGAGAAACTTCCAGATTAAAGTCCCCCTGAGAACCAGGTCCTGCAATCACCCTGACATCTGTTGGGAGACCAATACGGCAGTACACAGGCAATCCAGGAAGTTTTTGGAGAATGTTGAGGATAACTTCTTGGTATAAGTACTGAAGGATATGACCAGGGGCCGTGCACAGCTTGACCTTCTGCTCACCAACAGGGAGGAACTAATAGGGGAAGTAGAGGTGGGTGACAACCTCGGAAGCAGTGATCATGAGATGGTAGATTTCAGGATCCTGAACAAAGGAAGAAAAGAGAGAGTAGTAAAATACACACCTTGGACTTCAGAAAAGCAGACTGACTCCCTCAGGGACCTGATGGGCAGAATCCCCTGGGATGCTAAACATGAAGGGGAAAGGAGCCCAGGAGATCTGACAGTATTTTAAAGAAGCCTTATTGAAGGCATAGAAAGAAACCATCCCAACGCGTAGCAAGAGAGGCAAACATGGTAGGAGACCAGATTGGCTTACAGGGGCAATCCTTGGTGAACTTAAGCACAAAAAGGAAGCTTACAAAAAGTGGAAACTTGGACAAATGACCAGAAAAGGGTTTAAATGTATAGCTCGAGAATGCCGGGGGTTTATCTGGAAGGCGAAAGTGCAATTGGGACTGCGACTGGCAAAGAATGTGAAGGATAATAAGAAAGGTTTCTACAGGTATGTTAACAAGAAGGTGATCAGAGACCATTTGCGGCCCCTACTTGATGGAGGTAATCTAGTGATAGATGATGTGGGGAAAGCTGAAGTACTCAATGCTTTCTTTGTCTGTCTTCCCAGACAAGGTCAGCTCCCAGACTAATGCGCTAAAGTGACGCAAGATGGGGTGAAGATGGACAGCCCTTGGTGGGTAAAGAACAGGTTAGAACTATTTAGAAAAGCTAAACGTACACAAATCCATGGGTCCAGACTTAATGCATCTGAGGGTACTAAGGGAGTTGGCAAATGCCACTGAGGAGACTTTGGCCATTATCTCTGAAAAGTCGTGGAGATTGGGAGAGATCCCAGATGATTGGAAAAAGGCAAATGTAGTGCCCATCTTCAAAAAAGGGAAGAAGGACAATCCAGGGAACTATAGGCCGGTCAGTCTTACCTCTGTTTCTGGAAAAATCATGGAAGGGATCCTTAAGGAATCCATTTTGAGGCACTTGGAAGAAAGGAAAGTGATCAGGAATAGTCAGCATGGATTCATAAAGGGCAAGTTGTTCCTGACCAATCTGATTAGCTTCTATGATGAGGTAACTGGCTCTGTGGACATGGGAAAGTCAGTGGATGCCATATATCTTGACTTTAGCAAGGCTTTTGATATGGTCTCCCACAATATTCTTGCCAGCAAGTTAAGGGAATGTGGATTGGATAAATGGACGGTAAAATGAATAGAAAGCTGGCTGGAAGGTTGGGCCCAGCAGGTAGCGATCAACGGCTCAGTGTCAGGATGGCGGTCGGTTTCTAGCTGACTGCCCGGAGGTTCAGTTCTAGGACCGGTTTTGTTTAATATCTTTATTAATGACCTGGATGAGGACATGGATTGCACTCTCAGCAAGTTTGCAGATGACACTAACCTACGGGGAGAGGTAGATACGTGGGAGGGCAGCGATAAGGTCCAGAGTGACTTAGAAAAATTGGAGGATTGGGCCACAAGAAATCTGATGGGGTTCAACAAGGACAAGTACAGAGACCTACACTTGGGACGGAAGAATTCCAAACATTGTTACAGGCTGGGGACCAACCAGCTAAGTAGTAGTTCTGCAGAAAAAGACCTGGGGGTTATAGTGGATGAGAAGCTGGATATGAGTCAACAGTGCGCCCTTGTAGCCAAGAAGGCTAATGGCATATTAGGGTGCATTAGGAGGAGCTTTGCCAGCAGATCCAGAGAAGTGATTATTCCCCTTTATTCGGCTCTAGTGAGGCCACATCTGGAGTAGTGTGTCCAGTTCTGGGCCCCCCACTACAAAAAGGATGTGGTCACATTGGAGAGGGTCCAGCAGAGGGCAACCAAAATGATTAGGGGGCTGGAGCATATGATCTATGAGGAGAGGCTGAGGGAATTGGGTCTGTTTAGTCTGCAGAAGTGAAGAGTGAGGGGTGATTTGATAGCAGCCTTCAACTTCCTGAAGGGAGGCTCCAAAGAGGATGGAAAGAGGCTGTTCTCAGCAGTGACGGATGGCAGAACAAGGAACAATGTTCTCAAGTTGTGGTGGGAGAGGTCCAGGTTGGATATTAGGAAAAACTATTTCACTAGGAGAGTGGTGAAGCACTGGAGTGGGTTACCTAGGGAAGTAGTGGAGTCTCCATCTCTAGAGGTGTTTAAGTCTCGGCTTGACAAAGCCCTGGCTGGGTTGATTTTAGTTATGCAACTCCCATTCATGGTAGGTTACCAAGTTTCTTATAAGAGAACTGACAATCATGTTTTGAACACCTGATAGGAAGGCTGCTGTCAAAAGAATATTATATGTGATGCATGATTCCCAAAATCTATAGCTTCTGCACACAGAACTCTGGATCTTGTCTCCCCTTATTTGTTTATGTTGAAGACTGCTGTCAGATACCACCATTGCAATGTGGCAACTTTGGATAGCTGTCAGTAACACTGGCAGAAATTTATTGGCACTGAGTGCAACCTAGACTCTCAAACTGTCCAGGTATTGTGTATCATGAATTTGCTCATGTGGGTGCCTTGAACCATGAGTGATGGGAAGGTTACTCACCTTGTGCGATAACTGGAATTCGTGGTGTGTCCCTATGGGCGCTCCATTTAGGTGTGTCAGCGCCTCTGTGCACACAGCCTGGAGATCTTTGGTAGCAATCCTCAGGCTGCCAGCACATGCTGGCATATGGTGCAATCACTCAGGCAGACAGTTGCACACAAGCCGGTGGCCATTCCCTCCGTTATTTACTCCGGACAGTGTTAGCCCAGAGCAGAGGGGAGGAGAGTGGGCGTGGAGCACCTACAGGGTCACATTTCAAAGAACTCCAGTTACTGCACAAGGTGTGTAACCTTCCCTTCTTTGAGGGTCCCCGTGGGTGCTCCACTTAGGGGTCTATGCAGCAGTGTTCCTGTTTGGCAGTGGGTGCTCCCTGATGCAGGATTGGATGTTGGACAGGACCACATGTCCAAATCTAGTGCCTGAATCCAGAAAGGTTTGAATTGCGTAATGTGCGAAAGTATTGGCTGAAGCCCATGTTGCTGCTCTGCAGATAATGTCCATGGGTAGATCCTTCAGGAAAGCAGTCATGGTAGATACTGATCTTGTGGAGTGCACCCGTACGACTGTCGGTGGCTGTCTGTTTCTGAGAGTAAGCCAACTGTATGCATATAGAGATCCATTTGGATATTCATTGTTTGGAAACAGTTTGACCCCTGGACCTCTCCAGGGTTCTGTATCCCTTTCCAAAAATATCACCATACAGGTGGGAAAAAAATGGAATACCCTTGTATGGATGGGTGCATCCATGATATAGCTGCCAAATGTATGTTGATGGAACTAATTGATAGTCCTGTGTCCTGCACGTGGAGGATTACTCTAGTATGTCCGATAACCCTGCCCTGTATGGATCCTGTGCATGAACTGAATTCCAGGCTGCAAATCGGCCCCACTTCTGCAGGTAAGTCCATCTCATAGCAGGTCTCCTGGGTTGATCAAGACATCTCTGAGCCTTCCAGACAGCGTCAGCTTGCTGTCAGAGCCAAGAAGCATCCAGACTCACAGGTTTAGTATGTGGAGCCTGGGGTATGGTATGCGCCCTTTGTCTAGAGTTAAAAGAGCTCGTACCAGGGGAAACTTGTACGGGTGACGTGTGCTGAGCTGCAGTATGGTAGGGTACCAAATTTGTCTCTGCCAATTGGAGGCTACTAGTATGACCGTTGCTGCATCCTGTTTGATCTTCAGTACCGTTTGTTGTATGAGATGTATAGGTGGAAATGCGTATGCCAATGGGAAGTCCCAGCATACTACAAATGCGTCAGAGATCACGGTCCAATGCCCTCCCTGGGACAATATAGAAGGCATTTGGAATTGATGTGCGTTGCAAGTAAGTCCACTATCAGATAATTCCATTTCCTGAAAAGGTTGCTTATGATGGATTCGTTGATCTCCCATTCATGGTTCTGTGGGAATTGTCTGCTGAATGCATCTGCGCTAGTACACTGTCCTTGCCTGGCAAATGTATTGTGTTAGGCATGATGTTGTGTATAATACACCACTGCCATAGTTTCATTGCTTCTGCACACAGGCTGCGAGGCCCCATGCCCCTGTCGGTTTATGTAATGTTGTAGCGGCATTGTCCAACATTATTCTCACAGTTGTGTTTTGTATGTGCGCAAGCAGTTGGGAGCATGCCCTCCTTCCTGCTCTGAGCTCCAGAACACTGATGTGAAGCTGGGACTCTTCGCGTGTCCTGAAACTTTGTTTGTATCGTTTTCTCTTGGTTCTAGACAGCTGAATTCCCATTGTGCGTGGAGTTGCCCTGTAGTCTTCAATATCGACAGGACTTCCTTGGGGAACCTGGACAGTTGCAGCCATAGACTTTGGAGGGCATAGATCTGGCTGCTCTATCTGCTGCATCCAATGCTGCGTGGGAGATTAGAGCCTTCTGTCACTTTTGATTCAAATTGTTCCTTTATGTCTTCTGGTATGTACTGAATAAAGGAATTGAAGGCTTTGAATGTATGCTAACAGAGCCAGAACCGCAGATTTGCTGAAAAGAGAGCCCAAAGCTTGGCCAATGGCTCTACGCTTCATTTTGGGATCACTGCTTCTCTTTGAACAGGATCACTTATCCCACTTTATGCTACCCTTTTAGGGGCAAGCATTGTCAGCCTCCTTGCCTGGAGGTCTTTTATTGATCAATGACAGAGCATCAGCAGGGGAGCTGGAGCGTTTTATGGTCTGCTCCTGGTCATGCTTTCTAGCATGTCCCTCCACGGGAGTGCTCCTCTTGCCCTCCATCCCAGGGGAAGACTCTCAGGGGGCAGGGATTGAGTAAGGCTGCAGTTCAGGCACAGTATTGTCCATAAAGAGGATTCTCCTCTGTAAATCTCTCACCCTCTTAGATCTGGGAGCGAGTTTCTGGCAGCGTGGGCAGTGACTTACTGGGTGGTCCTGCCCTAGGCAGTACAAACACTGTTCATGCCTGTCTGCTGCAGAGATAAATATCCTGCATCTTGTGTGCCTTTTGAAACCACATGGTGCTGGCATGACAGGATTTGCCTGCTTGTAGCGCCCGCACACCGCTTGTACTTTATCTTCTGTGCTTCTCTTTTTTTTCCCCCTTCCTCTCTTCCCGGTATTATAAAAGGTTTTCAAGGTTTACTTGCGATCAATGCTGGCCATGGTTGAGAAGGAACTCAGAGAATGGCTGCTAGCGCGTGTGCAACTGTCCGCTTGAGTGACTGCGCAATAGCGCAGCACGCACTGGCAGCCGGGGGACTGCTACCAAAGATCTCCGGGCTGCATGCACAGTGGCGCTGACACACCTAAGTGGAGTACCACAGGGACCCTTGAAGCAGCAGCATCAGTTATGATTGTCACAGTTAGTCAGTGAGAATAGGGATGTAATAGTGTGGTCGATTAACCAATTAGCAAAAGCTTATTGGTTAATGCTATAGACAACACATGTTCTTCCCCTTCCCCACACCAGTAAATTTTCTAGCAGGCTGGCCAGCAGCCTGACAGTTCCAGCTTGCCAGTCCAGAACCTACCCCTACTGCGGCTCTGCATTTAAAGCGTAGTAAGAGCCAGGCAGGCAGTCAGGTTCAGTCCCAACTCTCACCAGGAGCTCCGACCTCCCCTGGATAGGGGCTGCTGCCACCCTGCACTGCTGCCACTGTATCAGTTAGGAATTCTCAGGAACTTCAGTTCCTGGGACTTCTCTTTGGATTGTTCTGCTATTAACAGGTGAGTTGTGTAGATAGTCGTCAGGAAGTCCTTGTTTTCCCTTAAGATGAGCTGCCAATACAGAAAAACATTTGTGAATACTCATGGAACAGCAGTGAATCCAAATGACAGGATCCGGAGTTGACCATGCCAACGTCCACCTTGAACCTCAGGAACCTTCTGTGATTTGGGTGTATCTTGATATGGAAGTAAACATCTTGCATTATCAACCACATCCTTTTTCTGAGAAAATGATGGTTGCAAGTGTAGCCATGTAAAATCTTGATTTGGAAATCAAGCAGTTGAGGTATCAGAGATTCAATATCAGTCTTCCAGCCTTCAGTCTTTTTGGGAACTAGGAAGAAGCTCAAGTAAACTCAGAGAAGTCTGAGATTAGTTCCACAGTTCATCTCTGCAGTACGAAGTTGACCTCTAGTTGGAGGAGGTTGTCAAGTGAGTGTTTCATGCATGTGGACCAATGAGTAGGGAAAAATTACATGAATTTTCTGTGTTGGCAAGAAGAGTCTGAGGTGGTCCCTGAAGGGTCCCTGATAGGCGAAATGGGCATTGGTGTATGGAGTGGTTGACAGCTTTCCAAGGACACTCAAACACTGTTAATGTGGTAGTTTATGTGGTTTATTGTGCTGATGGCTGGGCAGTTGACATAGGCTGATGTGGCTGGGGACCTTAGGGTGCTTTTAAAGATACTTGTAGGCATGTGTTGGTATAGCTGTGGGGCCCTGTAACAATATTATTGGGGTGGGTGGTAGAATTTCCTCTTGGGTGTTACTATGTAGGTATCCAGAGATCTTAGAATGACTCAGGTGTCTTTCAGGGAGTATAGTGACTTGTCCATATTCTGATTAAAGAGGTGCAATTCATTGAATGGGAACTTTTTTTACGGTGTTTGGCACCTCCCTATGGAGGCCAAAAGGATTCTCACCTCATGACAATTCTCCTTTCCAGGAAAACGGAGGATGTAACTGTGGAATCCACTGCTGCATGAAGCATAGATCTAGAGCAGTGGTCCCCAACCAGTAGACAGGGATCTACTAGTAGATCTTGGAGCCTGACAGGTGATGTGACTGGTTTGGCTGGGAAGCTATCAAGCACTAGCATTTCAGTTGTCCCTGCACCCACTGTTATGCTGCTCCTGCCCTCTGCTTTGGAGCTGTCCCCCAGGAGTCTCCTGCTTGCTGTGCAGGGTGTGGAAGGAAGAAGAGGGGAGGCACTGATGTCAGGGTGTCTCCCCTACCCTCACTCCTATAACCCATCTCCACACAGAGAGAAGGGAATGGAGGGGAACTGGCAATGCAAATAACACACGCACACAGTGTCTGCCATTACAAACTGTCCTTCACTCATCTCCTGACCCAACGCATACATGGGTGGGTGTTTTTACTTCTTTTACTGCTTGCAAAGTGTGTTATTTTTGGTTTTTGACTGGTCTATGAAGTTCATAATTTTCATTTTTCTCTTATGTTTAAATTAAATTCTTTGAGTAGTGAGTTCTAAAATGCCTAACCTGCTGTGGCTAGATTACTCCTATAGTAATTGTTGCTCCTGGAAGTGGCTGGTATGTCCCTGCAGCTCCTGAGAAAGGCAGAACAGGGGGTCTCCACATGCTGTCCTTGCCTGCAGACACTACATCTGCAGTTCCCACTGATCAGTAAAATGGGGAACTGTGGCCAGGCACATGTAGGGACCACCAAACAGTACTACTTTTAAAAGCTCCAGCTTTGGGCACAAGGTGCATAACTCTCAGCAGAACAGAATATTGGACTACAACTCAAAGAAGAAGCAAGTTTCGTGAGTATACTACCACCATTTCAATTCTGATAGATACTGCCCCAATTTCTTGCTGCTTTCTCTACCCCACTTCATTAAATATTGATCTCTTGAACAGTGATCCCATCAGGTTAAAAAAAATAGATGGCCAAGAGATTTTTAACAGATTAGCCAATTCTATTTTTAATACCTCCAATCTTTATATAGCATGACTAAACAAATGTTTGCACTTTCTTGAAAGCTCATGGTAATGAGCTATGTAGGCAAGATGCCTGACCCAACTTTATTCCAAATAATAGCTTTATTGACCTCCTTGAGTTGGTCTGTGCTGCCCCAGGATGCTGAACGCTTGTGAGATCCTTTCTTCTTTTCTAAATATTCTTCAGCCCAAGCACTCTCTGTCTGTAACAGGAAGATTAAAAGATTAACTTACAAATATATGATTACTCTTGCCAAAAACAAATTAAAAAAATTAGACGCAAGTTATTCCATAGGATAGCATGAAATTATGAATTCCTGGATGCAGACACTGCTGGAAAGAAAGAATGCCCTCTATGGTGACTCTGATATTCCTCCAAGTAATCAGTAAGAAGATGTCACCTCAACCACTCCTTTAATCCACATAGTAGGTCTCTCCCTTTTCATATGAACACTTATCCCAAATATAACAAAAGTATTAATTCTATTTTAGTTTCACCAAAGACACGGGGAAAAAATTGGTCCATTAGATTTAAGTGGGTACAAGTCCCATTAACTTTAGTGCTTAGACCAGGGATTATATTGATTCTATATGTTAACAGATGTTTCTAGTACTATTCAAGCATGTCACTAAAGGCCTCATCTACTTTTCAGTGTCAGATTAATATAAAACACCTTGCATCAATCTAAATTTTGTCAGTGTCCACATTACTGCCTGGCTCCCACCAATATAACTGCCCTACTATAGTGACATAATCCCACCACCACAAGAGGCATGGGGCTAATGTTAGTGTAGTTTGGGCCAATGCAGGGTACATTGGCTATTGGCTCATTCTTCTCAACTTTGCGACTCCACACTAGAGCCAAGAAATTGAGGACAGCTTGGGTCACAGCTGGGGCTGTGAGCCCGGAAGGATAGAAGGGCTTCCCTGCCCCAAGCTAAACTTCTGACCCTGAGCTGGACTGCTGCCTAGGCTGTGGGCATATAGCTCCCTGTCAGAAACAATGTGTGTCAGCTACCAAAATAAAGGTTCTCTTTAAATCCAAAGAAGAACGCAGGACCAGTGCATGGCTGAAACTGGAGCCAAAAATCTGGATGGCACAGGATCTAGCAAAATAATTATATCCATGTGTTACCCCCATCTGCAGCCAAATGTAACTCTCAGCCAGCAAGTAGAACAGAAGGGTTATTGGGTCCCAGGGACACAGAGTAGCTCAGACTTCTTGTTACAGGAACCAGGAACATTCAGTACAATCCATCTTGGGAATGTGGGGCCCCAGAGCCCGAGCTCTGGTGTTACCCACCAGCTCTGATTCTTGGGGAACCAGAACATGGTCGCCTGTCAGCCTTGTGCTCTTGGGGAGTCAGGGAGTGACATATTCATGGAAAACCATCCCCCTCCCTCAGGCCTCTGCTAGAATCAAAGACAAAGCAAAGAAAAGGCCAGGGAAGACACACCTAAACTGCTTCAGACAGGGGTGATACAATTAAGGAAACACCCCAACCTCATTTACATTAAAGATGGAACAGAGGGACATCTCATTAGCATACAGAATGGAGAGCAGCTCTTCCAAGGCAGGAACTGCACTGAACTATGGGACACCGAAAGCAGAGAAGCACTGCCTGATGGGAAATCCCTGCTCCAGATGCTAATGAACCTAGGCCTGCTCACACCCAAATTAGTCATTATCAGACCAATTCTAGTAACGATCCTATTGACATCTAAAATACTGAAACTGCCAAGTTGCATTGTGAGCTCGTTCAAGGAACATCACCCATAACCAGGTGTGATCAGTCTCTATTGTCTCTCCTCTTTCTCTTTGAACTATCCCTATAAAACTCCTATCCTTGCCCCAAGAAAACTGTTCTGATACCTGGACTTAAACTGCATCAGTTCCATTGAGACTTCTTCATCTCCTGTCTGATCGTGCTGGGGGCTCTGTTCTGCTTCTCTCCTGCCCTCTGGACCCCCAGCTACCATCATCATCTGGGAACCCCGATCAGTGCAAGCTCCGTGGAGTGGTGAGGTCTCTCTCTCTCTCTCTCTCTTTCTCTCTCTCTCTCAACTCTCTCTCTAAGCATAGCCTCCTGACCCTGCCCTGTGTAAACTGTTATATGGTTACCTAACATTTGTAATCAGCTTCAGTTTAGATTTAATATTGTAATTGTTAGATTTAATATTGTAACTGTTTGATATCTATTCACTACTCAGAAATAAATCACTTTCATTGTTAAACTGGTTGCTTCTCTCTCTTTCTCTTTTGCTCACTCTTCCTTAAGGGGTGTTGTTTTGGCTTCCCCATTCGCTCTGCAACAACGCTTCTTGTACCCAAGCAAAAGATCCCTGTAGTGCCCAAAATCCTGTGGGGTTTGCTCATCGTGTGGTTTACCAGTGAATGACTGTGGTGTGAAAGTGGGGCTAGGGGGTGCTGAACCTGGGGCTTATGAGGATGGCAGCTTAAAGTGCTGTTTAATCCAGCCCACGGAGTCCAAAGGCACATGAGGGTGCAGTGTGGCATTGCTGTGAAACCCAGCCAGCTGAGTCCAGGGACATATGAGGGGGTCAGCTTGTGAGTGCTGAGTACCCAGTCCTCTCAGACGTGCTCTGATTAGTGGGTGTGAGTGTCTGTGTGTGTTGCTAAGGTGGGAAGAACCCCATTCTGAGGAACCTAGTTCCTGCAGGAGAGCTCCAGTGGGAGGGGGAATTGGCAGCAGGGAGAATTCAGCTCCATATGAGAGCCCAAGTAAGCACCAACAGCACACTGATAGAACTGTTAACCTTCCCCCAGTCCCATAAGGGTAACCCTGATAAATGAGCATACCCCAGAGTATTGGGCAAATCTGGTAACACTGGGGCCCTGCCCTGGGCCCCCAGGCCTAGGCTCCCTTCTTCCTCAGCCATCCGAAAACTAACTCACACGTAGCAACTGTTCACGGTCCCCCAGGCTGCCCCACCTCCTCCTTAGCTTAGATTCCCAAGCAAAGTGTTACCTGACTGAATTCTCCACCTAGCTCAGGTGACAGGCCGGGCTGGGCCACTGCCTACATACTTCCCCTCAGGAGCTGTCCCCCAGGGATACTATCTCACACTGGGCACCACACACACATACACACAGAGTCACTGGAAAGCAGCACAGAACAGTAGGAATCATATAAAGCAGGACAAAGCAAATGCAAACAGTAAATGCAAAAAACAGAGTGAACACAGTGGACTACAAGCGTGAACAAAATCCCCACAATGTCACACCATGCTTTAGTTCTCAAAACTGACAAAGGAACCAGACTTGGTTTTGAGCTGTTGTGGCCTTGTCAGAATCAGTAGATTCTAAGAAATCAGACATGCAGGGCACTACTAACAGTGGCTTTTTCTTTGCCTTCCTCCTTGGAAGCAGCACAGCTCGAGTGAAAAACATGGCTCTCAGTTATGTAACAGTCGGTAGGGATATTGACATGTAGTTGGCTACATGATTAAATGATAAGCCTAGGCTTATTGGTTAATCTTGTCGACTATATGCACTCCACACCCCCTTGCTGCCTCCATGTCAGAAGTAGTAAGGGAGCAAAGTGGGGAGTGGGAGCTGGTGCTCTTGAGGAGCTTGCTTCAAGTAGGCTCTCCATGAGCACTGGATCCGCCCTCTCCCCCCATCCCCACCACACGCTGCTGCCTCAGAGAGAGACAGCGGCACAGATGGTGAGGGGGGCAGGCTGGAGCTGACATGCATGGGAAGCCAGCTTTCAAGCCGGCTCCCTGCATGTGCCAGCTCCATGGACCCACCTACCCCTCTGCTTGCTGCCTCTGTCTCTATAGGCTGCCTACAGAGGCAGCAAGCAGGGGCAGGCAGGAGCTGATGCTGGAGAGAGCCAGCTTCTAAGCCAGTTCCCCCCCATCACCAGCTCCATGATGCCACGTGGCACCCCCCCAACCCACGCTGCTGCTGTGGACCAGCCTCTGTACATGGGGAGCTTGGCCCCCCCCAGGCGACAGGGTGCTGCTGCGCCTCTATCAGAGGCAGCAACGCAGGGCAGCAGGCAGCCATTCTGCGCAGAGAGATGGTTTTTAAACTTGCTCCACTTGTGGACTAGCACCTGACTGCGGCCCTGTGCTGCTGCCTATTAAATTACACCATTTCCAACATCCCTAATAGTCAGCCCACCCTTCTTTATCAACAATAGTACCTTTAAAAACTTAAGTGCTTGAGTAGCAGGATCTGCAGCTAGACCCACTGTGAATTTAGATTTCCAAGAACTTTTAAGGTGTTTTGGCTTGCTAGAGGAAATTACATGAGGCAATACTGGCTTCTTAGACACTGGATCTAGAGGGCGTGAAACTTCAAGGAAAAGCATTTGCATCCTCTTTCTGCCTCTCCTTCCAAGTTCTGGGTGTAAAAAATCCAGCCAACAGAACATCCAGAAGAAGACAGGTACTCCCCTGAGCACTTCAGCCACCTAATATTGTCATCCAATGCTTGGAAGACAACTGGGCATGAAGCACATCTCTTGATTCCCGGTTTCTACTTTCTTTTCAATTCTACCATCATTTGGAACTGAACTACTGATTCAACTATAACCATACTAAATAATTAGCGAAGAAAGAAAACAACCTCAGATCTGAACAGATCAGAGCAGTTCATTTCAGTCCAGCAGAGTGGCTGACATGATAGAAGGCACTGCATGCTTTTATACAGAACATTTAAGGACACTGAGGAGAAGGGCAAGAAGGGGCTTACAACTGCTCTCGTGGATATTGCCCCAAGACAGTTCTACTGGTAAGCCCCAGTACAATACCCATTAGAAAGACCATAGCCACTCAAAGAACACCTCCCTCCATCTAACTGAAGATGTAGCAAATTTTTAAGATTTGGTCATGTACTTTCAAAAATGGTTTGGTGCACAAATCACTACAAATCTTGAAGGAAAAAAAGTCAGAAAAAAAATTCTAACTATGTCATGCTCCAAATAATATGAAAAAATGGTTTCCTTCTCCTTTAACACAAGCATCAATGACTATTCTTGGAGCAGCAAGAGATTCTAATGCTCTCTATAGATTCCCTGTTCCACAGGGTTCCTACAACCACCCAAGTAAGGATGTTAAATAGCGATTAATTTAATAATTGTGTAACCATATCAAATTTTAGTCATTATTGTACACAATTTTCAATAGCCCCTGGGGGCGGGGCCAGCAGCAAATGCACTCCTAGCCACACTCCCAGGGAGCCCCCTGTCACCTTTTTATTAGATGCAGCAGTGCAGGGTGGCAAGCGGGAGCCAGTATGCGAAGGGAGCCTGGACCCGTCATGGACAGACACTGTTCCGCAGCAGTCTCCTCTGCCCCCACCGCCCAGCATTGCTACCTCTTATATTGGCAGCAGCATGGGGGGGGGGGGGGGGGGGCCAAGGGGAGCCGTTGCTTGGGGGAAACCAATTTTAAAGCCGTCCTCCTCCGAGCACCCACTCTTGCCTGCGCGCGCGCACGCACGCACACACACACACACTCACCCCCTCTGTAGGAAACAGAGCCCATACATGTGAGGAGACAGCTTGAAAGCCAGCTTCCCACATATACTGGCTCATGCCTGCCCTCTTCACCCTCTGTGCTGCTGCATCTCTATCAGAGGTAGCAAAAGGCGGTTGGGGGGGGGGGGTGGGGAATGTGTGTACTTAATAGGATTAACCGATAAACCGAGGCTTATTGGTCAATCATGTAGTTGACTACACACTGACATCCCTATAGCCAAGTGTTCAAATATGGTGATTTTAAATACTTTGCAAGTCAGCTAAACTTGAACAGAATTTCACAGAACAGAACAAAAAAAATTTCTATACCCTGAGATATTTCTTCTTGCTGAAAATTGAAGGCCTGCTGCCAAACAAAGGAGTTAATGCTTCTCAAAGGCAAAAAGGCAAAAGAATGCCTGACAATGGAAAGCACTCAACAACATATCTATAGGGATCACTTCCAGCTGCCTCTATAATTAAGGAGCTATACAAATAATATGGCATGTAATATCAATTTTAATATGAACATTATTATTAGTGGTATATAATAGTACCAGTGTCATCCTTTGTAAATATGCGTGTAAATTTTAAGCAATAAATAAGTTTAGATGCATGATGCCTGATGTTTAGACGCATGATGAGTATCACGAGGCCACTGTCCCTAGATGTAGGGAGCTGCAAGTGTATCTAGCTAGGAAGCGTAGCAATTTATACTTTCTGCCTTTAAATGAGTAAAAACAGATGTGAATCTTGTCTCTTCTTCCCTTTATTTGGTGGAGAAGAGTGCAAAGAATTTGGGAAGAAGCAGAAACACAAATTCTCTCCAGGAATTCGGAACTAAAGGAAAATTTCAAAGAAGTGGCCTTGGAAGGTGAATGTGTACAGGAAAAAAGAAGCCTCTTAGAATATACACACAACAAAGCTGTCTTACCTGTGTGGCTTTATCCCTCATACAGGGAGCAGCCTGCACATGATTATCACGAGGCCATTGTCCAGCAAGGTAGGGAGCAGCAAGTGTATCCAGTGAGGAAGTGCGGCGAATTATACTTGAAGGGCTTGATGAAGGTGGTCGTGATTTGTCAACTAGATTTTAAAAAAAAAATTGAGCAAATTTAGTATATCAAGAACAAGTGACATTTAATAAAGCAAATGTTTAAATAGCCATACTGGAAATAAAAATTGGCACGTCTTCAGTACAGAGCGCACGCACATAAAAATGTAATGCCTTTTGTAGTTTTTACATTCCTCCCCCCCCCCATTACATTACACTCATTAAATGTGCTTTCAGAGTTTCCCAATAAAGGATCACCGAAAGGTAATTACCAATGTTATATTAGGCTGGAGTTTTTTTGGGGGGGGGGTGAATGAGTTTTTGCTTTGACTTAAGCACTATCAACATTCATGCCCAATTTAATATTGGATTTATTTTTAAAGCTCAGTCGGTTAAACCATATGCCAACTACTGCACAGTATATTTTCACACAGTGGTTAACAAAACTGAGCTTTTACTATTAAGCAGAAAACATCCATCCTGATGGACAGTTATGAATTCGGCTGCTTAACACTTTGATCATGTGCATACTTGTTTTTGTTTTTGCTCAGTTACCATATATGTAGTTCAAAATGAGATATTTCATAGATGTAAAGATAAAGAATTAATATTTGAGAACTAGATATTTCAATATGCAAAATGTTTAGATTTTTCCTAATATTGCAAAAATAACTAATTTAGACTCAAAATATGATCTACATTTAATATGATTTTAAAATGATACATGGAATGCTTGTCCTCCATACTGAGGATAAGTGAGGTAGTCTCAAAAAGAAATTATCAATTGCTTTTTCTTAGAGAAGTACCACTGTGCATTTAAACTTGTGGAATTCAAAGTGAAGCTATGGAACAGCAATGAAAAGCGGCACAGGAAAGGATGTGTGTGTACAAGCATTCTGATGCTTAAGTGAAGTCCTCACCCTACTTTACATAAAGGGGTGCTCTTTCCTAAGCCCCCCAGTTCCTTTTCTCCAAGGACAGAATTCTAATATTATCTAGAAATCTGAAGTAGGTAGGATGTTGGTAGGATGACTATGCAGAGGCAAATTCCCAAGAATAGTAGTGATAGAAATGTAGCCGTGTTAGTCTGGGGTAGCTGAAGCAAAATGCAGGACAATGTAGCACTTTAAAGACTAACAAGATGGTCTGGCCCACGAAAGCTCATCATCTAATAAACCATCTTGTTAGTCTTTAAAGTGCTACATTGTCCTGCATTTTGCTCCAAGAATAGTAGTTGCTGATAAGTAACCTTTTTCTTCTTTGAGAATATCAGCAATATTCTTCATATGAATTTATGTGCGACTGTAAAGCCACTGATAAATACTGGCCTAAATGTCTGTACGGAGCTCAAACCCTAAAAATCTGCATTTTTAAGGTGCTGTATTCATTGCAATTGACACAGTACACATGGGCCAATCGCTTACATCCCTACCCTGGACTCCAGGAAGGCCCTGCTTGGATTCCCTGAAGCCTGCTTACCCCCAGTATGCCCCAGACTTCTGGTCGAGAACCACTGGATTAGGTGATTCCACAAGAAAAATGTGTAATAGTTGTTCATTCAACCTGGCAACTCAGTACTATCTAAGTGGTCAATTATATTTAACATTTTAGCACAAGGCAAAAGAGCACCACCTATGATCAAAAGAGGATTAGATTACACATACAGGCACAACTCTTTATTAGGGAGATCATTCTTGCCCCTGAAGTGATGTAAGAAATGTAATATTTTTAATCTGAGCAATGGCTATCAAATTCAAATCTAAATAAAGACCTAAATATTTTTCAAAGCCTTTTGTCCTTTTCAATAAAGTCCTCTTCTGCTGTAAAGAGCAGAAAACCAAAGAAAGCTAAAAATCAGCAATCCAAGTTTGATCAGTTATCTTACTAGTAAAAGAAATAACTGCTTAAAAAGAACTCCCCCAAACATTAGAATAAATGCCCCATAAACATTAGAATAGACTAAATGAAAATTGAAAGCATTACTTCATTACTTATTTAAATCCAAGCTAACCAGCTGTCTAGTTTTAGAGATGTGTAGCAGATCCTAAAAATATTCATGTGTGTATTTCCCTAGACTTCCTATTCCCCACCCAAATATATTAGAATTTTGCATTTTATTCAATTGTTATTTAGATGGGGTGGAATGGCTCTGACAATGAAATACATTTCTAATAAATACTCCGGCACCCGCTGTTAAGAACATTACCACCACCAATTATTAAATCCTACCTTAATACAATTAGTCAAGTCTAGCATTTAGACTGTCAGCCTGTTTCGAAATGCAAATCTCCATTTCAATCAACTATTTGTGGGGTACTCATATTTTCTTTTTCTGCAAGTTCTCGTGTTGTATTACTTGCACCAAGTGCTCATCTACTAGTTTCCCTTAATGTGACCTACATAGCAAAAGATCTGCTTCCATTAAGACAATCACAACAGCTATGCTGATGAAAAACAATAGAGCAATTGCAACAAACAGCAGAGTATTAAATATTAGGTCTGGTTTAATTAGCCTAATTGTCAACCTTTTCACCTCCCCCACGCCCCCAACTATTTTGCCAACAAGTGTTCCCATAACTAGTTATCAATTAAGGAAAAAACTCATTAATAGAATACACAGGTGTCATGCAGGTCTATAGGAAAATGCAAGTGTTCTACTGGTACACAGATTTTGAGGCAGGCAAGGAGCCTAAAAATTGTAAGTTAAAAGAACAAAGTCAGAGTAACAAACTACTTCAAATCCTTAAAATCATTTAAGTGAAAGTACTTTACAAGTTCTATAATGTAGATGCTTCATCACAAATAGGAGTATTTGTTTATTCTCTTATGAAAGAATTCATGAACAAGTCCCCTAAGGAGTCTCCTAGTTTTGGGGGAGGAGATGGGGGGAGCAAGACTGGGAAACTTCCAGCCCATGAACCAGATCCAGTCCATGGCAGAAACCACAGTCAATGGAACCCAAGGGGCAGTCAGGGCAGTGCACTCCACACCGAGTTGCCTGGCTGCCTAGTTGCCAGATATGCGCTGGATGCTTCCTGGAGCAGCTTGGAGCCCAGGCAGGCAGGGAGCCTGCCTTAGTCTTCTGTGCCACTGACCATGATACCCCCAAGATAAGTCTGAGCCCATACTCTGAACCTTGTCCCGTACTCCAACCCCCTGCCCAAACCCTGAACCCTCTCTCACCCAGACTCCCTCCCAAAGACCACATCCTGAACCTTCTCCCAAATCCCTGACCTATCTCTGCTCAATCCCCAGCTAGAGCCAGCACCCCCCTCTCACAGCCTAATCCCCTATCCCAGGCTGGAGCCTGCTTCCACACTTGAAGTCCTTGGCCTCAATCCAGAATCCCATGGACTCACACCAGATCCTAGAGGAAGCCCTTTACCTCTTGCAGGGTTGGAGCCACGAGCACCAGCTCATCCCACTGACGTGGAGAAATCCAGGGCTCTCTGCTGCCCCACAGGGCTATGTCTGGTCCCAAACTGATTTTTATTGCGGGTCAATGGCCCCTAGTAGGAAAAAAAAGTTTTCCCACCCCTGCTATAGAAACTAGGAATGTGAATGTGCATCCATGTACATAGTTAACCAATGACCCTGGGCTCATTGGTTAACCTTCACAGTTACATGCAGCCCACCCCCACTGCCTGATACAGAGGCAGCAGTGTGGAGAAGAAAGGAGGCAGGAGCTGGTATACATGGGGAGACAGGCTTCCCAATGAGCCAACGGCCCCCCGTCCACCACCTGTAAACGTGTAACCAATGAAAATTTCAGCTGTTACACATTTACAAAAATAAATTAATTTTAACATCCCTAATAGGGACATCACACCATGAATTTAAACCATATTCATAATAGAAGATAGGGGAAATAGAAGGAATATTTAAACAAAAATATAATTATTGTAAATATGAAAGTACAGTTTCTTAGTATACTTCAAATCAGAGTAGTTCAAATAAAGACACAAAAGGGAGATCTTATATAGGTTGAACCTCTCTAGTCCAGCACCCTCAGGACCTGACCGGTTCAGAATATGAGAATTTTCTGGTTCACGGGAGGTCAGTATTCTCTAGCAGCATTACCAAACACTTCCACTGCTTACTAGGTGTTACAGGATATTTAGGGGGTAAATTAGATCTAAATAATAGCTCAGAACACAAAGCCAGGACTGGTGGCTGTAAAACTTTATGGCACTGCATGAAACTTGGCCACATCCATGAAATGTGGACATGTGACTGACTAAAACAATTCCGAATGACTGATGTTTATAGACCTGAGAGTTCTGGACTAGAGACGTTCAATCTGTAACGGACCTCATGAGAAAAAAAGTACATATGTGATCCTTTATTAAATTATGTAGTATAGAAGAAACATTTATGAGGTCCACTTGATTATGTTGTTTCTGAAAGTCCAAACTCCATCCTCTGGAGGAGCATTTACAATGCAAGTTTTACAAATCCCAAAGAAAACAGATTGTTTAATGTTAATAACATTTTTTTAAAATGTTTAAACAAATACGTATTAACCTGAACTCTTTGCAGCATAGAACTTAATAGTTAAGGGGCTTGTTTTTTTTGCGGGGGGGGGGGAGGGAAGGGGAATTCGGACTCAGGCTAGGGAGCCAATCAATAAGAAGGGCTCTAATATTTTCATCAAGATTCCAGCTCAGTTGTATTTCAAACTTGGCGAGAAGAAATGCATTCACTTCAAAAACCACAGAAAGTTTAAACAGAAGTGAATTGAGCACATGTTCAACTTTACTTCCTGCTATGTCTATTCTATCTGGATTATCTTTACTGCTTCAACTTCTATTTAAAGTTAATAAAGTGTAACGACTCTTTCTCCACTCTCATCCCCAAGTACCTCTCCTTTAAATGTGCTACACTTAGAACATTTTAATCATCTGGACCCATGGGAAGGAGGCCCTTGAAGATTTCCAACAGGATTTCAACCATTTCCATCCCACTATCAACCTCACCCTCGACCAGTCCACACGAGAGCCACAACTGTGAAAATAAGTGACGATCACATAACCACCACCCTATACCAGAAACATACTGACTATTATACTAATCCTAAGCTGTTCCTCGCCTCATTCAACAGCAATTGCAAGGGGAATAAGGTTGACAGATTGTTGACAGGGATGTAATAGTACAGTGGATTAACCAATAAGCCAAAGCGTATAGGTTAATGCTATAGATTTGTGAAAGTAGAAAGAATTATACTGTAAGAGAAAGACGAATTGTACTGTAATAATTGAATAAGTTGAAGGAATTCTGTTTGTCTTTTAAGAGGAAGAAGAAAAGTATGTTAATATTGATTGTAGGTATGCAGATCAAGGTGCTAGTCAATTTGGGCCTGAGTTTACCAGGAAAAGGAACATTAGGTGTTAGACAGAAAGCAATTCCAGATAATCAGGGAGATATAGCCAGGAGATTGCTGTGTGCTTGATATTGAAATGAAGATACTTAACCACACTAATAAAGTGAAGTTTTGCCACACCCTTTGATCTTGTTAACTTGGCCTTTTGACTGTATAAAATCAAGGGGTTTGAACCTTGTATGGTACTCACATTTTCTCCATGCATTTTAGCAAAGCTTTGCTGAATAAACAGAGCAGTCTGCCAAATCTGTGAGTCCTGTCTGACTTTGACAGATTACACGCATTCCGCCCACCGTGCCAATTCTTTGCCAGTAATTTTTCTTAGCAGGCTGACTAGCAGCTCTGCTTAAGTCCTGGCTTGCACTGGGTCCCGGACCTACCCGCACTGTGGCTCTGCATTTAGAATGTATAAAAAAGCCAGGCAGGCGGTCAGCCTTGCTCACTTTCAGCTCGTGCTGGGTCCAGGAGCTCAGACCCCTTCACCCCAGACAGGAACTGCCCAGGGACTATAGAATAGTCAACTAACTGATAAGAATTCATGAGGTTAATCAACTATTCGATATTTTACATCCCTAGTTGCTGATGGAAACCAGCCAACAGGAACTGCGATGATTGTGCTGGAGGTGGGGGTAGTATGCAAAGTCTCACCCACTCAAGTGCAGAGAGACACATGGAACAGCCAAACACCAAGTGGCGTGGGGCTGCAAAAGGCAGGGAGCCTGCCTAAGGAGCCTAGCAGGCTGGGCCACAGGATAGATCCAAAAGATTGGTGGGCTGTATCTTACCCACCCGGATCTATATTAGTGGAGTTGGAGGAAGATATTTCTTGACCTTAGGTGAAAGCAGTAGGGAAAAAATATGGAAAAAGCACACCTTGTTAATTCAGCCAGTAAGGCAACAAAAATTTTGTTGCCATGCTAGTACTTTGTTCATACTACCTACGAACAATCACGTGTGGCTAAAATAAATATATCACACACACACACACACACAGCTACTAATTAGGCTATTAGTGGACAGAACAACAGAGGGATGTTCCCATTAGAAGGAAAAACAATTTGTCCTCAGAGCCACGGCAGCCTGACTAACAAGGCCCCAATATGGCTCCTGGGGCAGGCTCTGCGGTCTGGCCCCCTTATGTACTCAGGAAGGCTGGCAGCAGTCTCCCGCATCCCCACTGCAGCAGCAGAAGTCCCATTAAATCAAGTCTGAGTGTACAATGTTTCATTTATGCTATTATTAATCAATTATCAATAATATTAAGTTGTATACTTTCAGTCATGCAAATGATCACTCTTATACTGGCTCTTTGTTGACCACTTGTTTTGAATTTTGATGTAGTTTAGCTCCTTGATTTAAAAAGGTTGCCAACATCTGTTCTAGACTATGGAACTGAAGATTGCTCCTATCTAATGGTCTGATAAACTATCTAAAACACAGGTTCAGAAGTAATCTTGCATCTCTCCCTTCGGCAGATGAGAGAAACACTGAGCTTTCAATCTAGGGGAGGTGAAAGAACTGAAGATTACAACCATTAAGAACGAATTCTATAGTGTGGATCAGCACAGATAACTTCATGAGACAGTAAACAACTTCAGTAGCCATAATTTAATCTCATGCTTCACTATCTTATAGGAAAAGACAATTGTAAATACTCCCTCAAATTTTTCAGGCCAGTTGTTTGACCAAGATTGAAAGGCCTTACATTCAAATCAACAATACTTTTCTGCATCTATAAAGCAGTAACATTAAGTCTCAGGGTGTTGGTCTATATCTAAAAAAAAAAAGCTTAACACCCCTCATCCTATAGATCCCAGGAAATATTCTAGGCATCAATGGCGAGAATCCTACTGATTTTATTGGGGGCAGGAGGGCAGAAAACGGAAAGAGGGAAAAGGGGATGAAGAAATGCTAATAGGTAACTGGGTAATCAGTTACCCACTAAGAATCACCCTTAACTGAAGCGGACCCCAAAGTGGAAGCAGCTCTGTTGGCCCAGTGTGGGCTGGAAGCCAGCAGCCCTCTATGGGGCTTGAAGCAGAAAGGCTGGAGCATTTAACCAGTTAACTAATTAAATGGGATTTTATATCCATAACATGAAGCTTGTTAACATAGCCACAGACTCAAGCACCTTTGCAACTGTCTACAAACCATTCGAAACAACTGCACTCACAACACCCATAATCTCGCCTTGCCAGGAGTTCGGCATACCCCCCATTCCCTCTGCTCCCACACCAAAGTTTCTCATTGTCCTCCCAATGCCAGAAGCTGTTTACCCTATCATTTCAACTTCATCTCCATCATGCCCTCCATGACAGAAGCTGTGTCCTTTTTTCTGAGGTCCCTCCATTACAAGGAGTTGGGAGAGTTGCACAGAGTCCTTGGTGGGGAAAAAAGGGAAGATGGGAGGGCAGCAGAGAGGAGCTTGAAGGGTGAATACAGTGATGCAAAGAGCCCCTAGTACAGTGGTTCCCAAACTGAGGGGCCTGCCCCCCTCGGGGGGGCCATGAAGAAATTCCAGGAGGGTGTGAGGCAACCCAGTCCCTCTCCCTGGGTCAATCCCCACCCCCTAAGAAAGAGAGTGGTCCATCCGGTAAAAAATTCAGAAAATACTGGATATGTGTTTTCCTGGCTTGGGCATCCACCGGAATGCACGTAGCTCGGGCCTGGTCAGTTCTTTCCCTCCTCCCCCCCTACAAGTTTTACTGCTTTTTGGGGGCGTGGGGTGGTGAGGGTTTCTCAAAAATCAAAAGGGGGCGTGATGCTGAAAAGTTTGGGAACCACTGCCCTGGTACATACAATAAGCTCAGCCTATACAAAATCAAGTATGAGGAATGCTCCCGTACACACACTATTGAAGGCAAAACAAAACTGTATATGCAAGCATCTAGTACCATCTTCAACGTCTACATATCCCTTAAGTTTTAATTTCCTACTAACTGTATTTTAATTATCCACACAATTTACTAGTACAGGTTCAACGATTCTAGTCCAACACCCTGTGGTCCAGCATCATCCATGACCTGGCACAATTTTAGTTAGCCAGATGTCCACTTAGCATGGGGATGGCCAAGTTTCCCCGCAGACCCATAAAGTTTGTTTACAGCCATCAGTCCTGACTCTCAGCATTCAGGGCTGTTATTTAGCTCTAAATTTACCTCTAAAACATCTTTTAAGAGCCCAGTAAGCAGCAAAGCACTAGTAATGCTGCCAGGCAATATTGACCTCTCATGATTCGGCACATTCTCTGGTTCAGCACCAGTCAGATCCTGAGGATACCAGACTAGAGAGGTTCAACCTGTAGTAATACAGTAAACTTCCGATAATCCAGCACCTTTAGGACCCAGGGGGTGCCGGATTATCAGACATGCCGGACTATCGGAAGGGGGGGCTATGAGGGGTCTGGCTTCCCCGAGTCAGCCACTGGTCAGTTTCATCAGCAGCTGAATCAGGGAAGCCGGGGGCAGAGCAGCTCCAATTGTCCGGCTGCCCGGATCACTTCCGGATTCCAGATGGTGCTGGACCATCAGGAGTGCTGGACCATTGAATGCCGGACCACTGGAGTTTTACTGTATATGCTATTCTCAAAATGCTTGCCATCTTCATTATACTGGAAGGTTTTGTTATCACTTCCCTGAACACACTTCATATTGCAAGGATGATATTGATGGCAGTTGTATGTGCAATGTTTCTCTCACTATTTAAAAATATTTGAATACCTTATAATTAAAACATCAAATACCTCCTCCTGAGCACAGACTTACGGGCAGCACTAAGACGGAAACCAAGGAGTTCTCATTATTCCTTAGGTATGGTCCCAATTAAGGATACAATAATATAGTCCAGTGGTCCCCAACCTTTTGGGACCACGCATGCGCTTTGTGCCCAGTGCCACCCATGCGCTGCACTCTCAGGGCCAGCGCCGCTCCTGGCTCATACTGGGTCCAAGAACTATCCCTGTTTCAGCTTTGCACTTCAAGTGTATTAAGAGCCAGCCAGGCAGGCAGCCTAGCTCAGTTCTGCCTCATACTGGGTCTGGGAGCTCAGATCCTCCCCAGACAGGGAATGCTAGCCCCCCTCTCTCAGAAGCAGCAGCACAGGGTGACAGGCAGCTGGTCCGCAAGGAGAGCTGGTTTTTAAACTGGCTCCCCTCACGGACCAGCTCCAACCTGGCACCCCATACTGCTGCTGCCTCTGCCCACAGGGACTATAGGCTAGTCAACTAACCGATAAAATGTCATGAGGTTACTCGACTATTCAATTAACCTATATTTAACATCCCTAGTCCCAGTGCAATCTTAGAATCTAGAGAACAGTTTGCAAGTACACTGTAACTTCCATATTCCAGGTGTCCCTAATTTGGAAACACCTATGGTACAGACCCTGGCAGGAGGAGGAGGAGGCTGCTCTTGCGCAAAAATTTGCTGCCTGTCTACACTGGCCATGTGCTCTTGCGCAAGTACACTGATGTTCTCATGTATGAAATCAGGGCTTCTTGCGCAAGAACTACGACGCTCCCGCTCAGGAATAAGCCCTTTTGCGCAACTATTCTCACGCAAGAGGCCAGTGTAGACAGGCAACATGAATTTGCAAAAAACAAAAAACTCCTCCAAAACCTCCCAAGCCTCACTAATGTGGTCCCAAATGTGCTGGTGGGGGTAGGGGACAGAGTGCTAGTGGGTGCTGGGGAGAGGGTGCTACTGGGTGGAAGGATGCTGGCTCAGGTGGCAGGGTTATGGGGCAGGCAGGTGGCAGGGTGCTGGGGTCAGGGACATGGTCCTGCTGGGCACTAGGGTGACTGGCAGAGTGCTGGGACAAGGAACAGGGTGCTGCTGGGTGCTAGCGTGGATGGCAGGGTACTGGGGCCAGGGCAGTGCTGAGTCCTGGGGTGTGAGGCAAGGTGCCGGGGCCAGGGCGGTGCTAGGGTGGATGGCAGGGCTGCCGAGGACCGGGATAGGGATGGGGTGCAGGATCTGGGAAGGAGGTGGGGCGGCGGAAGGGGTCAAGGTCTGAGTGGTAGGTAGGGTGCAGAAGCAGGCTGGATGTAGGGTGTCTGGCCAGGGGGAGGGAGCAGGAGCAGATTGGGGGTACGGTGTCTGGCTATGAGGGAGGGTGCAAGGACGGGACTTGGGTAGGAGTTGGACCTCCCTGATCTGGCACCCTCTGGACCTGACTGGTCCCAGATGAGGAATTTTTGGACCAGGGGAGGTCATTTCAGGGCTCCTGGTTCCACTCCCTTCCCCACTAGGCTTCTTTGCACCTCCATCCCCTGCAACTCAACTGAGCTGCCCACCCCTGCTGGTTCCCTGCACCTCCCCCAAAACCATCCCCCACAATCCAATGGAGTGCAGCACCAGTTCCCTGCAGCCCCTCACAGCCCAGCTGAGCTGCCCGTCTGCTCCGTATGCCCTCCCCCATTCACCTCAGCCCATCTGAGCCCTGCACTGGTTCCCTGCATGCCTCCCCCAAAGCACAGCTGAGCCTCGTTTCCCTGCACCTCCCCCAAGACCCACAAAACTGATGAGCCAAGAGCTGATTCCCTGCCCCTCTCCCCCCTTGAGTCTAGCCCTGGTTCCCAGCACCTCCCTACTCCTGCAGCCAAACTGAGCTGCTATGCCACACACACACACCCACCCCAGAACTCCCCACTCTGAAACCCAGCTGAGCTCAATTTCCCTGCACCTTCCCCCAAACCATGCAGACATGCTGAGCCAGAGCTGATTTCCTGCCTCTGCCTTCCTCCCTCCCCTTGGCTGTGTCTACATTGGAACGATCTTGTGCCAAAGCGGCCGCTCTTGCACAAAAATTTGCTGCCTGTCTACACTGGCCGTGTGCTCTTGCGCAAGTACACTGACGTTCTCATGTATGAAATCAGGACTTCTTGCGCAAGAACTACAATGCTCCCGCTCAGGAATAAGCCCTTTTGCACAACTATTCTTGTGCAAGAGGCCAGTGTAGACAGGCAACATGAATTTCTTGCACAAGAAAGTCCTATGGCTAAAATGGCCATCAGCACTTTCTTGGGCAAGAGAGCATCCACACTGCCATAGATGCTCTTGTGCAAAAGCACAGCTCGCACATGGCAGTGTGGATGCGTTCTTGCACAAGAACTCTTGCGCAAGAAACAACCAGTGTAGACATAGCCTAAGAGTTTCCTCACATGAGCAAAATGAATTTTGTGTTGTGCACCAGTACTGAGTTCATGTGGCTTGTTTGGATGTGCCACACAAGTTATTAATAAATATTTTTAAACCTCTACCTTTTCTCTCTGCTGCCATGTCTCCTCCCCTTGCTCCATCAGCTCCCCTGGTGCCTGCTCCCCCCCCCCCAACTCCTCACCCTCCTCTGCTGTCCTGACTCCTGCTCTTCTCACTGCCCTCAGCCCTCCTGCAACCTGCCCCCCCTCCACCAGCCCTTCTCTCCCCCCCCCCGTGCCCACTCCTCCAGTAGCCCCATTCTGATCATGTGAGCTACCCCTCCTCATCCCCTCTTCTAACACCTCCCTCTACAAACCTGCCCTGAGTCTCTCCTCTGATACTGGTCCCTCCCCTGCAGGTGTCTGCCCTTCTGCTTCACCCTCAGAATCCCTTGGCACCTGCACCTTCTCTTACCCCTGCACCCTCCCTCTTCCCTCACTTCCCCTGCCCCCTTTTTCCCTGATGCCCACCCCTCACCACCTTCTGCCCCCATTCTCCTCATGCCCTTGTGCCCTCTAACATGACTTGCTCCATCCCGGCCTTCCTCATGCCCGCCCCTTCTTTCAAGCCTTCTACTAGCACCTCCCCTCACCTCTCTAGCCCCCAATACCCTTACCCTCTCCCCTCCCAGCATCACCCTGTCCCCCTCCCACTGACACCTCCCCTCCTGCCTTTTTACTCATTGTCTGCACTTGGTCCCCTGCCATTTGTCTCTCCTCCACCCCTGTCCCTTTGGTGCCTTCCCCTTCCCCTCCGCCTCCGCACAAGCACCTTCTTCTCCCAGCCCTTCCCCTTCCCCTCTGCACAAGCCCCTTCCCTCCCTCTCCCTCTCCCATACCTTCTGCCTTTCACTTTGCGGGGCTGGAGTCTGTGCTCTGTCCCTGGACTCCGAACCTACAACTCAGCCATGTGGCACAACACAGCACCGAGCAGGTTTAAAATCCCAGGCCGTGACGTTACATCACATCCGGGCGTCTCCCCACCCACTGGTTTGAGCATGCTGTGCAAGGCAGCAGCAGCCAGCAAGGGGGAGCTCAGAGAAGGATGCGCACGGCAGGGACAGGACCAGGACAAGGACGGGGGAGAGATGCTCTGGGGCCGGGGTGGGAGGATGCGCGGAGGGAGGTGGGGTCAGGACCCGCTCCAGCTCCAAATATTGATGGAGCATGGGCACCACGAGCCCACACAACTCGCCGCCCATGCCTCTGCTGGCTAGCTGACTCTCTCTCTCTTTTTCAGAGCGGGCGGGAGAGTGCTGGCTCCTCGCGGAACTCCTAGTTTTGGTCCGCAGGACCCCAGGGTTCTAGTGTATCACACAGCTCCTGGTACTGAACTGAGATTAGCAGTCTACAGCAGTGGTTCAAAACCTTTTTTTAAGACAGATACCTGTAAACTTAAATAAACCTGCAGATCCCCTCCCAGAAGTGATAGATAGGGTAGTGGGAGGCACATGGAGTCATGTGTCCCCCACCTCCAGATTTCTACCTTCCTTTTGGCCCTGCTCCCTGAAG
This sequence comes from Pelodiscus sinensis, assembly GCF_052426305.1. NCBI lineage: Eukaryota > Metazoa > Chordata > Testudines > Trionychidae > Pelodiscus > Pelodiscus sinensis. Next base: position 57,851,396 of record NC_143058.1, read on the forward strand.
TGCTGATGTAGCAGGGCAGAACAGTGGTATCTCTCCTCTAGGGATGTGAATGACTAGCATTTGCTTATTGGATAGTCAACACACTAGGCAACTAGCAGAAAGAGGCAGTAAGGGTCCGGGGAGGGGGAAACAGTAGAGAGTGCCTCAAAGCAGCAGCACTGCATAGAGCCTGTGACCAAACCCTGGGCTCCACGTGGTGCTGCTGCTTTGAAACACCGTGTGCAGCCAAGGTTACATGCGGCGCTGCCGCTTAGAAATGCCGCTGGTAACACAGGGCCAGCAGGGGGCTGCTTGAGTTCCCTGCTAGCCCCATGCTCCCCACAGTGCTTTTGTCTTTGAAGTGTAGCAGCAGCCCTGGGACTGTGCTACACTTCAAAGGCTGAGGTACCTTTACTGACTAATCAAATAGTGGATGCAAATTGCATTGACCATTCAATTAACCAATTAATTTAAATTTAACATCCCTACTCTCTTCAGCTAGCTGATGCCTGCTCATGGAGTCAATGTCCAAGAAGCTATCCCTTCTTATTACAGGTGGAGCTCTGCAGTGATGCTGCCTTTTTTGGTTGCATCCCCTTAACCCAGAAAAGCTGCGCAGCCCAGAGGAGAATCAAGAAGAGGAGGTGGCAGGGCTCAAGCTCAGTCCTTGGTGAACCCCCTGAAATCTGTTCAGGGATCCAGAGGGGATCCTTGACCTCTCTAGCTGAGAACCAGAGCTCTACAGAAGTACTACATTTTTTCTCAGTTTCTTCTCCCTCTATGTTTTTTGCTCTCATGTGTAAATGCTAAGAGTATTAGAAGTCAGACAAGTCTGAGCGCATCCCTAACCTTTCCTCACCCTCCCAAATCATCTTTGCCCTCCAGAAATACTTGTTCTGACATAGCACTTTATGTACGTAAATTGGTGTTCAAAAAGTGAATCATGTCCCCCTCTGTCACCAAAGCAAAAATCATTATTCCCAAATTAGACAGACAGACATCACTCTGACTTGTTTACAAGACACTTATGTGAGTGGAGGAACCAGGCAAGAACACAGTGTCCTGTCAAGCCCATACTAACCAACAGTTCCCACTGCAGCAAGTGCCATGCTCAGCAGTTGGGTTAGAACATGCATTACTGCAAGGATATGTCTATACAGCAATTATAAAATCTATGGCTGGCTCATACCAGCGGATTCCCATGAGGGGTCCCAAGCGCCAGCCCAACCCCAAATGACTGCACCATAATAAACAAGCCCTTGGCCCAAGCCCTGAGTTGCTCGGCATGAGCCAGCTGCAGGTTTCCAATTGCAGTGTAAACATTCTCTGACAGAAACTTCCCCCTTGCCTCGGACGCAGGGCCGCCTCAGCCCAGCCACGCGAGGGAAGCGGTCGTGTCCCCCCCGCCGGGGCCGCGTCTCCTGCCTGTCTTAGCTAGGCAGGCTTTGCACCGCCACAACCCGCGTCCCCACTGCCCACGCCGCCACCGCCGTGCACCAGCCCGACTCCCCGGCCGCCTCTCCCATCCACACCGCATCGTGCCGCCGCCCGCGGCTGAGCGCAGGGCCAGCGAGGCAATGCCCCAGCGCCCCACGCTCGGGTCTCCAGCGACCCCCGCGCGCACTCACCTCTACAGACGGGGGAGCTGGGGCTTTTCCTCTCCGGGGAGCTCCTGCCCTGCTCCGGCGAGCGCCGCCGCTGGCGATGCCGGACCCTGCCAGCCAAGGCGGCCCCCTCCGGCAAGGGCGGCCCGGGGGAGAGCGCGGAGCTAGGCGGCGGGGGGGGCGGCGGCGGCGGCGGCGGGGGCGGCGGCAGTTGCTGAAGGCGCGGAGGGCTGCCACGCGACGAGGCAGAGGCGGTTGAGCCGCTGCTGCTGCCCCCTCCCCCCGGCGTCTGCGTGGCCACCGCGGGGCCGGCTCGCGCGCTGCTGCTGCCGCCGTTGGGGGGCGCTGCGCGCGTGGGGCTGGTGCTGCGCGAGGCAGGCGTCGCGCGAGAGAGACTCCCGCCTGAGGCGCTGCCTGCGCCGCCGCCGCTCCTCGTGGGGCTGCCATATTGCTGCTGCTGCTGCTGCTGCTGCTTGAGCTGGAAGGGCACCGTGGCCCGCATGGGCTGCAGGCGACTGCTCGCTCCCCCGCCAGCCGCCCCGCCGCCCCCCAAGGCAGTAGCAGGGGTGGGGGAGCCATTGCGCCTCATGCGCGGGTGGGACATTGCGTGCCCGGCGGCTGGGCAGCCCGCGGACGGCTCCTCGAGGGGGGTGCAAACACCTCGCGCTCCCCTCCCCCTGCGGAAGGCCCCTCGCACAGCCACTAGCCGGCCCGCCTGCTCCGTGCGCTTCATCAACAATAGTGCCCCGAACGCCCTGCTCCGCCCTCCGTCGCCTGCCATTGGACACGCCTCAGCCGCGCTCGCGCCGCTACAGCGTCCTGATTGGCTGCAGGGCGCGCTCCTGAGTGGCCGGCTATTGGCTCTTCCAGAGGCACTGTCCTGCGTGCGCGTGCCCATGTCCCTGCACGCGCTCCAGCTCGGAGCGGGGACCGGTCCGTAGCGCCGCGAGTTGCAGCCAGTCCGCGCGACCCTGGCCGGGCCCCGCGCCTCGGCCTCGGCCTCATGCAGGAGACGCGGCAGCAGCTGCCCAGCCGAGGGGAGTGATACAGATGAACAGTGTCGCCGAGCCTGGCCTTTGCACACTCACCTGCCCCGTCCCACAGCTCCTGCACCAGTGTCACATTTCACAGCTGGGGTCCCTACACCCAGCTAGTTCAGAGCTCGGAGATACGGGATTGGCCTGTAGGAATTCGGGATATGATGTCCCCCACCTGTGACTAGGGATGTTAAAAAACAGTTAATTGATAGTCAAGTAATCTCATGAATTCTTACTGGTTAGTTGACTAGTGTCATAAGCGTGCACCCAGAGAATTTTTTTAAAATGCACTTTGACCCCTCCCTCCATTAGCCACACTCTCTGACCCCTGTTAACCACGCCCCTGGCCCCCATTAGCCACGCCCCTGGAAAGTTAACCCTCTCTGGGCAAGATGGGCACATGACCAAAAGTAAAAAGTGTTATGTGACCCCTGACCCAAGGACTTTTCCCACCATCCTCCTACCAATAGGGATTAGTTTGGCCACCACCAATCGCCCCCCTCCCCCATGGAACTATCCTGCAATTGCATTAATCCAATGTGTGTGACATTAATTGGAGTGGAGAGGCTGGGGGGGAGGAAGTGTTCCCTCTAAGAGTTTCCTCCCATGAGCAGAATGAATTTTGTGTTGTGCACCAGTACTGAGTTCATGTGGCTTCTTTTGGATGTGCCATTGTGGCACCCAAGTTATTAATAGCTACCTTTCCCCTCTGCTTCCATGTCTCTTCCCATTGCTCCATCAACTCCCCTGGTGCCTGCTGCTCCCCACCCCTCATCCTCCTCTGCTGTCCTGACTCCTGCCCTTCTCACTGCTCTCAGCCTTCCTGAGACCTGCCCCCCCCTCCACCAGCCCTTCTCTCCCCCCTGTGCCCACTCCTCCAGTAGCCCCACTCTGATCATGTGAGCTACCCCTCCTCATCCCCTCATCTAACACCTCCCTCTACACACCTGCCCTGCCTCTCTCCTCTGGTGCTGGTTCCTCCCCTGCAGGTGTCTGCCCTTCTGCTTCACCCCCAGAATCCACTGACACCTGCACCTTCCCTTAGCCCTGCACCCTCCTGGTGCCTCCCCCTTCCCTCACTGCCCTGCCTCCTTTGCCCTTTTTTCCCTGATGCCCATCCCCTCACCTCCCTCTGCTCCCGTTCTCCTCATGCCCCTGTGCCCTCACACATGACTTGCTCCAACCCCACCTTCCTCATGCCCACCCCTTCTTTCTAGCCTTCTCCCAGCACCTCCCCCTCCAATCCCCAATGCCCTTACCCTCTCCTCTTCCAGCATCACCCTGTCCCCCTCCCACTGACACCTCCCCTCCTGCCCTTTTCCTCATTGTCTCCACTTCCCCCCTAGCATTTGTGTCTCCTCTACCTTGCCCCTTTGGTGCCTTCCCCTTTCTTCCCCCTCTCTCCTCCCCCTCAGTACAAGCCCCTTCCACTCCTTCCCCTTTCTTCTTCCTCCACTCTACCCCACTGCAAAACCCCTTCCTCTCCCACTCCTTCCTCTTATACTCCTCCCGCCCCTTACCTTCAGCTTCTGCCTTACAGCTTGCAGTGCTGGAGTCAGAGCCATCCCAAGCTGCATGGCCAGGGAGGGGCACCCCCGGGGCACTGTATGGTGCTGCCAGGCCGGGCGGGGCTGCTTCCAGGTGCCTCAAGGGCACCGCACTGTGCTGCCATGCTGGGCGGGGGTGTTCCCGGGCGCCTCAGGGGTGCCGTGTTGTGCTGCTGGGCCATGCGGTGCTGCCGGGCCGGGTGGGGCCCAGGGCGCAAAAATGGCTTGGGCTAGCCGGCCCGAGACATTAGGGTGTGCCTGGGCACACACTGCATACCCCATGCACATGCCTATGACTAGTGTATGGTCCCCAGGGGTGGGTCCAGCAGCTAGTGTGCTATGGCCCCACTCTGAGGAGCCCGCTGCCTTTCCTTGTTGCTGCCTCTATATTAGAGGCAGCAGTGCAGGGTGCCTGGCAGGAGCTGGTCCATGAGAGCAGCCAGTTTAAATACTTCCTCCCCTCGCAGACCGGCTGCCTGTCGCCCTGTGTTGCTGCCTCTGATAAAAAAGCAGTAGCATGGGGTGGCAGCAGCCCATCTTGGGGGGGGAGGAGTCTGAGCTCCCAGACCCAGTATAAGCCAAAGCTGAGCTGGGCTGCCTAGCCACTCAGCTCCTAATTCACTTTAAATACAGAGTCACAGCAGGGGTAGGTCCCAGACCGGTCACAAGCCAGGACTGAGATGGGCTGCTGGCCAGTCTGCTAAAAAAAATTTACTGGCAAAGGTGGGAGGGGAGGGGTGAAGAGGGAGAGAAATGCATGTAGTCTATAGCATTAACCTATAAGCTTTTGCTTATAGGTTAATTGGTTAATCAACTACACTATTATATCCCTACCCATGACCCAGTTAAACGTAATGTTTGAGCGGTTGACCATTTAAACCGGATTTTACATTCCTATTTAGGAGCTGGCTACCAAAGATCCTGGCTCTTTCCCCGTGCAACAGTCTAGCACACCTTTTTACACCCAAGATCACTTTTTAAATGACAGACCAAGCCAAGATCTACCACCTTGCCCCTTCCTTGAAGTCCCGCCCTCTCTATTCTCCTCCTCTCCATCACTTGCTATCCCCAATTCTTATACTGCTGCTTTTTTAAAAAAAATTCTTATGTAGGAAGAGGTTTTTCCAACATTTGGCCTGTCTAAACTGGACCAAATGTCAGAAAAAAACCCTTCTTTTGGAAGCCCCCTTATTCCTTGTGGAAAGAGGAATATAGGGGTGACCGAAAGAGCATGTTTGCTCTTCCGCTAAAAAAGTGGAAGAACAAACGCAACCCTGGATGAAGAAGAGTTTTTCTGGGATATCTCCAGAATCCTGAAAAACTCCTGCAGTCTAGCCGGACCCTCGCTGGGTTGAGTCTCTGGGGTGGGAATGAGGGATTTGGGTGTGGGAAGGGATGGAGGTGCAAGCTCTAGGAGGAAATCTGGATGCAGGAGGAGGTGGAGAAGGGGACACTGGCTCGGGGAGGGGGCAGTGTTGGGGTACTAAGCAAGCCCCAGGCTTGTGGATGCAAGGGTGCAGGAATTTGGGTTGGAGTATGTGAGGGGCTCAGGGCAGGGGGTTCACTGGAAGGCTCAGCTCTAGGGTCTGGGGAAGGGGGAATGCAGGAGTGGTTGTGCCCAGATGGGGACTCGGCCCCAATTGGGGGTTTGTTGGCCAGGCTTCATTTTTAAATAAAATACTATGTCAAACACAAAAAGTTTCTGCATTGTCTTTATGAGAATGGCAGGGAACCTGCCTTGAGTCAGGTGTCACTGACACATAGAAAACTCATTCGGGAGCAGGGGACACAGTACTGGGGAGGGGTGCTAGTAGGTTCTGGGGGCAGGGAACAGGGTGCCAGTGGAGGCAGGGGACAGGGGACAAGGTGCCAGTGAGGGACAGGTTTCTGAAGCAGGGGACAGGGTGCTGCGGGGGGACAGGTTTCTGCAGAGGGGAGCAGGCTGCCGAAGGGAACTGGTTTCTGCAGGGTGGGCAGGGTGCCAGGGGGGCAGATTTCCGCAAAGGAGGGGCAGGGGAGAGAGAACGGGGGCAGGAGGGCAGGGGACAGGCTTAGGGCGGGGGATAGAGAACAAGGTTCGGGGGCAGGGAGTCCCCTACACCAGCCACGGACGGAAGGCTCCATCCCACGCTCCCTCCGGGGACGACCCTCCTCCCTCCCACCCCCCACTACGGAAGGAAGCCCCGTTGAGCGCCTCTGCCGGGTCTGACCCCCCCCCCCCCCCAGCAGGGAAGCCCTCAGGGGCGAACCCCTCCCCATGCACGCCTGCCCCGGGGCCGAAACACCCCCCTCTTCCCCTCTCCACATGGCGCAGGAAAACCCCGTGCATGCCTGCCCTGGGGCCAACACCCCCCCCCCCCACGGCGCAGGGAAACCCCGCGTGTGCCTGCCCCGGGGCCGAAACACCCCCCTTTTTCCCCCGCATGCGCCTGCCCTGGGACCGAAACACCCCTCCCCTCCACCCTGCGGCGCAAAGAAACCCCGCGCATGCCTGCCCCAGGGACAACTCACGCCTCCTGCACCAGTGCAGGGAAGTCACCATGCTCCTCTTCTGGAGCCAGGACCCCATCCCGTAGCACGCCTGGCAAAGCAGCCAGCACACTTCCGGAACTCCCGGAAGTGGCGCTAAGCTGCGGGACTTCCATCCACCCGCAGGAAGTCGGCACTACCTTAATTGTCACTGGAGGTAAGTACTGGGGCTTCTTGGGGGTGGGTGGAAAATGGGGGGGGCCGGACACCTCGCGATCAACTGGTCAAGGCCTTGCGATAAACCAGTCGATCGCGATCGGCCTGTTGGTGACCACGGGTCTAGCAGTTATGGAAAGCAACTGTGGTCGAGCTCTTCCAGGCTTAAATTAATGCTGACAACTTAGAAGTCACTCTTGTGTGTCTGAATCTTTTAAACATGCTATTGCAAATAGTATCTATGATTGCTGTAACTATCGGATCAGAGATTTTTAATTCTAATCCAAAAATTAGTTTCCGCCATACAACCATTTCGCAGAACAGGCTGTCCAGAGCAGCCCCTGTCTGTGGTGGGCCTAAGCGAGTTGCAGGCAGGGGGGCTGCTCCAGCCCAGTTGGGTTGTAGCGGCCCCCCACCTGTTCCCCCTTTAATTGGTTAACCAGTTAAACATCACATTTAATCAGTTAACAAATTAAATGGGATTTTATATCCCTAATCTAGAGCTTCCAAACCATGAAGTAGAGGGGCTCCAGATTGGGGTGATGCAGTTGGCTCTGAGCCTGAGTGAGGAGATCCAGGAACAGGAGAAGAGCTCTGGGTGTGTGTGTGAGAAGAGTTCTGGCAGAGTAGTGAACTGGAGCTAGTGGGAACAGGCTGGTGTTATCAGCATTGGAGAGACCCTGTGTTGTCATACCCTGAGGAGGACCTCTTGAATTAGAGGGATGGGTGAAAATGAATAGAGAAGGTGGGAAGCCCATGACACCAGATCCGCATCTTCTATTGAGCCTGGGCTGAGTTTGAGGAAGGAGCAAAACTGTTGGCACTTCCTGTTGTGAATAAATCTAGGCGGGGAAACCCCTAACTGTGGAAGATGCTCTGAGGGACCACTCGTGTGTGTTGAAGGAAAGGCTGAGCATATTCTGGGTCCCCAGGAGGCAGGTAGCCTCCAAGTGGATAGACGGGCTCACACAAAACTCCCATAACAGCCAGGCTTCCTGGCACGGGAAACGAGCGAGCACCACCCTGTTTGTTTATACAGATCCCTGTGGTGGCGTTTGTCAGGACTGACATGCATTTGCCATGCATGTGAGCTTGGAACTCTTGACTCAGCTGGACCGCCCTGAGATCTCTCATAGAATCACAGAGCTGGATGAGACCTTAGAAGGCCATCAACTCCAGCCCCCTGCCCAAGGCAGGACCACTCCCAATTAAATCAACCCAGCCAGGGCTTTGTCAAGCCGAGACCTAAACACCTCTAGGGGTGGAGACTCCACTACTTCCCTAGGTAACCCATTCCAGTGCTTCACCACTCTCCTAGGGTGTGTCTAGACTACCTAGTTTTGTCAACAAAAGTGGACTTTTGTCGACAAAACAATACCAGCGTCTACACTACCGCGGAGTTCTGTCGACATAACGTCGACAGAACTCCGCGGTTTTGTCGACGCTGGTATACCTCATTTTACGAGGCAGAACACCTTCTGTCGATAGAGTTCTGTCGACAGAAGGTGTTATTGCCTGTAACGTTGCATCCAGACTACGGATTTCTGTCGACAAAGCGGCTTGCTTTGTCGACAGAACTCCATGTGTCTGGACGCAAATTGTCTACGGAAGTTTTGTCGAAAACTTCCGTCGACAAAATGCGGTAGTCTAGACGTACCCCTAGTGAAATAGTTTTTCCTAATATCCAACCTGGTCCTCTCCCACCACAACTTGAGACCATTGTTCCTTGTTCTACCATCCATCACTACTGAGAACAGCCTCTCTCCAACCTCTTTGGAACCTTCCTTCAGGAAGCTGAAGGCTGCTATCAAATCCCTCACTCTACACTGCTATCAAATCCCCTCACTCTACACTTCTGCAGACTAAACAGACCCAGTTCCCTCAGCCTCTCCTCGTAGGTCATATGCTCCAGCCCCCTAATCATTTTGGTTGTCCTCCGCTGGACCCTCTCCTATGCATCCACATCCTTCCTGTAATTGGGGGCCCAGAACTCAACACAATACTCCAGATGTGGCCTCACAAGAGCTGAGTAAAGAGGAATAATTACATCTCTGGATCCACTGGCCATGAGCGGCAGGTTTGTATAATTTTTGGTGGTGCCCCCGCCCCCCCGTTAGCCATTCCCCCTGCCGCCTCCCCGCCCCCCCGTTAGCCACGCCTCTGGAGGTAACACGCTTGGGGCAAGATGGACACATGACCAGAAGTAAAAGGTGTCATGTCACCCCTCTCAAAGGGCTTTTCCCACCATCCTCCTACCAACCAGGATTAATTTGGCCCCCACCAAACCCCCCTCATGCAACTATCCTGCAGTTGCATTAACACAGTGTGTGTGACATTAACTCAGGGGCAGAGAGGCTGGGGGAAGTGTTCCCTCTAAGGCTATGTCTACACTTGTGGCTTTTTGTGCAAGTACAGCTGTTCTTGCGCAAGAACCCACAGAGCATCCACACTGCCCACCTGCTCTTGCGCAAGGAAATTTACAGTATGGCGTGGTAAGAGAGGGCGTCTTGCGCAAGAGCTACGCTCTTTTCTTTTTCTAAGCTCTCTTTTGCAGGACGGTAGTGTGGATGCTCAGCAGGGATTTCTTGCACAAGAAACCCCTATGGCTAAAATGACCATCAGAGCTTTCTTGTGCAAGAGAGCATCCACAGTGCCATAGATGCTCTTGTGCAAAAGCACAGCTCGCACATGGAAGTGTGGACGTGTTCTTGCACAAGACTTCTTGCACAAGAACTCTTGCGCAAGAAACCGCCAGTGTAGACATAGGCTAATGTAAAAGGAAGATATTGAGGCCTACCCAGAATATGTCAAATGAGCACCAGTTTAATTGCAAGTGTAAAGGAAAGGCAGCGTTCTGAGATTCAGGAGATGTAAAATAAAAACAAAATTTGATTGGATGACGAACAATAACCCTGCTTTTAGGGAAGTAAGTAACTCAGACAGCAATATGCAACAAAGTGCAGACTAAAGTTTTTGTAAGGGCAGAATGAGACAACAAAAATCTAACATCAGCAATTGTCAGGTGAGTGGAGGAGTACCAAAATACCGAAACAAGGTATATAAAGTTGGATGGAACAGACTAAGAGCGGATGGGTTGCGAATCCAAAAAGCTAGGTCTGATCAACCAGGGCTCCCTCCCCGGCGCTGAATCTCGCTGCTGCATATAAGCTCCGAAAGGGGAACAACACCAGTCATAAGTTGCAACGAAGAATCCAGAAAAGGAGAAACAAAGAAAAGAATATCTCCTGAATCTAAGCAATGCTTCTATCTTTCTTAACATGAGTATTATATATTTGTTAACTCCAAAAATTGTTTAAAGGTAAATCAGGAGGGTATATCTGTAGGAAAAGTTATTATTTCTTTTTTTTTAACTGTACTGCTTTTCTACTTTTTATTTATATATTACACTGTCTTAAAAGAATCAAAGATAGTGAATTGATTTAAATGAAAAACTAATTATAAAGTAAATAGAAAAATAAAAATCTTTGTTTGACCCTAAGAAGAAGTATTCCTCTGTCTGTGGTTTCAAATCTTTTAAAGACCCAAACCCAGTTACCAAAAGCTAAGAGTTTCCCCCCCCATGAGCAAAATGAACTCACACCAGTACTGAGTAAATGTGGCTTGTTTGGATGTGCCATTGTGGCAACCAAGTTATTAATAAATATCTACCTTTCCCCTCTGCTGCCATGTCTCTTCCCCTTGCTCCATCAACTCCCCTGGTGCCTGCTGCCCCCACACCTCTCATCCTCCTCTGCTGTCCTGACTCCTGCCCTTCTCACTGCCCTCAGCCTTCCTGAGACCTGCCCCCCCCTTCACCAGCCCTTCTCTCCCCCCTGTGCCCACTCCTCCAGTAGCCCCACTCTGATCATGTGAGCTACCCCGCCTCATTCCCTCGTCTAACACCTCCCTCTACACACCTGCCCTGCCTCTCTCCTCTGATACTGGTCCCTCCCCTGCAGGTGTCTGCCCTTCTGCTTCACCCCCAGAATCCCCTGGCACCTGCACCTTCCCTTAGCCCTGCACCCTCCTGGTGCCTCCCCCTTCCCTCACTGCCCCTGCCTCCTTTGCCCTTTTTTCCCTGATGCCCATCCCCTCACCACCCTCTGCCCCCATTCCCTTCATGCCCCTGTGCCCTCACACATGACTTGCTCCAACCCCACCTTCCTCATGCCTACCCCTTCTGTCAAGCCTTCTCCCAGTACCTCCCCTTCTCTCCTCTAGCCTCCAAAGCCCTTCCCCTCTCATCTCCCAGCATCACCCTGTCCCCCCTCCCACTGACACCTCCCCTCCTGCCCTTTTCCTCATTGTCTCCACTTCCCGCCCTAGCATTTGTGTCTCCTCTACCCTGTCCCTTTGGTGCCTTCCCCTTTCTTCCCCCCTCCTCCCCCTCCATACAAGCCCCTTCCACTCCTTCCCCTTTCTTCTTCCTCCACTCTACCCCACTGCAAAAGCCCCTTCCTCTCCCACCCCTTCCTCTTATACTCCTCTCGCCCCTTACCTTCAGCTTCTGCCTTACAGCTTGCAGTGCTGGAGTCAGAGCCATCCCAAGCTGCATGGCCAGGGAGGGGCACCCCCGGGGCGCTGTATGGTGCTGCTAGCCCGGGCGGGGTGCTCCCAGGTGCCTCAAGAGCGACACGCTGTGCTGCCGGGCAGGGCCGCCTCAACACCGCTGCGCCGTGGTGGGCAGGGGCACTCCCAGGTGCCTCAAGGGCACCGCACTGTGCTGCCATGCTGGGCGGGGGTGTTCCCGGGCGCCTCAGGGGCGCCATGTCGTGCTGCTGGGCCATTCGGTGCTGCCGGGCCAGGTGAGGCCCAGGGCACAAAAATGGCTTGGGCTAGCCAGCCCGAGACATTAGGGTGTGCCTGGGCACCCAGCACACCCCGCACACCCAGCACACCCCGTGCACACGCCTATGACTAGTGTATGGTCCCCAGGGGTGGGTCCAGCAGCTAGTGTGCTCTGGCCCCACTCTGAGGAGCCTGCTGCCTTTCCTTTACCTTTTTTCTCTGCTGCCATGTCTCCTTCCCTTGTTCCATCAGCTGCTCTGGTGCCTGCCGCCCCCCCCCCCCCAACTCCTCACCCTCCTCTGCTGTCCTGACTCCTGCTCTTCTCACTGCCCTCAGCCCTCTTGCAACCTGCCCCCCCTCCACCAGCCCTTCTTTCCCCCCTGTGCCCACTCCTCCAGTAGCCCCACTCTGATCATGTGAGCTACCCCTCCTCATCCCCTCGTCTAACACCTCCCTCTACACACCTGCCCTGCCTCTCTCCTCTGGTGGTGGTCCCTCCCCTGCAGGTGTCTGCCCTTCTTCTTCACCCCCAGAATCCACTGACACCTGCACCTTCCCTTAGCCCTGCACCCTCCTGGTGCCTCCCCCTTCAGTCACTGCCCCTGCCCCTTTTTCCCTGATGCCCACCCCTTCACCATCCTCTGCCCACATTTCCCTCATGCCTCTGTGCCCTCACACATGACTTGCTCCATCCTGGCCTTCCTCATGCTCACCCCTTCTTTCAAGCCTTCTCCCAGCACCTCCTCCTCCAACCCCCAACGCCCTTACTCTTTCCCCTCCCAGCATCATCCTGTCCCCCTCCCACTGACACCTCCCCTCCTGCCTTTTTCCTCATTGTCTGCACTTGGCCCCCTGCCATTTGTCTCTCCTTCACCCCTGTCCCTTTGGTGCCTTCACCTTTCTTTCCCCTCTCCCCTTCCCCTCCGCATAAGCCCCTTCCTCTCCCAGCTCTTCCCCTACTTTCTTCCTTCCAGTTTGCAGGGCCAGAATCTGCGCTCCGTCCCTGGACTCTGAACCCTCAATTCAGCCACATGGCGCAACGCAGTGCCAAGCAGTTTCAAAATGGTGGGCCGTGACGTTACGTCACACCCGGGTGTCTCCCCTCCCACCTGTTTGAGCATGCTGCACATGGCAGCAGCAGCCAGTAAGGGGGATGTGACTGCTCACGTCTGGGTTGGCCCGGTGCCCTGGGTCCCAGCTTTCTAGTTCTGGGCGTATCGCCCTCCTTTGCCTGCAGATCAGTCTCTCTGTTGCTGGCTTTGTCGGTTGGCTCTGGCTGGAGTCTTCCTCTGTCACTCCTCGACACGAGTGAGAGGGAAAAGGGGGCCCGTGCCCGCCCTCACTCATGGGCCCCAGCCCAGGGCCCTAAGGAATTGGACCACTGTGACAGGGTGGCCCCGCCCCACACTCAAGCCTAGGGAAACCACCTGGAGCCAGGGGTGGAGAGGGCCCCACCCACACAGCCCTACTGGGCATGCTCCGAGGGGAGCCAAGATATAAAAGGCTGCTGGCCTGCTCAGAAGGGGCAGACTGCGACCCGAGCAGGAGCTAGCAACCACTGGCTAGAGAGGGAGTCGCCAAGGGAGCTGAGCGTGCTGCTGCCGGGCCTCCGCCGGGCTCGACCCCAACGCCGGAGCTGCCGACCGACCACCCGTGACCCGAGCACCGGACCGGACTCCGCCAACTCTGCGGCTGCCAGGGGGAGGACCACTACAGCCCGTCGACCGATGCCGACAGGTGGGACTGTGGCAGGCTGCGAGCAGGGGGTAGGAAGCGACCCAGGGCAGGGAGCTGTAGAAGCCCCTGAGGGCTCGGGGCGTTGCGGGGAGGAGCCCCCGCCGAGCCAGTGGTGGGAACCACCCGCCACTACTAGGGCCCTGGGTCGGGGCCCAGTGGAGAGGGAGGGCCCGGGCCCCCCTATCCCTGCTGCCCGAGACCCTGGCAAGTGGGGACCGGGGTAACAAACACTGCACTATGGACTAGGCCTCTGGGCCTGCAAACTGTGGACTAGGCCATTGGGCCGTATTTCCGCTACGAGGGGGGCAGTGTACTTTGGGGACCAGGCCAGCAGGCCGTATTTCCCCTAAGAGAGGGGCATTATACTTCGAGGGCTAGGCCCAGACGGGCCGATCTGGGCCCCAGATGGGGGTGGCAACCCCAAGACAGGGGCAAGCCCCCCGACAACCACGTTGTGGTCCGAGTCCGGCTGGTGGGGCTACCCGTCTAAACTTACCAGCCCACGGGCCTTAATCACAGCCCTGCCCTGGGCTACTTCCTCTCTCCTACCCCTCCAGTCACCTCGGTCAGGGTTCGTGTCCTGCTTGCCTCCGCGGGGCCAGTCCCTCCAGCTACTCAAGCAGCCCTTTCCCTCCCGTTATATCAGGGGGGGCAGGACGACAGCCCGGATCCTGCTTGCCCCAGCTGGGGCCCCACACGCCATTTGGGAGACCCTCCCTGAGCTCCCCCCCCCGCTTCGGCATTCTGCGTCCTCCCTTTCCCCTGGCCAGGCGGTGTTTAAATCACCCGCTGCCCGGACATCACCGGGGTAGCTCTGCCCCTCCTGCCTCTGGAGCGTGGGGCCACCTCCTCCGCACCCCTCCTAGCTGAGCCACGGCCCTGAAGCACCCAGCACACGGCCGGCAAGGGTTCCCCCACAGCCCCAGCAGGGCGCTTCCCACGGAGGATCCAGTGTGGGGTCACGGGCCCCCATCACAGGGGAGCTCAATGGAGGTTGCGTACGGTAGGGACGGGCAGGTGACGTGCTGGGGCCGGGGTCAGAGGACGCATGCGGGAGGGCGGGGCCCACTCCAGCTCCAAATATTGATGGAGCCTGGGCACCACGAGCCCATACAATTCGCCGCCCATGCCACTGGCAATGGTCCAGTGGCATGGACAGATGACTAGGGAGAGGTATAAATGTATGGCTCGAGAATGCTGGGGGGTTATCAGGAAGGCGAAAACGCAATTGAAATTGCAACTCGCAAGGGATGTGAAGGATAACAAGAAAGGTTTCTACAGGCATGTTAGCAAGAAGAAGGTGATCGGGTGGCGGGGCGGGGAGGAGGGGTTAGACCCCTACTGGATGAGGGCAGTAACCTAGTGACAGATGATGTGGGGAAAGCTGAAGTACTTAATGCTTTCTTTAACTCTATCTTCATGGATAAGGTCAGCTCCCAGAGTAATATGCTAAATGACACAATATGGGACGAAGGTGGACAGCCCTTGGTGAGTGTGACGGGGCGACCCCTCCCCGTCCCCCGGGTGACGCCGAGCAGGTGCTGCTCGGCCTCCGGGGGCGGGGGGCCGGCCCGAGAGTGCGCGGCTTGCATGCAAGCCGTGCCGGGGCTGGAAACGCCGGCAGCCCCGCCGGCGTGCGGCCGCGGCGCGGCAGGAGGGGCGGAGCTAGGGCGGGAGGAGTTCCCCCGCCCTGACGGATGCAGATGGCGGCCAACCGGAGACCAGATGGGCGCTGCCAATCCTGCCCCGGCCGCTGACGGGGTGGGGGGAGGGAAGCCTCCGGCGGGAGGTTTAAAAGGAGACGCCTCGCCGCCATTAGGGGGGCGGCAGGGGCTATCGGGAGTCGGGGGGGGTAGAACTAGGAAACAGGGTGAGTCAGGCGACCTCCCCGGAGCATGGACCCTGCCCCCACCCGGGCTACGCCAGCACAGCCCTCCGTCGCTGAAGGGCGGGGGCGCGACAGGGCCGGCAGGTTGTCGGCCAAACCAAAGATAAACACCCCGAGTGGGGAACGACGGGGGGGGGGGGGGGAAGGAAGCAGCCCAGGGCAGAGCTCACTCGAGCTGGTGGGCTGACGAGTTACGACAGGAGCCCCGTCAGCCGGACCGGAGCCAGTCAGTTCCGCGTCCTTAGGGCCCTGGGCTGGAGCCCGTGAGTGAGGGCGGGCCCGGGCCCCCTTTTCCCCCACCCATCAGTGGGGAATTTACACTGACGCTCACGCAGAAGCAAAGCGTCTGAACGTGCAGCGGAGAGCCGAGACCCTGCAGGAGAGCAGGGCACCAGGACACCGGGAGGTGCCGCGCCATCCCCGGGGACAACCCCGAGTACTCCGGGGACACACTGGTACAGTGAGGAAAGAACAGGTTAGGAACTATTTAGGAAAGCTAAACGTACACAAATCCATGGGCCCGGACTTAATACATCCGAGGGTACTGAGGGAGTTTGCAAATGTCATTGCGGAGCATTTGGCCATTATCTTTGAAAACTCGTGGCGATCAGGAGAGATCCTGGATGATTGGAAAAAGGCAAATGTAGTGCCCATCTTTAAAAATGGGAAGAAGTACAATCCAGGGAACTACAGATCCATCAGCCTTCCCTCAGTCCCTAGAAAAATCATGGAGGGGATCCACAAGGAATCCATTTTGAAGCACTTGGAAGAGGGGAAAGTGATCAGGAATAGTCAGCATGGATTCACAAAGGTCAAGTCATGCCTGACCAATCTGATTAGCTTCTATGATGAGGTAACTGGCTCGGTGGACATGGGAAAGTCAGTGGATGTTATATACCTTGACTTTAGCAAGGCTTTTGATACGGTCTCCCACAATATTCTTGCCAGCAAGTTAAGGGAATATGGATTGGATAAATGGACTGTCAGATGGATAGAAAGCTGGCTAGACTGTCAGGCCCAGCGGGTAGTGATCAACAGCTTGATGTCAGGTTGGCGGTCGGTTTCTAGCGGAGTGCCCCAAGCATTGGTTCTAGGACTGGTTTTGTTCAACACCTTCATTAATGACCTGGATGAGGACATGGATTGCACCCTCAGCAAGTTTGCAGATGACACTCAGCTAGATGGTGAGATAGATATGCTGGAGGGCAGCGATAGGGTCCAAAGTAACCTGGACAGATGAGAGGATTGGGCCAAAAGAAATCTGATGAGGTTCAACAAGAACAAGAGCAGAGTCCTGCCCTTGGGATGGAAGAATCCGAAGCATAGTTACAGGCTGGGGACCGACTGGCTAAGTAGCAATTCTGCAGAAAAGGACCTGGGGGTTACAGTGGATGAGAAGCTGGACATGAGTCAACAGTGTGCCCTTGTAGCCAAGAAGGCTAATGGCATATTAGGTTGCATTAGGAGGACCATTGCCAGTAGACCCAGAGAAGTGATTATTCCCCTTTATTCGGCTCTGAGGCCACATCTGGAGTATTGTGTCCAGTTCTGGGGCCCCTATTATAGAAGGGATGTGGACGCATTGGAGAGGGTCCAGCAGAGGGCAACCAAAATGATTAGGGGGCTGGAGCATATGACCTACAAGGAGAGGCTGAGGGAGTTGGGTGTTTTTAGTCTGCAGAAGCAAAGAGTGAGGGGGGATTTGATAGCAGCCTTCAACTTCCTGAAGGGAGGTTCCAAAGAGGCTGGAGAGAGGCTGTTCTCAGTAGTGATGGATGGCAGAACAAGGAACAATGGTCTCAAGTTGCGGTGGGAGAGGTCCAGGTTGGATATTAGGGAAAAAATTTTCACTTGGAGGGTGGTGAAGCACTGGAATGGGTTACCTAGGGAGGTGGTGGAATCTCCATCCTTCGAGGTTTTTAAGTCTCGGCTTGACAAAGTCCTGGCTGGATTGATTTAGTTGGGATTGGTCCTGCCTTAGGCAGGGATCTGGACTTGATGACCTCCTGAGATCTCTTCCAGCTCTATGATTTTATGAGGTTGTGTTATCTTAAAAAGATATATTGGTGGCATTGGAAACAGTTCAGAAAAGGGCAACAAAAATGATTAGGGGTTTGGAATGGATACCATATGAAAAGAGATTAAAAAGACTGGAACTTTCCAACTTAGAAAAAAAGAGACTAAGACGGGATATGACAGGTCTATAAAATCATGACTGGCATGGAAAAAGTGAATAAGTAAAAGTTATTTACTTGTTCCCATAACGTAAGAACTAGGAGTCACCAAATGAAATTAATAGGTAGCAAGTTTAAAAAAAACAAAAGGAAGTTTTTCTTCACATAGCGCACAGTCAACCTGTGGAACTCCTTGCCAGAGGATGTTGTGAAGACCAGGACTTTAACCGGGTTCAAGAAAGAACTAGTTAAATTCATGGAGGTTACGTCCATCAATGGCTATTAGCCAGTATGGGTTGGAATGGTGTCCCTAGCCTCTGCCAGAGGCTGGGAATGGGTGATGATAGAGGGATTGCTTGAAGATTCCCTGTTCTGTTCACTCCTTTTGGGGCATCTGGCATTGGCCACTGTCAGCAGACAGGCTACTGGGCTAGATGGACCTTTGGTCTGACTCAGTTCTTAAGGTTATGGGGCTTAGAGTTGGTTTGTTCAACAAAAAGGCCAATCCCATTGAATGGGAGGTCCTTTAATGTGTTCTGGACCTCTGGTGGAAGGCCCAACACCTGCAAAGGGGAGCTCCTGCACATTTTTATAGCAATGGCCATCGTGTGGGTAGCAGAATCTACTGACTCTAAGGCCACCCAAGAGAGGTATGGGCAACAACCTTATTGTCATCCTTAATTGCGGACAACTCTTGTTGAGAGTCCAAGGGGAGCAATGCCTTAAACTTATCCAATGACAACCATGTGTTTTATGAATAACAACTCAGCACCACTTGCTAGGCTAAGCTTTATACTGCAGAGCCTGCAGCATGTGTAACTGTTGAGATTTTCAGTGATTACACATTTACCCTATTAGATTATTTTTATCATCCCTAATTTATATCAGATACTATTCAGATGTAGCATTTTATCCGCTCTTTCCTGCTATGTAATTATCTTTTATCATGACTTATAGCACTGCCACAGCAGAGATGGACAACTACAGGACTTCTTATTGATAGAAAAGAAAATTTTACTGCGGAAAATTATTCATGCTGCTACAAACTAAAAGGCTAGAAGACACGGGCATCAAGGTCCTTACGTATGTGTGAGGATCTATCTTGCATTAGATCAATAGGAGTTAGGCATCTAAATATCTTTCAGTACCTGTGTCCTAGCTTTTAAAAGCAATTGTAACGAGGGAGAAATAGTATTCTACACTCGAAATATGGAAGCAGAGACATCTAGTGGTCAAAAGTGGGTTACAGTATAGTTCTATTGTCATTAGATTTTCTTCCCTTATCCCTCCCCCCCCCCCCCCCCCCAATTTTAGGAACATACAGTTCCATTAAACGAAAAAAATAAATGGCAAAATCTACCGTCTCAGGGATTAAAAAAAAAAGGTTTTTCTGGAGAGACAACAACGTGACATCATCACATCATTCTTCATTCCGCAGGCTCAACCCATCCTCCCGCAGCTTCCCTGCCCCAGTCACTGTTCGGGGACCAGCAAAGCCGCCTGGCAGCCCAGCCTGGGCAGATTCTGTCTCTTGAAAGGCTGCGGCCAAAGCTGAGTGGACAAGACCCTTCATAGGTGGACGCTGCTCAGGCTGGACTGCCAGGCAGCTTTGCCATCCCCAGTCAGTGTCCGGGGCAGGGAGCGATTTCATTCAGCGCCTCGGCACTGCTCCGGATCAGCCTGCCACAGGGAATGGGGCACTGCCATTGCTTGGAGGGGAAACGCCAGGTAGAGGCGCCAAGGTGGCTGGACCTGGGGATGTTGGGGGGGGCCTGAGGTACTACATGGAAGCGGGCCCACAGGGGAAGCAGCGTGGAGCCTGGTGGCCGAGGGTCAGGTCGGGGGAAGCAACCACTGTGCCATGTCCCTTTCTGGCTGTGGTACACTACTGTGTGCATGGTTGGCTGAGCTTTGGTTCACTGCCTAGGAACGGGCTGCAAGGCCATGCTCCTCCCAGGCGGGAACGTGCAGCCCCCTGGCCCAGGGGACTTCTTCAGCTTCTGCTAGGCCTGAGGCATGGCCCACTCATGCTGGGAACAGAGGCAGGCTTTCCTGGCCACCCACCACCCCACTCTCCGCCACACCAGAACTGCGCTGCCCTGGCGGAACCCGCCGCTGCAGCCTGTCAACGCCTGAGGCACCACAGAGGGGAGGCCCAGCAGCATTTGAAGCAGCTGCCAACACGGCTGAGTGGGGGTGGGTTAGTGGGGGGGGGGGAACTACCTGCCTCTGCAGGGTGTCACCCGGAGGACCCCCCCCCACTGCCTGGCCCCTCATCCCTCTTTCCATCTTCCGTGTGTGTCCTCAGCCCCTCTCCTGCCCCCTCACAGATTCCCAACCCCTCCCTTCTGAACCTGACATCCAAGAGGAACCCCTGGCTCTGTCCCTCCCTCCAGCCTCTTTCTCTGCTTCCTTTCCATGGCCTCTGCCCACAGACATCCCCCTTTCCCACTGCACACACCCCAGCAATGCCACCTTTGCTGCCTCTGCTCTCCAGGCAGCTGCCCAGCTCCTGCTGTCACAGCACCCCCGCCCCCTGAGACGTTCCTGCATTCGGGCCTGGTGCCCTCTCTTTGCTGGTTAGGTTGCCTGTTCATAGGCGGTGGCAGGGTGTGTGGAGGGAGGAAAGGGAATAAGGGTTTATGGGGGGGAATATTGGGGGTGAGGGGATATAGAATGAAAGCAGAGGGATGGACAGTACGGGGGGGCGGGGTCAGGGAAGGATGCGGGTATAGGAATATGGAGGAAGGAGGTGAGAGTAGGGATGGGCAGTGTGGGGTGGGGAGGAGGCGAGATGAGGGAGGATGGGCAGGTGTAGTAATGGAGATTATGGAGGGGTCATGGAGGCAGGCGAATGGGGGTGTAGGAATGGAGGACAGAGGTGGAGCTAGGGATGGAAGGGGGGGTGGGCTGCAGGCCATGGATGGGTGGGACAGGAGTGGTACGGGTGCGGTCAGGGGGAACTGGGTGGCGATTGAGCAGGGCACGAGCAGGTAGGATGGGCCGAGAGTGTTCGGATAGAGGGTCCCATGCAGGGGTGTGGTGGAGAAGAATGCGAGTGACTTGGGCCATGGAGAGCGCAGCCGGGCTCAGTACAAGATTGACAGGTGCCCTAGCCGCAAAAGCAACCAGCAAGGGGTGCAGGTTGGCGAGTGCAGCGAGCAGGGGGTGTGGCCCCCTTGTAGTCCCTTAAGAATCTCTGTTTTGTTACAATTTCAAGTAATCTCTAGTTCAGCTGTGCTTTGTATTAGATATTGCTGTGGCCAGATCTGTACTGTGTAGGGTTACTGTCCCTGCTCTGTGTTAGATACAATGTAATATTTAGCCATCATGGGTCATTGGCACTGAAGATGCCTCTGCACCTCTCCAGCCCTTTCGGGTAGTACAGATGCAGTGCGGTGAAAGTCGATGTTCTTGGACTCTGCGAGGTATCTCACAGTGTCCCAACGTGACTGCTCTGGCGAGCACTTTCAACTCTGTCGCTCTCCAGGAGCACAGGAAAAGCCCAGGGAAAATTGGAATTTCATTTCTTGTTTTGTCCAGTGTGGCAAGCAGAGCTGGCAGCACCCCTCAGCTGCACCCCTCAGCCACACACCAGACCTTGAATGCCCAGGCGTGCAAACAAGCTCCAGCATGGAGTGTGCAGGAGATCCTGGACCTGCTTGTGGTGTGGAGAGAGGAATCTGTGCAGGCAGAACAACAAAGCAGCAGAAGAAATGCCGACATCTGCGCCAAGAGCACACAGGGCATGGTGGGAAAGGATACACCAGGGACACCCAACGGTGCCATGTGAAAATAAAGGCGCTCAGGCAGGCATCTCAGAAGACAAAGGAGGCAAACAGCCAGTCTGGGTCAGAGCTTCATGGGACTCTACGGAGAAGGGGTCTGACCAGTGTTCTGTGGGGCCTGTGAATACCTCCCAAGAGACTCGACACAGTCTCCGGTAACAGCGGGGAGTAGGAGGAAGAGAAGAGTGAGCAGGCGAGCAAGCTGGCGCGCAGAGCAGCTGAGCTCACTGACAGCCCAAGTGTAACAGGAGCAAAAACACTGTTGTTGAGAAATCATGCATTTTTATTTAGGGAACGCAGGCAGCAGGAGCAGAAAAGGAATTAAGGGCGTGAGTGCTGAGGGGGTGTGAAGGGAGCAAGTGCAAGTGGTGTGCTACAGTCCCCCTGTTCAGCTAGCACAGGTGTGGGAATGACAGCCTTGTGTTCCATGACACATCCCTGGGAGTCGAGTGGAAGGCTGCCCTTGATTTCCCCGTCCCCCCATCACCCAGAATTCTAGGGTGCCTGGGAAGGAGACTATGGAACTTGATGGGGACGAAAAAGGTGGGTCACTATGGGGTGGAGGGGTTTAGAACCCCCTGCTCCAAATACTCCTGTACCTCTATCATGCACGTCAGCTACGCTGTTTGCTGCTCCACAAGACTCAAGTTCTCTCCTACTGGGTCTTGGCATCATGTTCCCTGCATGTTCATGTTCCTTTTCTATCTCCTGCAGCCTCGTTCTCCACACGTTTGTGTCCTGTCGATGTGGGCAGATTGCGTTTGCTCATTGAACATGTCGTCCCAATTATGCTTTTTTTCACCTTTGGATTTGTGATAGTCGAACAGCTGGATTTGGAACAGACTGACTCACTGTTGCACTTGCAGTGAAGGGCAGGCTTTAGGAGAAATACATGGAAAAACGCAGAACACAGTAAAGGGCAGACATCAGAGAAATAAGATACGTTGCAGAATGCAGAAGTTAATCTCTTACCATGAAAGAATGTCCAACACAATAGGCATGTGTTCCATACAAGGCCAATGTTCTGCTTTTAAGAGCCTACTAGATAGCAGGTACAACACACAGGTCTTAAGGGAACAGCTGATCTCGGTTTGGTGGCAGGTATGGTAAGGAAAAGTTGGGCTCTATTGCTTCCCCTTTGAAAGCATGTGCAACACAATGGCTGCCAAGTGCAACTACTGCTGCTGGACAAGTATCTGCGTTAGCAAAGGGGGCCCTGGTCACGAGGAGCTGTGCTGGGGTATGGTGGCTGTGGCAGGGGCTCACATGGTCACTGTGCATTCTGCACACCCCACAGTGCAAATGTCCCTTCCCCAAGGTGCCTGCTGGGAGGAGAGGGGCCAGTGTGGTGGCAGGGCAGGGGCTCTCATGGTCAATAAGCCATGCTTTATTGTGGAGGAGCAAATGAAGGTGTATTGACATGGTATCAGTTACACAGCTTCCCCTGCTTTATCCAGGTTGCCATGTGTGATATCAGTCTTCTCTGAATCACAAAAATGATAGGGTTGCTGACTGAATGTGGCCAGAAACCTAAACCTCTTGCTGCAGTGATACCAGATTGCTTATTGCTGGTATGGCATGGCAAGGTGTCCTACCACAGAGGACAGAATGTGGCCTGGTGTACACTAGGAGTTTAGGACAAATTTAGCTGCATAAGGTCAATTTTCTAAACAATTAATCCATACCACCGTCGACTTTAAGGGCCACTGAAGTCAATTTCAATATTCCTGCTTTTCAGGAGGAGTAACACAAAATTCAACCTTGTATGTGCAGGAGATCTTGGACCTCATTGAGGTGTGGGAAGAGGAATCCATTCTCTGAGCTCCAAAACTGCAAAGAAACACTGATACCTATGTGAAGATAACAAAGTGAAGTGCGGAGAAAGGATACTCCAGAGTCTCCCAGCAGTGCTGTGTTAAAATAAAGGAGCTGAGCCAGTCCCATCACAAAACAAAGGAGGCAAATGGACAGTCTGGTGCATCTCCACAAACATATTGCTTCTACGACCAGCTGCATGTGGTTCTGGGAGCTGGGGGGACATGACCAGCTTTCCAAGCCAGACTGTGGAATTCTCCCAACGCACTCAGGGCAGCGAGGTGGTGGAAGGGGAGGGGAGAACCAATGAGATTGTCTCATTCTGGAGACAATCCCCTCCTCCCAGGATGTCTCACAGTCAGGCACTGATCCCAGGGAGGGCATTTCTGGTGAGTACACGATTTTTTTCTTGCCTCAAGCCTGTTATGGCAATTGGGTGTGATGTGCGGCTTGCTCTGTGCCTGCAAGTGTGGAGGGCCTGAAACAGCTTGTTAATGTGTCTAGAGATGGAACAGGAATCCTCTCCGCACGGTTCCATGAAGCTATCACACAGGAATGCTTCTCCCTGCATATCTCCATGAAGCACTCATCTAGGAATGCTTTGATCCTTTGATTCCGTCCTCCACAGTAGGACACCTTTCCACGCCAAGCCAGCAGTAAGTGGCCTGGCCTCATTGCAGGTTTCTGGCCACATTCATCAGCATCTGCTCCCTATCACTCTGTGTCATTCAAAGTAGACTGATAGCTCACAACCTGGATGAAGGGGGAGAGGAAACTATGAGCTGTTGCCTGTGCTACTAGCATGGCTTCAGCCTCTGGCACCTCCTCCCCTCCCTACGTGCAGGCTTCCACAGGATGGGAAAGTAGCACTCTCCCAGGAAGCAGGATGTGGTGCACACAGATGAGGGAAGCCACATGAGCCACCGCCTTGCCTCTGCTGTCCCACCTCCTGCCCACAGGATCGTGCCCCGGCAGGCCCCTTACCATTCCTACCTCCAAAATGTGCGAGTCCAGCTGTGCCCTTGAGAACTTGTGTACCTACTGGACAGTGGCTACTTTAAAGCATAACTTTGGCCTTACACAGAACACATCTCCATTGTCTTTAGAGAGACCTTCGCTGTATGTTAACCAATTTAGGCTTTAGGCTCCACAATCTAGCTCCTGTTGTATGCTCTTGTAACTTTTTGTTGCAGTGGGAATAGCAGGGAGGTTGCTGCATGCTCCAACAATTGTCCAGCGTGCACAAATCTGTAGGCGAATCGGACAAGGGGAGACATGTTTAAGAGCAAATGGAATGGAGGAATATGTTCCCGGAGCAGCATGAGAGGATAGCGGAGCGGCACAAGAGGAGAGCATGGAGGGAATTGCAAGCGAAGTAACTGGAGAATGTTTTTTTTTTTTTTTTTTATCCCTAATGGCTGTAATGGAGAGCCTGGCAGGGACCCTGGAGCGTAACCCCGCTCACACTCCATGCAAAATAATTTTCCCTCCTCACCCAGTTCCATAATCTCCACCCGCAGAGATCCCAGGACACTGAAGGGAAGAACTCAAGGGCAGCTTCACACTCGACCTCCAGGACCTTGGGAGGCAAAAGGCTGCCCTTCTAATTTTTCTCATCCCCGCCCTTTGGGTCCCACCATGAAGTTCTTTTCTGTCCCTGCTATCTTCCCTAAATACAAATACATGATCTCAGAACAAGAGTCTCTTTATTGCTTGTATTGCAGAGGTGAGTTGGGGGATTACAGGCAAACATACGGAATGCAGGGGCTCAAGAGCTACGTGAATGACTCTTAAAACTGGCCATTCATAAAACTTTCTTTCAAAACCTCTCTGATTTGCACTGTGCTCTGCTTATCACCCCATGTCCTTGTCACCAGTGTATGTGCTTTTTGGCAAGGTGGTCAGGTGCCAAGCTAGGACTGTGCATTCCATCTATTGCCACATCACAGTTAGGGAATGCTATTGTGGCAAAGCCCTCCAACTATGTCCTACACATTTCCTAGACCTAGCGTCACTATCCTTCGTAGCAGAAGGGTACTGATTGCCTTGGCTACTTGCATCACAAGCAGCTCCCCACTGTAGATTTATTCACTTCAAATTGATTCCCAACTGACTGGTAGCGCTCTGGCATTTCAAGCTTCCACAGGGCTATTGCCACTCGCCTCTGAACTGTCAGAGTGGGTCTCCATTCTGGTATTGCCGTGCTTCATGGTGGGGGAAAGCAATTCACAATGTTCCATGAAAATGACCTTACACAGGCCGAAGTTTTGCAGCCACTGCTGATCATCCCACAGGTGCATCACGATGAAGTCCCACCACTCTGTGTGTCCCCCCGACACCACCAGAACCTATGTTCCACTGTGTCAAGAGGATCAACTGCCGCCAGCATCTGCCATCTGCTCCATTAAAGTGTTTCATACATGTCTGTGTTCACAGACACCTCGTATTCTTCCTCGCTCTCATGGCTTCTAGCTAGGCTCTGGACATACCACAGAATAATGTGCGAGGTGTTTGCCCACAGCACTTTGCAGGTCCATGCTTCTCGGTGTCTGCACAGATAACCAGGGAAAAAGGGTGCAAAAAGATTGTTTTCCACTTGCTTTCAAGTAGCGGGGGTGGCTGATGACATCTACCCAGAACCACCTACTGCACCATTTTTGCAAAGGGGCAACAGGAACTGTGGGATAGCCACAGTGCGTCACTGTCAAAGTTGATGGTAGCTACCTTACTGGGGATCCACTACGTTGAATTCTTGTGCACAGCAGGCATATCCACTTTTGACTTCAAAACGTTGGGTGTTCAAATCAACCTTAATAAATTCAACTTAATCTCATAGGGTACGTCTACACTACAGTGCTAATTCGAACTAACTTAGTTCGAATTAGTTAATTCGAACTAAGCTAATTCGAACTAATGCATCTAGAACTAAAAACTAGTTCGAATTAGCGTTTTGCTAATTCGAACTAGCGCGTCCACACTGATTGGACGCAGGGGCGCATTTAAGGGCAGCTGAAACCGGTTCTGGCAGGGCATCAGGTCAGTAGTTGCGTTGTGTGGCTTCTGTCTGAGGCTATCTGAGGCTCGTGCTTAAAGGGACCCACCCGGACAGCCGGTTCTCAGCTTTTCCTGCTTGCTTGCTAACCTCGCTGAGGGACAGCAAAGCGTTGGTCTCTGTGCCCGTCTGTGTCGGTGCTTCCCTTCGGGGCCGCCGCCGCAGGTGGCAACATGGAGCCAGAGCTCGCCCTGCACCTTCTGGTGCACTTTCTGGACTTGCTGCTGCAAGCCTGCCAGCAATGGCTCGAGGCTGCCTGGCACCACCTGGTGCACGTCAGCCCCCTGCCTCTCCACCTGGCCGCCCTGGGGGCCGTGGAGGAGCCGTGGCGGCGCCCCGGCACCAGCGTGCCCCGCCACATCTGGCGTCTGGACACCAGCAGCAACTGGTGGGACCGCATCATCCTGGAGCGCTGGGAAGACCGACAGTGGACCCAGAACTTCAGGATGAGGAGGGACACCTTCCTGGAGCTCTGCGAGTGGTTCACCCCTGCCCTGCGCAGAAGGGACACTCGCATGAGGCCCGCCATCCCCCTCCAGAAGCAGGTGGCCATCGCCCTCTGGAAGCTCTCCACGCCGGACAGCTACCGATCAGCTACCAGTTCTGCGTGGGGAGATCCACCGTCGGAGCGGTGCTCATGCAGGTATGGCACTCGTCGGCCACTGCGCCGGGGGGGAAGGGGAGATGCGAGGAGGGGATGGGCCGCCCCAGGGACAAAGGGGGGGGCGGGAGGAGGCGAAAGCGCCCTGCACCGGAGGGGTCGGTCTGTCCAGGCCGTACTACACGCCGCCAGGGGGGTTGCGTCCGGGAGTGGGGCGCGGGGCACTGCCAGGGCACGAATGCTCCCAGCCACCCGGGCGCCCCACTGATTGGCGCTTTGCTGTGTCTCTCTCCGCAGGTCGTCAAGGCCATCAACTGGGTGCTGCTCTGCAGGGTGGTCCGCCTTGCCGACCCGGAAACCGTCATCCGGGGATTCGGCGCCCTTGGCTTCCCCAACTGCGGGGGGGGGGGGGCCATCGACGGGACGCACATCCCCATCCGTGCCCCGGAACACCAGGTGTCCCGGTACATCAACCGCAAGGGGTACTTCTCCGTGATCCTGCAGGCCGTGTGTGACCACCGGGGACAGTTCACGGACATTAATGTGGGCTGGTCCGGCAAAGCACACGACGCCCGGGTGTACCGCAACTCCTCCGTGTGCCAGCGGCTGCAGGCCGGGACCTTCTTCCCCGACCGCCACATCAGGGTCGGGGACGTGGACATGCCCATGTGCCTGGTGGGGGATGCCGCCTACCCACTGCAGCCATGGCTGATGAAGCCCTACACGGAGCACCTCAATCCCTCCCGCCAGGCCTTCAATGCCAGGCTGACCAGGGTCCACATCGTGGTGGAGGGGGCCTTCGGGCGACTGAAAGCCCGCTTTCGATGCCTCCTCACCCGTCTGGACCTGGCCGAGCACAACATCCCTCCCGTGGTGGCAGCATGTTGTGTGCTCCACAATTTATGTGAGCGAAAGGGGGAGGCTTTCCTGCCAGCCTGGATGGCTGAGGCTGACTGCATGGCTGAGGCTGACCAGCGGGGGGCCGTCCGGATCCGGGAAGCCCTGCAGGAGAGCTTCCTGGTGGAGGAGGAGGACTGACCTCTTCCTTGCATGCCCCACTGGGGCCTTCTTCCACCCAACCCCCCTTCCCCTTTCCCCTCCCTACCTACTGTCAAATAAAGACACCTGTTTTTCAAACAAAAACTTCTTTTTATTTAACATAACTGGGGGGGGGGGAGGAAAAAGGGTGGGAGAGGGGAGGGGAGGGGGAAACCTGGGACGAGGGAGCAGGAAGGGGAGGGAAGGGAGGAAGGGAAAGGAAAGCTCAGGGGTGGGGGTCCGGCTGCCTCTCCCGTCTCGCCACACTGCGGGTCTGGGGGCGTTGGTGGGGAATGGTTGTGGAGGGTGGGGCAGGAGGGACGGGGGGTGTGGAGGAAGCAGGAGCGGGAGCAGGAGGGGGAGCTGGGGGGGTCAGGGGGAGCAGCAGGAGGAGGAGGAGCAGGGGGAGCAGGAGGAATTGGGAAGCAGTCCAGCAGGCTCTGGAGGTGGTCTCGCAGGGCACGGCCCTGCTCCTCCAGGGCCTCCAAACTCCTCCGGCGCAGCCTCAGGTCCTCCTGGACCCAGTGCTCCTGGGCGCGGGCAGCTGCTGCAGGCAGGGTGGTGCACCCTGAAGTCCCAGGTGCTGCAGCTGTGGTGCAACAAGAACAGCGGTCAATTACCCCAGGGGCAATTGTGAAACCCAGCTCCCTTCTGCAAGGCCAGGGCCCCTGCAGGATCCCCAGCTGCTGCTCCGTGGTGGGCAAGGCCCAGGCGCACGGTCCCGGGGCTCCCTCTCGCCCCAGCCCCCCGTACACATAAGGGGAACACGATGGTACTCACAAGTGGACGCCTCCCCGGCCTCGGATGACACAGGCGAGCGGCTCTGTGGGGTGCCTCGGTGGTCCCGGGTCCTGGGCAGGCTGCCGGCAGGCTCCTGGCTCTCGGAGCCCTTCTCCTCCTCCTCCTCCTCGGTCTCTTGCAGCGGTCCCTCTGCCCCGGGGTCTATCACGTCCCGGGGGGCACGGACGGCATGAGCCCCCAGGAGGCGGTCCAGGGCGTGAAAGTGGGGGCACGCCTCCGGGTTAGCCCCTGGCAGGCAGTCCCGGGCGTAGGACTGCCGCAGGTCCTTGATTTTCCAGCGCACCTGCTCCCGGCTGCGCTGGTGGCCCCTGGCGGCCAGGCTGGCAGCCATGCGGCCATAGACTGCCGCGTTCCTGTGGCTAGTGTGGAGATCGTGGACATTGGAGGCTTCCCCCCAAACCTCGATGAGGTCCACGATCTCCGCACTAGACCACGCGGGCACCCGCCTCTTGCGGCCCCGGGCAGGCTCCTGGGAGCCGCCAGCCTGGTCCCGGGAAGAGGGGGAGGGCTGGGTGGCAGGCTCATGGGTGTCAGGTGCAGGGTGTGCTGGCATGGGTGTGTAGCCAGCCAGCTGTGTAGCCAGCCCGTGGCCCTTTAAGGGCTCCGGGGCCGGGAGGGGGGCAGACAAGTTTGCCTGGTGTTGGCCAGAGTAGCCACCAGGGCAAGCTGGGAAGGACTAGCCTCCCACTAGTTCGAATTAAGGGTCTACACAGCTCTTAATTCGAACTAGGCTTAATCCTCGTGGAGTGAGGATTACCTAGTACGAACTAAGCGCTCCGTTAGTTCGAATTAAGTTCGAACTAATGGAGCGCTAGTGTAGCGCCTATGAAAGTTAGTTTGAACTAACTTTGTAGTGTAGACATACCCATAGTGTAGACATGGTTTGAGTGACTTTATCATCAACATCTACCTGGGGAATAACTCAAGTCTGATTTTGATAATCAGGAACAACCAAAGAATAGAATATACCCCAGAAAATCCAGCTTTGATTTTATGCATTGTCCTCAGCAATGTCCACTGCCTGTCTGTGGTGTAAATATCAGGGAGATGTTCAGTGCTTATAAACCAGGCCTGCACAACTCGGAAAGTGGCGAAGGCCATATTACTCCAAAGAAAACAGCTGCAGGCTGCAAGTAAGGATGTTCTCCCAAAAAATACTGAACATGCGGGCTAAAAATTTTTGTCGAGAAAAAAACAAAACAAAAACAAACAAACCACCATGCATGTCTCCGCTTGGCCCTCTGGCATTTGTCTCTCCTGCACCCTGCCTCTTGGTGCCTTCCCCTTTCTCCTGACCTGCCCCCCTCCTCTCAGCACAAGCCCCTTCCTCTCCCCTACCTGGCTGCTGGAGCCTTCCAGGTTGTGGGGCTGCTGGAGCCTTTTTGAATCCGGCGGTCGCCGGCCGTGACATCATGACGCCACATCACACCAGTGTCCTGGCGTCTGCCAGCAGGGGCAGATGAGGATTTTGTGGGGCCCAGGGCAGCACAATTTTGCGGGCCCCCCCCCCCTTTGACAAGGCGCATGCGCAGTGGCACCACGTGCATGCGTGGGGCTTCTTGAAGCCCGGGGCCCGGGGCACCCGCCCCGCTCGCCCTGCCCTATATCCGCCCGTCTGCCGGCGTCCCACCCTCTGGCTTGCGCCCCGCCTCCTTGCGCTGGAGCTGCATGCAGGCAGCCCGGCAGCAAGAATTGCCACACTTCCCCTTCCCCAAAGGTGCTTAGCTCCTCCGGCCGGCAGGCGAATCGGATGGGGCCGCACCACCTGTAGCTGGCACAGGCCGCACAGTGAGCCCCTGCAGGCCACATGCGGCCGTCAGGCCGTATGTTGTTCAAGCCTGTTATAAACGTAAGGCGTGTCCCTACTTTTCCATAGGCAAAGAGCACAGCACAACAACTGTGCCCTTTCTCCTTCATGGAGAATCTGACTCCTGCTTTGATTTTAATTTTGACTGTGAAATAGGGATGTAATAGTGTAGTCGATTAACTGCTAAGCAAAAGCTTATAGGTTAATGCTATAGACTACATGCATTCCCTCCCCCCCAAAAGTACATTTTTTAGCAGACTGGCCTGTAGCTTGTCTCTATCCTGGCTCATGCCAGGTCCAGGACCTACCCCAGCTGCAGCTCTGCCTTTAAAGTGTATTAGAAGCCAAGCAGGCAGGCAGCTCACGCTGAGTCTGGAAGCTCAGCCTCCCCACGGACAGGGACTGCTGCCACCCTATGGTTTTGCCTCTGTATCAGCCAGTCTGTGATGGGAGCTGGCTTTTAAACTGGCTCCCCTCGCAGACCAGTTCCCATCTGGCACAGAGGCAGCAGTGCAGAATGGCAGGGGACTCCCTTGGGAGTGGGCTGGAGTGCACTGGCTGCAAGTCCTATGCATGAGGACTACAGAATAGTCAAGTAACCAATAAGAATTCACAAGGTTAATCAGCTATTCAATTAACTGATATTTAACATCCCTACTCTTTAGAATAAAAGTGCCTTTTTTAAAAATGTATTTTTATTTCAGGGTAGAAAAGAGAACAAAGTACAGAACTGTAGAGAAGCAAATATGAAATAAAAGTAAATAATTTGCATACATACAGACCAAAACAAAATTGGTAACAGTCCCTCCTTAACATGAGGAAAGCAAATCAGATTTTGTTGTTTCAACGTGTAGCTCAAAGTAATAAAAGCACGGAAACAAGATAACATAATTTGTTTTATGCTTCATGGCAGTGAGTCAGAAGTAGGTTTCCAGACTTCTCCCAGATCAGGAATGATTTTAGCAACCAGCTTGCCATTTTCTATGTTCCTTTTTTGAGAAGGATCCTGAGGCTTCAGAAAGAATTGTACATATTGTTGCACTTCCTCAGACCTGTTGAGGAACAAACCTGGACAAAGGGTAGGGCTTGAGCAGTATTACTTTTGGGGTTGTTTATTGGTACAGATTCTTAAGAGTGAACTGATAACTCACACACATACATCACATTCATGCTGGCAGTTTGGAGGCAGGCTGCAAGTGCGGTGTAAATTACTTTTCATTTTGCTGGTGGCTAGAGTGCTAGCCAGGCATCAGCTTCCTGGAGACTCAACCATGGTGTTCCTTGGGAGATCCCATCAGATCTGCAGGAGGCTTTACTTTCTCTGGGCCGGTCCCAGGTTTCTTCTGGGATGTTATATTTCGTCAGAGAGAGAGATTTTCTGGCCACTTCTCAGTTAATTTATTTGCTTGCTGGGTCTTTCTCTTAAAAGGTCACAGATCCCAAACTGCCTTTTCGTTGGGTATTTCTCATTCATATCTCACATTCACTCCACAGGTTACATACACATTTATAAGCAATATGGTTTCTAGGCAAAGTTGGGCCTCATGGCCTTGAGTAACAAGAAATTGCATTGTACTAAAGATAACATACCAAAGGCATGATAAAAAGCTTAACATAAATTATAACTAATAAAGCCAAGGTCAGGGAAGAAGGGAAAGTCAGAGGAGTATGTCTAGTGAGCTAGATGCCAGTGGGAGGAGGGAGGGGGTCATGTCCAACTGATTACACATGTGAATTAGAGGAATAGCAAAAGTTATACTTGGCAGCATTAATAAACTAAAGCAGAACTTCAGAAGGTGTTCAACCTTTAAACTTCAGGCACAAAGTGATTTCTTCTGGAAGTTGGGAGCAAATTTTTCCCCCTGGGTACAGGCTGTTTCGCAACTCCTCATTCCAGTAGGTCCTTCCTCTGAAGCAGCAGTTACAAGCCCCTATTGGACACGGGATATGGCACTAGATGAACTGCCCTACCTGGCAGCAGCTGTGAACTTCTCGAAGTAATGTGTTTGCAGTCCTTCCTTTGGGTTCTCATATTTGGGTTTTGGCAGATTAAGAGATTTATGCAACTCCCTGAGAGTGTGCATGGAATGGAATTCAATGTGTGCTGCTTAGAGAATTGTGTTTGGCTCCTATGCAGAAGTGTTGTGGTCTGAGAAGGGATTACAGCTGTGCTTTCTACTGTAACCTACTCCTGCAAAGGCAGCCACACCAATTTCTTTATATTGGAAATCATGACACTCTCTCTATTTTAGGTACATATATGACCTTCATTATAATCTATTTTAGCACCTCATAGTCTTTAATGTGTTTACTTACCAGGGATATTAAACTTGTTTTGCAAACGGGGGACTTAAGGACAAGTTATTTGTCCAAGGTCATACAGGAAATCTGTGGTAGAGCAGGGACTTGAGCCCAGGTGTCAGAAGTCCTATACTAGTGCCCTAATCACTGGACCATTCTTACCTCCCTCTAAAAAAATTTAGTTGCATCTGCTACAGTGAACCCTCGTTTATCGCGGTAGATAGGTTCCAAACCCGACCGCGATAGCTGAAAATCCGCGAAGTAGGGACACCATATTTACGTATTTATTTACAGTGAGCCCTCGCTACTTCGCGGTTCGACCATCGCGGATCCACGTATATAAATACGTAATGAAAAAAGTCCGCGAAGTCGTGAATCCGCGATGGTCGAACCGCGAAGTAGCGAGGGCTCACTGTATAGGATAAACTTCCAACTACAACTGATTTTGCTTTGATGGTAGAATTTGGAGCTCAAAGACTGGATTCGTGCTCTCAGTCCAACATAAGAGAGTGTAAAACTCAGGGACAAATCCAACTAATAAATGATGAACACCCCATTCATGGGTGATGGGAAAAGATTAAATCATGTGAATGTTTTGTTCATTTTTGTTTGGTTAGTGCCGTGGTCCCCAACACGGTGCCCGCGGGCGCCATGGCGCCCACGGGGGCATTTGCACGTGCCCGCCAGGTGCTGGCCTGGCCCCGGGCACATGGCGCACGGTGAGCGCTGGCCCTGGGTGCATGGCGCTTGCGAGGGGGGGAGGAGCGCTGGCCCCGGGCGCGCGGCGCTTGCGGGAGGAGGGAGGAGCGCTGGCCCTGGGCGCGCGGCGCTTGCGGGGGGGGGGGGGCTAGCGCCGGCCCTGGGTGCGCAGCGCTTGCGGGGGGAGCGCCGGCCCCGGGCGCGCAGCCCTTGGAGGGGGCACCGCCCCGGGCACGTGGCTATGGGGGGGTCCCGTCTCCGGGCATGTGGCTATGGGGAGGGCCGCCCCCTGGCGCCCGGCGGGCGAACGGCCACACCCCCCTGGCGCCCGATAACCTCAAAAGGTTGGGGACCACTGGGTTAGTGCTTATCAGGGGCAGACTGGCCAGGCGGGATATCGGGAAGTTCCCGGTGGGCCATCGTCCGAAGGGCCAACTGGTGGCTGCTGGAGGAGGAGGGGGATAAACCCGGCAAGTTGCTCCTGGGAGTGGCTGCCGGAGTCCTGGCAGAGACAGCGCAGAGCCCGGCTAGAGCGCTACATAGCGGGGAATGTTCGGGCTCTGCCGGCGCACCCTCTGCACGGCCCTTTCTTCCCCTTCGCGGCCCCTTCCCACTCCTCTGGGGGAGCGGCAGTGCACGGACCTGCTTACACAGCTGTGCTCTGCATGGTGGGTCTGCGGGAGTGGGGGCTCCTCCCATCCCCCGTTCCTGCCAATGGGAGCCAAAGCTGGTGCAGGGACTTCAGTAAAATTAGCACTGCACGGCCCAGCTCCAGGCCCGGCAAGTGGTCTGGAGCCCTGGAAGCAGCTGGGGCCAGGGCTGCAGGGACTTCTGGGGCCTGATCACAGACTCCAGCTCTGCAAGCTGGAAGGCAGAAGGTGAGGGAGGGAAAAGGGGAAAACTAGGGAGAAGGGAGTGGGAGAGGAAGGGGCATGTGCTGAGGGGAGAGGGCAGCACAGAAGAAGAAAGGGGAAGGCACCAAGGGACAGGATGGAGGAGAGAGAAATGCCAGGGGGCCAAGTGCAGACAACAAGGAAAAGGGCAGGAGGGGAGGTGTCAGTGGGAGGGAGGAGGGTGTTGCTGGGAGGGGAGAGGGTAAGGGCATTGGGGGCAAGAGGGGGGAAGGGAAGGTGCTGGGAGAAAACTTGAAAGGAGGAGTGGGCATGTGGAAGGCCAGGATGGAGCAAGTCATGTGTGAGGGCACAGAGGGGCATGAGGGGGTGGGCATCAGGGAAAAAGAGGGCAAGGGGGGGCAGGGGCAGTGAGGGAAGGGGGAGGCACCAGGAGGGTGCAGGGGTAAGGGAAGGTGCAGGTGCCAGGGGATTCTGGGGGTGAAGCAGAAGGGCAGACACCTGCAGGGGAGGGACCACCATCAGACTATGGAGGTCAGGCAGGTGTGTAAAGGGAGGTGTTGGAAGAGGGGATGAGGAGGGGTAGCTCACATGATCAGAGTGAGGCTACCGGAGGAGCGGGCACAGGGGGGAGATAAGGGCTAGTGCAGGGGATAGGTCTCAGGTGGGCTGAGGGCAGTGAGAAGGGCAGGAGTCAGGACAGAGGAGGGTGAGGGGTAAGGGGCAGCAGACACCAGGGGAGCTGATGGAGCAAGGGGAGGAGACATGGCAGCAGAGGGAAAAGGTAGAGGTTTATAAGATATTTATTAAAAAACGGACTAGAATACAGAAAAAGTTACCTGGGGAATTTGGTTCGAATGAAACGGTACAAAATGCAAAAGAAACTTATCAGAGTAGTCAGCAGTTTCAATATGAGGTATCTAAAACATCACAATCTTTATCCAGAATTTTCTGATTTGGATCCAAAGAATTTTGAAAATATTCTAAATAATCTCCCTGAAAATGCATTTGAAAAATTAAGTGAGTTGTTAAAAAAAAATTAGCAACACTATCTCAAAAGAAATATTGCATGCAGAGATGATGGATTTCGCAAGGAAAATGAGCAAATTCAGGTCAACTTACCGAAGATGTCTTAAATGACAGTATTGATAATAGTGACGATTGTGATGAAGCTGCTCTCGAAAAATGTAAATCCTGCAAAAACTGTATGGAATGTTGTTACCATGTTTTGGCCAAATTTAATTTGAACACGCTGGTGTATAGGCATGTCTTTCTAGCGTACAAATATATATTAACCTTGTCTGCAACCCAGGTATCCTGTGAGAGGTCTTTTTCAAAGCTGAAGTATTTTCTGAACAAATTGCTAAATTGTCTTACACAGTCACATCTTGAATCCTTCATGTTAATGTCATGTGAGAAGGACCTACTGTCCAAAATAAATAATGAGGACGTTATGAACGACTTAGCATCGAAGAGTAAATTTTAAAAAATTCTTTGATGTGAAAAAGTGGGCCATTCTCAACCCATTTCCTGGGCCTGTTTTGATTAACAGTCTGCCGCTGGTGCTTATACATGCAGCACTGCACATTTCCTCTGGGCAGGATATCAAGGCCAAAATGGCTACAAAGGTACAAAAGTACAATTTTGCCTAACTCCCCCTCCACTGTAGTGGCCTTACTCTTATACCTAAGAAGAGCTTATTCTGATCAGAGTTATTGGCACATTCAAACTCACTAAACTTTTTGTCATGAATATGATCTTTAATAAATGGAATAATGCACCATTTTACAGCAAGCCTTTTCTTTTAAACCTAAGGATTATCTTTAAGTGTTCTTATCCAATGTGTCTATATCAATACAATCTCTTTATTTAGGTTCATGTGTAACAAAGCATTTTCTTACAAGTATTCATAGAAAACTGTGTAGTGGCTTCACAATATCAGCTTTCATAGTGGCATCAACAGATGATAAAACAGGAAAAGTAACTTTTAAATTTCATACGCACACTGTTCCATAAAACACAACTTATACAGCATAGCGAGTATTGGTCAGTTTATACAAAAGGAAAATAACTGAAAGTACTATTTATAAGTTTATACATGATACTTTATCTGTAATTTGAGAGAAGAAAACCCAACAATATCGGTTAGCAAAAAGATTCGGATGAGACTCAAATTATTTTAGTCTTTTTTCCCCCCAGAGAAGGTAATGCTCTCTAGGTTATAGTTTTCCTTTCTTTCATAAGGAGAACAGCTGTTTCATATCTCCACATTTCAGCTTATGCAAAACACCAAATGGTGTAATCAGTGTTTGACCATTGTTCTTGCATATTGGGGGGAAAGGTAATTAACAAGAATTGAAAGGTATGATTCCAGCATATATAAATGTGAATACAGCATATCTCCTTTAGGGACCAGGACAAGAAAAATTCATACACAAATATTTTAAAATGTATTTCAATATTGTGAAAGAGTGATAAAAGCCACAAACCAGGAAAATCAAAGTGACAAATGAAGTCAGTATTAACTTGGCCATACCTGCTTTCATGAAAACCTTAATGTTACTTAATCTCATGAACTATTTCCTTTCCTTTCAGTGGTGAACAAAGCAGGTGTATAGTAGTCTGAGACATTTTACGATTAGGCTGAGACTGCATCATCATCAAGTTCTGAACACACAAGATTGAATCAAGCGCTCCAGAAAGAAATCTTGCAAATTATTACTCTGCCTGAAAAATGAATAAATCATTTGACCGTGAAAACTTTTAGACGCCTACTGGGCTACTAAACTATAAAGAAAGGAACTAGTTTCAATCTTTAACAAAATGGCAGATGGATGGAAAGGAGCTTATCTAAACCGAAGCCAATTACTGAATTTGTTGAAATATGGATTATGTATTGAAATTAACTAGCATGGCACCTTTGGAATTATTGAACTTGAGATAATTACAGGTCAAAGCAGTTCACAGGGTTCTATCTTATTTTGCAACGATGTAAATTAAGCCACTTAGAGCCCAGCGTACTATAAAAGAACCTTAGCGTTAATGAGAAACAGGCACTTTATCTTAAAATTTCCTGCCAGCACTACTATTGGTACAGCTCCACTGTCATGGTTGGACTATTGTAGACTTGCTGCTGCAGCTTTAGTTATATCATCTAACCCTCTCAAAATGCCAGCACCCAGAATAGGACTGTGTAGATTAGCATTCCCACTATTGGAAACACCACCAGTGGAAACAATGGTGAGAAATTATAGAAGGGGAAAAACCTAATGTAAAGAAACTAAAGGGTCTTGATCTTGCTTCCACTGAAATCAGTGGCAAGATTCTCATTGATTTTAATGAAAATTAGATGAAATCCTAACTGCTTTTTTTAGACAAAGTTATACCAAGTAGAATTCACATTTTGATTTCCAGGAGATCCAAAAGCTTGATCCTGCCAAAAGTCATTGTAAGTTTTATCATTGACTTCAGTGAGAGCAGAAGAAAGCCCAAAATGTTACATCTGTTTACTATTTTGCAATAAACTAAACTACACTTTAATACAACACAAAACCAAACAGATATATTATGACTTGAAGCTTTGTATAACCTTTCAGTCCAGAAGGGATTTTTTCTCCCAGTAGATCTAGGGCCCTGTGAAAAGTTGGGTTTATACTGGAATTGTACACATAACCTTAGCTAGAACATCACAAAGATTTTGTAAAAGAAAATGTCAAATATTCTTTAAATATCTTAGATTTATTTCAGACTTAACTTCAACTTAACTTTTAAGTTGAGTACAACTTAAAAAAACCCGAACAATTTTTAATTATTTACAGCTTCAAATGCATTTCATATTGACTGCATTCCCCATTTATTACTTCTCTTCAAAGTAAATCAATATAGCCCAGACACAGTCAATTGACCAGGTTCCATTCTGAGGGCTATTAAGAATTTAGGGGGAATTGTATGAGTTTCATAGTTGTAGTCCAATTTCTACTGCAACACAGAGAAGATATAACTAAAAAAAATGAAAACTATGTATTTAATTATATGTGCCTATTTAATACCAAACTCATAGTTTTTAAAAATGGAATTACTGTATAACCAGGGTCGACAATGACTTGGAGGGAGAGGAGAAGGGCAGCTGCCCTGGGCCCTTTAAATCACTGCTGGAACCCTGGGTGGCAGGAGTTGGGCAGTGCTAAAGGTCTAGCGGGGGAGCCTAACCTCCAGCCCCACCCCTTCCACCCAAGGCCCTGCCCTTCCAGGGGCCTGGAATGGGGATCCCCCCACGTTGCCCAGCAGCCCTGCAGTTCTGTTTTTGTACAGGAACACATATATATTTCCATACATATCCATTTTAAAGACAAGGATGTGTTATGACAGCGGTTCTCAAGCTTTTTGGGCTCCAGAGCCATTTACATGCGTAACAATTTATGCGGAGCCCCAGCGGAGTGTGTTAATTGCGTCAGTTCAAGGCGATTCTCAATTATGCTTCTGAAGGCTTTCCAGTTTGTCAACATCGCGGAACCGCTGGGGCTCCGCGGAGCACAGTTTGGGAAACGCTGTTATGATATTCCATTGCAATATGTATCGCTTTTGCAGTAAGAAAGGGTTAAAAGTAAGGAGTACAAAACGTGATGAGCAACTGAGAAATACAAATCTACCCCAATGATATGCTGGGCACTTGAGTGCAAATTCCACAATCTAAATTTACAGAAAGTGTTGAATGATCTACAGACCACTTTTCATATGCTAATCACTATTCCTGTATTGACTTATGTGTATGAATTTTACTCATCACAAATAGTAGGCAACCCTATTCATGTCACAACTTCTGTGTATATAGCTGGTCCATGATTTAACAACTTTTTATATATATGTAAACCTCTCTAGTCTGGCACCTTTGGGACATGACCGGTGCTGAACCAGAGAATTTCCCAAATCACAGGAGGTCAATATTGTCTAGCAGCATTACCAACACATCCACTGTTTACTGGGCTCTTAGAAGACCTTTAGAGATAAATTAGAGCTAAACAGCAGCACAGAACACTGAGAGCCCGGAATGGTGGCTGTAAACAGACTATAGGACCACAGGGAATTTGGCCACAGCCATGATAATTAAATGATAATTTGGCCACAGCCAGCTAACTAAAATCATTCCAGACCACGGATGTTGCCAGACCAGTGTGTGCCAGAGTAGAGAGGTTCAACCTGTATCAAAAAAGGTGGGAAGCAAATTTCATTATGGGCAGTGGGTCAAATCCTGAGAGGTGCTAAGCACCAGTAACTACAGACTTTATAGTTGAAAGTCAGGATCTGGAAGCTGTGAATGCACGTCTATATTAAAAAAAAATCAAAGCATGTAAAAGATTACATGTAAAATATGTTGTTCTGACATGTTTTGGCAATAAAACACACAGCATATATATTATTTCCACAAAGCCTATGATATATAGATAATGTTTAAAAGACAATGTAACTGTGATATTTTCATGTAACAATTACATTAGAAAATGACTACGAATATACTTCCATAAGTGTAACGCTAGTTGAATATGGGGGGGGGGGGGCGCGCAAGGGGAGGTGAGGGTTTCCTCTCTGAAAAAATCTTTAGTGTTCTCATTAGAAAACATGGAGGGGTTCAGGAAATGGTATGGGTTTGAAACTATGCAACATATATTACATACATCAGATGAATTTGCTGAGTAAGAATATATTGCTTATCGAATTTTGTTTGATAATCTCTTACATACATATCTATTTCCATGTCTTTTTAAAAATATTATGTATCTTTTCCTGTAGCATTCAGGATTAAAGAGCTTTTATGGAATAAATTGTTGGGTGGGAGGATGTTTACTTTCTAAACAACTCCATATCAAACATTTTTCAGTTTATCTATGAAACCTGCAGGAATCCCTCTCACTTTTGTTTTTGCCACATTAGTCTTTGAAAAAATAACTGTGTTGCTACTGAAACAAGGTAATTTTCTAGATATGAACAAATGGCAGAAAAGACTATGAATTGGACTATTATGTTAACAAAACATAATAAAGAAAAAAATTGTTTTTCTACAATGAAGTGTTTCTGGGTTTGGATGATAATATAATCATATCGCATCTTTTTTTAAAATTAAATATCTCTTTACTTTTAGATCTACAATTCAAATACACCTAGGACTAGCAAGATTGGGATTTATATTTTAATTATTTAGCTTGTGTGTATTTGAAGGGGCATTATCGGGAACATTTCACCTGAATTTGCTCATAATCTACTCATAAATCTCTATTTTGTTAAAAAGAAAATAATTTATCACCAAAAAGACACGTCTAAACATATGGCTAGAATTCCTATTCTTAAAACTAATTGTGTAATGTTGATAAATAACTGTATAGGAAACGTAGGAACAGACAACATATCTGCCTGGACAAATCTTTTACATTTAACATGTGATTCTCTAAAAGCAATAAGATTTCTGAATGGCCTATAAAAGATAGGCCACTTATGTTTGTTGTAACATTTTACTTGAATTCCGTATTAGAAGTGAACATATAAAATATTCTACCATAGCTTATTTGGCACAATCCATTACTATTTACATTATCACGTTTTGACATACTTATCTTGTCTATATTATGCATTTAGAAAAATTCTAATTTATCAACTGTTATCCTTACCCACTGATGTGTTTTTTTTTTTTAAGAACAAAGAAA
The DNA here is from genome assembly GCF_052426305.1 of Pelodiscus sinensis. NCBI lineage: Eukaryota > Metazoa > Chordata > Testudines > Trionychidae > Pelodiscus > Pelodiscus sinensis. The sequence continues at coordinate 57,892,283 of NC_143058.1, forward strand.
TGAACTGGACTTTCCAAAACTGAATTACTGTATATTAGTTAGCCAACAGGTTTGATTTGTAGAATTCTCTCTCTTGTATTTGACTCCCCAGGGTACTTTTATGAACTAAAATTCAATGTAATTTAATTACAAGGGTTGTGTTACTGTCAAAAAGATAAGATTACCTACTGTGAGCAAAACAAGGGCATTGCAAATTATACATCAGAATTAAGTCATATTTAGCCTCACCTCATCTAACTCTGCACAATTCAAACATTTTAAAACACACCTACCATTTGTCTGGGTTGATCTTACAAGTAATGCAGTTACTCCTTTTGAACTATAATTCATATTGGGATAAAGTGTATATATTTCTACTTTGTTACAAATTATATGTATTCATGATAAATTATACTACTTACTTTCTAACTATTATTATTTACCCCAAAGGTTTTCAAAAAAATGTTAGAGACAGGAGAAATGTGAGCAAATTAAACACTTGCTTTTAGGATACTTAGGGAAAACTGAAAAATGTCAAAAAGACTTTTTCCATCTGGTGCAGTAATTTTATTAAACCTTTTGATTGCATCAAGCATAAAAATGTTGGAATTCTTATAAAGCATTGGCTTAAAACATAGACTGGTTAATCAGCCTTGTCAGAAAGCAGCAGTATTTAGAGCAAATAATTTTTCCCTTCCTAGCTTGTTTCAAGTGAGGCCACATCTAGGTGTACAGTGCTGCAGTGGCATAGCTATATACCTATAGCTGCACTGCAGCAGTGTGTCTGGTGAAGACGCTCTATGTCAGCAGGAGAGAGCTGTCCCACAGGCATAATAAACCACCTGGCATAATAAACCATTTTGAGAATGGCAAAAGCCGTGTCAGCATTAAAAGCTCTCCCACTGACATACTGATGTGTGCACAAGTACTTACGTGGATGTAACTTACGTTTCTCACAGGGGTGGCATGTTTACATTCCTGAACAACGTACATTTTACCGGCATAAACTGTAGTGTAGATAAGAGTATTAGATAAGAGGGAAAGCATGTGGTACAGAGACTCCTTAGCAAAGAGCCCCTGTTCTTTGCAAACATCCCTCACCTCAGACTTGACAAATTCACTGCACCAAATACATCTTACAGGATATTTATCCATACAAAGTAACATGAAAGGTATTACAGAATAGCTCCTTCCCTGTGAGATGTATGTAAGGATATTTAAGAAATAATGTATTTATATGGACGTGGAGTAAAAATTCATCACTGTTTCAATGGTATCATTTAAGCAAGATGGAGCTGTCCTCCCTCCTCATCAGCCCCTGAAGCAATGCAAGGCTCTATCATCTAACCTGGCCATATTTCAGAACCATGAATGGAAAAACCATCAAAGACAATTGCCAATGACTGAAACCACTGACAGGAGATCACCAGAGCTATGAATAAAGACAAAAGTGTGAAAGGCTCTCTAGATCCATTCACTGAGGAAAATCACTTAAGGAGCATGGGGTTTTCATTAACATTTAGGATCCTGATTCTTGTGACACCAGCCACCTTTGCTGCTGGCTAAACCCTGGGGAGTGGGGGGGAAGACTATCTTATTATAGAGGATAGAAAACCATTGGTTAGCGTAGACCTAGGTTTGCATTGTCCCAGTTGTTTCTCACTTCTAGTTAAATCTTTATTCTTAAATAAACCTATTTTTGTTTTAGTATAAGTGCTCAGAAGTGCAGTGATTTAAGGTAAAACTGGTAAAAAGGATGTGTGTAGAATTTCTGAGTAGCTAGTGTCAGGGACTGGTATCAACAGGGAATAAATCCAAAGGGCTCGGAAATTGGGGGTGCACCTATTAATAACATGCAAGTTGCAATTAGAGATGGCATAGCTCAGAGAAAAGTACTCAAGTGGCAGAATGGCTCATGGTGTCACGGAGCTAACAGCGAGCTATTGCCAAGGAGGACTCTATCTCGTTGGAGGCGGGGGGTGAAGAGGGAGAGGGAATCAAGGTGACTCAAAATACTGGGTGCCCTGAGAACTGTCAGAGTGTTTTACACATTTTTAAAACCAACACTCTGAAATGATGATAAAGGTTATACTTAAGGCAAAGCAAAAATAACTGTGAGCCATCTTCATTATGCACGATACGATTGTTGCAAAAACCAAAATGTTGTACTCTAGAAAGTCGCACATAAATGAAAAGAAGTGTGAAGAATTTCAAGTTAAGGTAAACCATAAAAGAAACAAAAAGCCTAGGCAATATTATGACCATAGTGCCAATAATTCAGAACAGTGTGTAATGTAAGTCAGCTGAAAAGTGGCAAGTTTTCAATATCTAGGATTTGCAATAGCAGCAGATGGCAAGCAGGAGAAAGAACTGAAAATAAAATGGAGAAATAGCAACATAAAGAAAAGAGACTGCACATGTATACGTTAGGTTAACAAAGTTGTGCCTAAGGGTACGTCTAAACTACATGGCTCCATTGACGGAGCTATGTAGATTAGTGTACTCGAAAAAGGGAAATGAAGCGGCGATTATTTAAATTCATTTACATCAAAATGGCTGCCGCGCTGTGCTGATCAGCTGTTTGGCGGCACAGCACAGTAGTCTGGACACTCCTCATTCCACGAGGCATAATGGGGCGGTCAACAAGGGAAGCCCTTGTCGACCGCGGAGCGTCCAGACTACCGCGCTGTGCCGCCAAACAGCTGATCAGCATAGTGCGGTAGCCATTTTGATGTAAATGAAGCGGCAGTTATTTAAATTGCTGCTTCATTTCTCTATGTCTAGAAACCTAATTTACATGGCTCCGTCGATGGAGCCATGTAGTCTAGACATACCCTAAGAGAAGAGCAGGGGCCTTTATTTGGGTGGTACTTAAAAGGCAAAGTTGGGAGATCATGTTCTATCCCGATTTGTACTCCAGCAACTACTCTGCACCAGAGTCTGATCTCAATTACACCAGTATAATTGCAGAATAACTTCTCTGAAGTCAATGAAACAAGCAACTCTGGGTTTATACAAGAGAATCTGCCCTACAGCATTTAAGAAGCATGGTAAGATGCCACAGAGAGATAAGAATGCAAGCAAGGAAACTTGGGAAATAGAGTCAGATGTGGAAGGCCATATATATTAGAAAAAGTTATGGGAAAGATTGTACAAGAACAAGATCAAGGAAATGAATGGACAGAAAATCAGATTCAATCAGTTGAAAAAGGCAAGTTTGGTGGCAAATCTTGACTGTCAGCACCTTGCCATAGGAACATGGAATGCTGACTGAATACTTTTTTCCACAGTTTTTTTGGTGTTGGGACATAAGCAATTTTTAAATACAGCTACAAAACTTTGCTCAATTCCCCATCATGCTAGATACAGTTTTTTAGCTAATTAAATTTATTTAATCAGGATAAACAAAGACCTCATGTGGGGCAAAAGTAATTACTTCTTTTTATATAGGCAGTAAGTATTAATATCCTGGAAGAAGTTGTGGTCACTTACAAGGGATAATGGTCAAAAATACATATGTAATATTACATATATTCTGAATGTTTTCAGTATAAAAAATTGAAAATTCTCCCCTATGGCCATATATTTTAAAAGTGTGTGTTTAAAATTCTAATAGCAAGATGAATGAAGAAGGCTAGAAAAAACTCTGAAAACTAGTTTTCACTTCACTCAGCTGCAGCCAGTTAGGATAAACATACTTGCATATGTAACCTGATGGACATAGCTACAGACCTCAGTATTTACCACTACAGCGGTATTTTATTTAATAGACACTTAGCTGCTCATCATATGACTGTTTTGTGTTAATTATAAATCAGGTTTTTTCTCTTGTAAATAAAAAAGTCTTAGAACATCTTACTTATACTCAAGATCTTAGTAGGATAGTTCATTAGGATTTTCTGATAAATACACATTAATAGAGCAATCAATAACAAAATCTTCATAAATACAAACTGTGAAACTGCAGGAAAAATGGCGGACTTACTTTGTTTCCTAATATTTTGTTCAACACTATCTTGCTTAGAGCTTCTCCTTTCAATTTCATAACTCCTATAAAGGAAACTGGTTAAGATATGGAAGGCTGAAAAGAAAGGCAACTGAAATCATACTTTGCTTGTTTCTTTTAAAAGTCCATTCAAGGTGGGGAAAATTCATGCATTTTCCTTTATAATCGTAGAGCTCAGTGATATATATATATATATATATATATATATATATATATATATATATATATATATATATATATATATATATATAGTTAGGCAGCTGCTTCAAGCTGGCTATGGTGTGCAAAGTTCACTGTCATGAATGACCAACTGCCAAATTGTCAGGAAAAAAATTAACAAATACTCACAAAGAGGAGAATGTGTGGCAGTTTTATAAACACACTTTCCAATAAAGCGTACTGTGAACTATAGACTATTGCACATTTCAACATAACACAAGAAAAGTAGGGCATTCAAAAGATAATACACTCTGTAACATAGAAACATACCAAGTAATTTGTGCACAGAAATCAAAACATGGATACAAGACACCACTGCAGTCAAACCTGTCTTAGAGTCTGCTTATGTTTTAGTGACCTTTAGGAACTGGTCCAAACTGATTATCAGCAATACTTTTTTTTGTAATTTTTTTAAAAAAATATTTTGAGACCACATTTTTGATACACATATATATAATTCTGTGGTCAAAAACAGACAGACTTAACTTTAGCGATACTAAATAAAAGTGCAAAAACATTCAAAAAATGAAACAAAATTAAAAAATATGGAAGCATAAGCTAAAAAATTTCTGCATAGCTGAAATCTATTTAAAGCGAGTTCTTGACAGGGGATGCTGACAGGAGGTGAAAACAGTTTTTTTTTAAATGTCTTCTGCACGTTTGTTTCAAATAATGCAAAAGTGTCATTGTCGGCTTTTTAAAATATTTCACAGGCAGTTCACTCCTGCATCCTTAGACACCATTGTTGTGGCTGTTCCTCCTTCTGCAAGGTAAACAGCAGTGTTGGATTTAGCGTGGACTGCCCTGTCACTGCCATTGTTATTGACTTCGCAGTCAAGTGGTTCAGTGGAGATGACCCATGTTGAAGGTCGCCACCGCTTCAGTGAATATGGAGTTTTCACACGTTTCTTGATTTTTTCTCCGGAGCCTGGTTTGCCATCTTGTGATGAGTCACCTACTGAAAATAAAGGTAGAAAATAAAATGTTAGAAGAAGAGCATGCTTAAGGAGTTCAAGGTAGTTACATGTACATGAAAGATGAAAAACAAATCAAAACTAGCTACAGTGACAAAAGGGATGACTATGATTTATGTACAGTAGGTAACATTAAAACAAAGGGCCTGATACTGGTCTCCGTTACTAGTATGAATGTGTAACTCCAGTGTAGTCATTTCAGTTACTTTATGTATACAGTGGTGTCAGAGACTAGAATCTAGTCAGCATTTACATTAATGTGACTTTTGTAACCATGCTATTTTTCTGTACTTGGAATGGGAGACATAGCTGCACTGCAATATTACGGGACAGTAAGTGCTGAGTTTTTAAATGGTATCATTATATCATTTACCTTTTAAATTCCATTTTCCTGACAAATATGTTCTTACATATGTGACCCCAGACGAAACCTAGCCTTTCATTTTGAAGCCAAATGTTCTATTCTCTGATTTTCCTGAATCAGGACTGGAGTCTGGGATGGTGAAACCTACAAAACAGCTGTCTGACACCTTTTTTATGTTTAAATATCAACAATTAAGATTGGATTGTAAAAAAAAATCCCACAAAACAAAAATCCCCTATACCTTCTTTATTTAACCTGTAAAAGGATGAAGTGAGAGAAAAGTACTGCAATAAAAAATAAAAACCAAACTTAACTTAATTCATTTTACTAAATTAGAAGAAATGGAAGTGAGAAAAACATTCCAGGAGCGAATATTTAACTGTATTTCCTGGGTGCAGTTGCTGAGCTGCATACTTCTTTTACAAAAAGAATCAGTGTGTTTTAGATTGCTAACTTAAACGTGTTTCCCCAGTTTCTGCTGGGAAAGAATGTGGTTGCTTTCACTCCCCAAATCCAATCAGTTCTACATCTCTTCTTCTTTGCAGAGCTCCTCTGCTGCTGCTGTCCCTTGGGTATACTGAAGACCTAAAGCCTCCCATTTTCTCCTCTGGCATCTGGGCCCTCTGCTCCTCTTCCTTTCTCCTCTAAAAAAGCAGTGGCTTTGAGGCCACTGCCCCTTTCCTTCCTCAAAAAGAGCTAGTGTACTTTGGCCATTCTGCTCCTTTCCTGCTCATCCCCCCAGAGCAGCCTGCAGTTCTCCACCCAGGCAGTATTTCCACTGAGTCTGAGCAAGCAGTGGATAGGCTTTTCAAGCTAGGAATGCAGCATTGTCTGATATATCAGGGATGTTAAAATAAAGTATTACAATAACTAGTTACATATTCCATTATTTTTAAATGACTGGCTATATTATGTTAGCAGGTTCTCAGAATAAGAACATCTAATTTTACTGTGGCAAACAACAATTAGTTATATAAGTTACTGTTCTTAAAACTATTCTAATCCTGTGAGCTGATGTCTTGGTACCAATACTGGTATGCAGCTCTCACATATGATTAGCATTAGGGATGTAAAGGGTTCACTGGTTAACTGGTAAGCATCGGCCTTATCAGCAAGCTTACTGGGGTAACCTGTTAACCAGTGGCCCAGCCAGGCTGGAGCATGCCTGGCCCACGCAGGCCCGGCCTGCAGCATGGCAGGCTTGGTCTGACCTGGCTGGAGTAGCCCATGGCACAATGGACCCAGTTGGGCCCACCATGCCATGGGCAGGGGGATGGTCTAGCCTGGCCCTCTACTACGGGATCCCGGTTAACCATAATGTTTAATCAGTTAAATTTTTAAACGTGATTTTACATCCCTAATTAACATTAGGTACCAGGGCCGAGACCTGAAAGTGTCATTATGGGGTTCAGAGTAAACAGAAAAATTACAAAAAAAGCAGTCATATAGCACTTTAAAGACTAACAAGATAGTTTATTAGGTGATGAGCTTTCATGAGGCAGACTCACTTCTGCCCCACAAAAACTCATCACCTAATAAACTATCTTGTTAGTCTTTAAAGTGCTACATGACTGCTTTTTTTGTTTTACAAAGATCAGACTAACATGGCTACCTCTCATAAAAATTACCGACTTCTCCAAATGTTTTTTTGGAATCCCAGTATACTATGTATTTCATCCACATAATGTGTATGTATGAGAAATTAATCAAGAGTAGTATAAAGCAACATATATTTAGATATAAATAATTTTAAAAATTACAGAATAAGTATGAACCCTTTGGGCTTCCACAGCAAAGGACACAAGAAGCCACAATGAGCTTTTTGTCTTTTACCTGAAAGGCAAAAGCAATCACAAGGTTACAGGTAAACTTCTCCATTTGTTACAGCTTCTGCTGATTCCCTGTTCTGTTCCGTTTCAAAGGCTTTCTTATGGTGTTGGTTTTTTTTAAAGACATTTCCTGAATATCCCACCTTTCCGAAAAGAGGCAAGGTAACTGTGATTGGAAGCCTTTGAATGTGCTTAGGTAGCTAAGGAATATCATATAATAGCAAAGTTATTTGGAGTAGCAGCAGAGGAGCTCTGCAAAGAGGAAAAGGTATAGAACTGATTGGATCTGAGTAGTAAAAGCAGAATTGATTAGAAAGAGAACCAACTTATTCCAGGGTTGGGAATAAATACACATTTTTGGGCCAAGAAGCACAAAATTAATTTAATGAGAGGAATGAAATTATGCCAATAGAAGTTAAATATGCATGCAATTGGGGAAGGGGAAAAGAGGGAGATGGATATAGGTATTTTTCATCCTGACAGGTATGCTTAAGTTTCAGATAAGAACATGTTTGGGCATTTTTTTTTAGTCCTGCCAGCACTTACATTGCAAGCTACTGCTGTCCAAAGTATTGGTGGCTGACAGATCTAGTGAATTAGGCCTCTGTGCTCTTCTATTCTGGGTCTGCCCAGGATTTGTCGTCATTCTCTGGATGCCAAGTGTAGTAATGTCTTGCACTGGACATGGATTACTGTTGTTGTTATTGGTGTTTGTTCGGCCATTATCCAGTGGTCGCTCTCTCCTGTCCACTAGACGATCCAGAACACCTTCATCTTGGCCAACTTGCTGCTCCCGTCTCAGTAATGGTTCATGCTCATCGGGGCTTGAATTAATATTCAGTCGACTGTCTTCTCCACTGAACTGGTTCTGCAGCATTTCCTGGGCCCTGTGTGCCACTGAACTGGTTGTCTGGCCAGATGGCACTGAACCATTGGCATACTGAGTTGTTACACCATGTGAGTTTATGCTATGGCTTCTCCCAGCCACTCCATTCATGGTAACTGTTACCACATGAGGTTCTGCAGTATTGATAGTGTTCATCTTGGCAACTCCAGTTTCAACTTGCTTCAAGTTTGATTTGTGCTTGCCACCAAATTTCAGTCGTGGCTCCTTAGTTGAGTTTTTGGTGTTTAAAGGTAGACTAGTAGGCCTCTTGGGAAGGTTCTGCTGCTTGGGTAGAGGGTAGACCTGAGTAGATGGGACATCTGGAATCAAACATGCTTGACCATTCCCAGCTTGTGTGAAGTCCTGCTGTCCTGTCACCTCTGCTGCAAGTTTTATCAGTGGGTAAAGCAAGCTGGAGCCAGTGCTGCTCAGTGGATCTGGTCCACTGAACTGTTTAAGGGAATGCTCCATCAGATTCTCATCAGAGCTCTCCTTTAAGTTCTTGTCTACCTCTTTTGGATCCAGCTTGTTGGTTTCTAAGTCCTCCTCTGTTAGCTGCAGACAAACAGGAGTTGGTCCAATAGGCTGCATGACATTTGTAGCATGTAGGTTTGTTTCATCTGAGTAAGGCATTTCAGATATGGTAGTCATGCCAGTGCTAGGAGTGAGGCCAGTTGTGTTGGTAGTAGTTGTGTTGGTGGACAAGCTGGTGACACTAGTCTCAGGGCTAGGGATGCGAGCCTGTGCTTGCTGTCGTTCATAGTTAATAGAGTTTCTGTTCTTCTCCCCTGAAGTCAATGGTGTAGTGGACAATGAATGCTCAGAAGAAATGTTCTTTACAATGCTGTCGGTGTGGTGGATTGTGTCTTCAATATAGGAGGAAGAAGAGTAATCTGGATATGGCCTGATCTTTGGCACGCGCCTATGGTGCGATAAATTGCTTTAAAAAAAAGAAAAGGTCTGACATTAAGACTTAATAATAAACAAACCGTCTCTCACCAATGAAGAGCTCTATTTTCCCCTTCATGTGTAATCCAAAGACTAATTAATTACTTAAGGAGTTCTGATAACACACTTTAGCTAACATAAAAAATTCTGGCTGCCATGAAACTGTACTAGTTTAACAGATTTTATCATGGATGTTATTTATGTAACAAAGCCTCTTAACTGTTTTTAAAACCAAGAGTAAGGAATTATGTCAACCCATTTGATGATTGCCCAATTCACTGCGGAGGCTCTGCTCTAAGTGTGGTGAAGAGGGTCCTGCTGATGGAGGAAATGACACAGGAAAAATCATGGAGGTGCAAATTACAATAAATTTCCATGATCTTAACAGGATTATTATAAACAATATACATTTTTAAATACAAGCTTAACATGACAGGACACACAAACATCAAGAGTATCGCCAAACTGGATCTTTAGCATACACAAAGAATTAATGCCACTGACTCTCAGCTGACTCTCCTTCCCTTGGGATCATTTATGGTCAGAAAAGGGAAACACATAGTCAGTCTCTCTGCAGGTCAGAATATTGCCGACCTTGTGGTTCCTTAATTGAAAACTACAGGACTGAGACTTGGAATGATTTCCTGAACTCATGTCTCTCAGCTGGCAGTGAACACACAAACCTTTTAGTAGAAACATTTTAAACAGCAATTTCATGAATCATTTAGCAAGAGTTCTTAAAGACACTTCATAATCACTTTATCTTGACTGGGAAAGTATAAGTCTATTTTTTAGATTGCTATATAACTCAGTCAGAAAGTCTGACCTCTCTCCAAAATACATCATAGGTATATTGAATTTGTGGGTTTTGGGGAATTTGGGGATCCATATAGGAAGTCAGTGAACAACTTACACACAATTGTACAAAGTCCTTATAAAAGTTCATATAAATATGCCAGTTCCCAAGAATACTTAGCTACTATTAACTTTCTAACCTCACTCCCAGGATCACCTGTATACAAACTACTTTGCTTCTTACCGTTCATTCTGCATGGCAGTAGACATAGGGTTGACTGTTGGGCTGACTGATTTGTTCCTTTCCCAAATCATCATGAGTTCAGCCATTCTCTCCTCAGCACACTGGGCTGTCAGTCGAGCTTCAGCATCTTGGTCCCAACAGTCTTCGATTGTCTCTTTCAGTGACCTCACAGCCTGCAAGAGAAACTGTGTGTCAATGTATTCCGTTTTTATGTTGTGTGTCTAATCTACTTTCTTATAATTTATAGTAATTGGAATAAAGTGAAATACTAACTTTAGTCATAAGCTGGTGTATGTTTTAATGAGAGAATAAAGAGAAAAATGCACAAACCTGCTCATTTAAAGATAACTTACACAAGAGTGAGAATTTACACGAAGCTATAATCCTAATATATAATCCTTTATAATATATATTTCCTTAAAAACATATGGTCAAACATTCAAAAGCCAAGAAATGCCAACATTATGGTTTCATTCTGGCTCTGGTGGGTATGCATTATGCTAGCCTTTTATTACACAATCACATACTTATTTTTCAACTGGGGCCCTGCCTCCTTCAGTGTACAGAATGGATAATACTCAGGAATACTATAATTTTTATCCTCATTCATTCATTGGTGGTACCTGCCTTACTTTACTGGACATACACAATGCAAGATCACTTATCCCTCACTGTCTCTCTCAGACTGCTAATCACTGTAGGCTCTATGGAACTCACAAACATGAATGGATTTCTCCAGACTAAGGGTACGTCTAGACTACATGCCTCTGTTGCCAGAGACATGTAGATTAGGCTACCAGACATAGTAAAATGAAGTGGTGATTTAAATAATCGCCGCTTCATTTAAATTTACATGGCTGCCATGCTGAGCCGACAAACAGCTAATCAGCTGTTTGTCGGCTCAGCGCGATAGTCTGGACGCGCAGGTGTCAACATCAAAGGTGTTTGTTGACCACCCAGGTAATCCTCCTGGGATGAGGTTTACCTGGGTGGTCGACAAATACCTTTGATGTTGACACCCACGCGTCCAGACTATCGCGCTGAGCTGACAAACAGCTGATCAGCTGTTTGTCGGCTTAGCGCGGCAGCCATGTAAATTTAAATGAAGCGGCGATTATTTAAATCGCCGCTTCATTTTCCTATGTCTGGTAGCCTAATCTACATGCCTCTGGTGACAGAGGCATGTAGTCTAGATGTACCCTAAGAGAGCAGAGTGGTATTGTCCCTGTTTTACAGTTGGGGAATTACAGACACACTTGCCTGACCCAATCTCCTAAGTCAGTGGCAGAGGCACATGACATTCTGTGAACATTCTGCCATGCTCCACGCACAGAAGCATGGAGAATGTATAGCTGCACTTCTGAGTCGTCCACACTTCTACTTCCCCAGGTGTGTTAAGTGGGGCACAGAGAAAATGAGAACACAGTTAATTGGCTACCTGATAATATTTTGATAAATTTTCAGAAGAGGCTATGATTTTTAGGGGTCTAGGACCCGTTTTCAAAACCAGCCTCGATATTTCAGATCTTCTTTTGAAAATGAGATTTACATGTTTTTGAAAAATTTAATCTAAATGTCTTGGTCAGTGTCATACATAGACCTGAGGTCTCCTGTGACAGAGACCTGCTTTAACCACAAGAACTAGAGCCAGTACACATCTTCCAACTTCTAGAGTAAATGAAACAATCTACAAATCGTTGGAAAAAATAGTATGTGATCATATAATTAGAGATTGCATCATAATTCAAGTTCAGAAAAATAATTCCAGAAAATAGTAAATGTACCAAAAATACATTATATGTAACAGTAACTGTTACTCATCATTGGCAGGGTTTGAACCCTGAAACTTTTGCACAGAACATAAGGCTGTTATTCTCATGGGGTTGGGTGATAAAGATGGATCAAGTATGTCCCCAAGGAGTAGTCAAGAGAAGCCCATTTCTCTCGTCCCACTAATCCCAGGAAGTAGGAAGAACTCTTTCCCCAACTGGTGCCCCTAAAGTTGAAAATGGGCCACTAGGATCATTGTCTAGGGTCTGGAGGAGGTAGGGGGAATTACTAGAAAAAGCCTAGACCAGCTCTCTGCTCCAGCCCTCAGAGATGTTGTCTGTTCCTAGTGCTCCTACTGAAATATGTGTATGGCTACTGAATATTCTTTGTATGAAGCATAGGCCCAGCCTTAGATTAGAATGTCAATTTCAGTCAAAATTTTGGGGACAACACAAGAAAAATTATAGTCACCTAAATATAGGGGTCACTACCAGGCTACTTTATAATCATTCAAATAGTTTTATAGTTCAACATAATTTAGCATTGAAAATGAAAATCTGTAAAATAAACATTACACAACCTAAGTATCACAATACTGCTGTAGTGAGAACAATTGCAGCATGGTTTCCTTGAACAACATGGAAGAAACTAGTCTGTGAGGGGTAGCTGTGTTAGTCTGTAACTTTAAAAACAATGAGTAAACCTGAGGCACCTTAGACTAAAAAAATATTTCGAATCTTGAGCTTTTGTGGATAGTGCCAGAAATGCCCCTCTGCCATGTATACTGGCCAGATCAGACAAACTTTACATCAAAGGATAAATGGACACAAATCAGACATCAGAAATGGTTAACACACATAAGCCTGTAGGGGAACATTCATGGATTACAAAATTGCCATTCTTCTACAAAGGAATTTCACTAATCAATTAGGCTATGTCTAGACTGCAAGCCTCTTTCGAAAGATACTTTCGAAAGAGCCTCTTTCGAAAGAGAGCGTCTAGACTGCACGCGGAATTTCGAAAAAGCAAGCCGCTTTTTCGAAAGAAAGCACCCAGTGAGTCTGGATGCTCTCTTTCTAAAAAGCCTGTTTGCTTTCAAGAACGCCTTCTTTCGAAAGAGCACTTTCGAAAGAAGGCGTTCTTCCTCGTGGAATTAGGTTTACCACCGTCGAAAGAAAAGCCGCATTCTTTCGATTTCATTTCGAAAGAACGCGGCTGCAGTCTAGACGCAGGTGAAGTTTTTTCAAAAAAAGGCTACTTTTTTTGAAAAAACCCCTGAGTCTGGACACAGCCTTACAGAGGGAGAGACTGGAGAACTGGCATTCATCCACAGGTTTGACACAGTTACCCTGGGCTCTGAATAAAGATATTAACTGGTTGGCGCATTATAAAGCCAATTTCTCTTGTCTTTGACATTCACGTGTTCACATCAAAAGCTATGAATGGACAAATCCAGCCCACTTAATTAGCCTTATTAACACGGGTCCTACAATTGACAGGTACATCTTTTACTGTTTATATATGTAATATTTAAGTGGAAATAACAGAAACCAAGAAAACGTATATATTCTTGGTTTCTGTTATTTCCACTTCAACTCCTCTGATAAAGTGGGTATTACCATGAAAGCTCATGATTCTATACACTTTTGTTAGTCTCTAGTGTGTCACAGAACTCCTCATTGTTTTTACGGATGAAACTGTGCAACAGTTTCTAGGTAGTTTCACTTTTTAAAAAATGTCACAATGTCTTGCAATAACATGACTGATATAGACTGTGCCCATATGTGAAATGGTTTAAGACATGTTTTCACACACTAGAACAGATATGGCCTTACGTTCCCTATCGCCTGCAGGGCACAGATTGTTACACATTGACTACCAAAATTTGTGATGGTTCAAGAAGACAATTTCAGCCACTGAAACAATACAAATAGAAAATCAATTTTATTACAGGTCAATAATTTATTCCATTTTTTTTACCCACAATTTCTCTCTATTCTTTGACTATTTTTATATTGGTTGAGAAATAAACACAAAAATCAGCATACTTTCCATTTGCTAATTTACGTAAACAGCCTAAATATCACTCACTATTTACAGAGATTGTTTTAAGTCAATTAACCGTGGAATAGTGTGAAACAGAGACTATCAGTGATATACAGACTTAGTAGAAGAGACAGAAATTGGGGAATTTGTCTAATCTGCTAATTTGTCTTAACTGTATTTTTGAGAGTAAAAATTTTCAAATGGATAGCAAATTAATAATAAGCATGATATTTCTAAAATTTAATATTATTACATGCTCAGTGAAAGCTGTAGGGTCTTCAAATGCTGAGGAATACATATCTTGTTAAAAGAAGCTATAATTTAAGAAAGTACTCAGCTTTACAATCTTTAATGTTGCTTAGTTTCAATAGCAAATACAATGTAATTTTTGCTAGCTAATATTCTGGAGCATTCTTAGTTTATAACATTTCTAGATATGGAACGTCTTGATATTTCTGCCTTGTTTATGTTGAGGAAATTTGGGCACTTAGCATACTGTAAAATTAATATGAATACGTATTATGTGCTTTTACACCTATGCCACCTAAAAATCCAGTGATAATTATGACAGTTCCCTTTTTAAATCCCTAGTTTTAATCTAAATGGTTTGATAATAATTAATTATTTTAATCTGAATTCTGTATTTTAAAAAAATCTAGCCTAGAGCAGCTCTAGAATTTTAAATATTAAATGTCAAGTAGAAAAAAAAATGTATTTAACATTTGACTTTGACAAGTGAGAGCATGCCTTAAGTGAATGCTTCTTTTTAAATTTCTATCTCACCAGGCTGTTTTCTTTCCAAGCTTCTGGGAATTTTGGTCGTTGCTTCTCCCTAGATACGAGGACTTGCATATCTTCAAAAGTAGGATGGTTTCCAACTTCTGTCTGGAATGCCATCTGGTACTCTGGCACTGACTCCCCTGTTGGGAAAGGAAAACAAACACATACCCCATAATGAAATCACAGCTGTTTAAAAAAAAAAAAAAAAAAAAAAAAAAAAAAAAAGGAACAGTAAATCAAACGTGTTTATATGGGAGATTGTGGAATGGAGGTTGCTCACTATCCCCTAAAACAGAAAATTAAAGCTAAAATTAAAATTAACAAAATGTAGTTGAGTTTGTTCAGAACTGCCTTGGGAGGCACCCAAACTTTGCTCAATTGATGGGTGCATTGGCTAGCTACTTGTCAGGAACCTGTAGGACACATCTAATTTGTATGAAACAAAAACAGACTGTATTTAATATGGGAGGGCGGTCCAATAAACCATCCTGCAATGTATAGATTTTTGGCTACAGATGGAATACTGCATGCCAGCACCTGTAAACTCCATTGGCTGTACTACAATAATAAATGCAGCTAAGGGCTGCATTCCCATGGGTTACAATTTATCTGTCCATTTCCCCTGCCACCATATTACAGGCACTGAATGAGTTTTCAGGGGATACTGGTATTTAAAAAAAAAAAAGTTGCACACAAAATGCTATAAGAAGTAGCTGTGAAAATCTACATTGCATCCTGGCAACTTCTCATGCACGCATCCATTAGAAAAGGCTGTTTGAGAGAAACATGGGATGCTGAATGTACTGATTACACAGTCTTCCTAACCCAAAATGGTTCTAAAATTCATGGCAGTGTTCGACTCCATCCAGATTGCATTACCACCAGGCTTGTATGACGATTAGCAGGACAAATGAACCCTATGTACATGTGTTTCATCCACATCCATTGTATTACGAGTACATTGTACTAATATCAATAAAATTGTTAACACTAGATGGCACTGAGAAAATGGTGTAAAACATAAAAAATCTATTCTGTGATGTAAACGTAATGGACTGTATTTTTAAAATATGGAGAGAACACAAATTTGGTTTTTGATCCATTATTTGTTATTAAACTTAGTTATTTCAGTCAATCTTTAGTTACCTGGGAAGAGGTCTGTGCATCTCATGAAGATCTCCCAGTAGATAAGGCCTAGTGCATACATATCTACTTGTTTCAGAGCAGATTCACAGTCCCTCAAGTTCACTGCTCCTTCTAGCACTTCAGGGGCCATATAGCGGATTGTACCAACCTGCAGGACCAAACAGTTGCACTTGTAACTCACAAGGTAAAGCCTAGATTTGATTCAGTTTATTATAGGCCCTATTTATTATACTTGCCCTACTATGTATTTTCTATCATTCAGCAGAAAAAGCAATTACTTCCATATCCTTGGACTCACCACCAGGCTAATCATAATAAAACCTTCCCTGCACTATGTTGCTTCTACTGTTGTACTTATCAAATACAGGTCCAATGACAAGGGAGGCAAAGAGGGCAGTTGCCCAGGAGCCCATCAATTCAAGGGGCCCAGGGCTCCTGTCTGCCACCACTGCTACTATAGCAGTGGAGGGGGCCAGAGCCCCAGGCCCTTTAAATCGCCACCATGGCACCACCCCACGTGTTCCAGTGGATCTGAAGAATGAAGGGGGGATGCACTGCAGTCTGTGAAGCATTGAAGGCTGGCTGACTCCAGCCCCACCCCTCCCGTGAGTGCGGAGCTGGCTCCCCCATACATTTTGCCCAAGGACCTGCATAAACTCTTGGCTCCCCTGATCAAGAAACTGCAAAATAAATGATTATGTCCCTTGTATTGTGCTCTCATATTCAGCGGCATGTAGTGGAAAGCTTTTGATAGAGATGTGACGAGTTAGGTCACAGAGGTCCCCTTGAGACTGTCCTGATCATACCACTGAGCCCACCTACCTACCCCTCGAGGGTGCCCCATTACCTGGCCCTGCTGAGCCAAGAAGAGAGGGTTATTCATCTTGTGCAGTAACTGAGGTTCTTCAAGCTGACTGTCCCTGTCGGTTCTCCACATTGTGTTTCAGTGACCTGTGCTTATAGTTGAAGATTTTCAGCAGCAGTACTCTGGGTGGTGGCACATACGTGGAAGTGTCTCATACCAATGCAAGCAATTAGCTCCTGCCCACTGTCAACTGGCCCTCAGTTCCTTCTCTACCCTGGACAGATTGATCTGAAGCAGAGAGGGTCGTGGAGCACCCACAGAGAAAACCATCTTGAAGAATCTCAGTTACTGCACAAGGGGAGTAATCCTCTCTTCTTTTTTGAGAAGTGTCCATGTGGGTGTTCCACATTATGTGACTATGGAGCAGTGCCTTGTTGTGGAAAGTGGGACTTCATGATATGCTTGTGTGCTATGGTTAATATGGATTGTCCAAAATTTGTGTCTGCAGAGGAATGTTGTTCCATTGTGTAGCGCTTAGTGAATGTACGAACTGATGTCCATATTACTACTCTGCAGATGTGCTCGATGAGGATGCCTTTGAGGAAAAGCCCATGATGTGGAAATGAGTAGAGTGTGTGCAGATCATAAGAGAAGGAGGAATATTGTTTTTTTTGTAGCATAGTTATATGTATTGCAAATAGTCTTTGTTTGGATATTAGTTCTCCTTTGGAACGTTCAATGGTAGAGAGAAATATAGTCATGAGTATTTCATGAATGTCTTTGTTCTCTCTAGGTTAAAAGTGAGTGCTCATCGAATGGAGTATTGCCTGTCTGGTATCCCGTGTGCAGTTTGGGAAACATACAGATGAATTCAATAGACTGATTTAAGAGGAAGGATGATACAATCTTAGGGAGAAATTTGGGATGAGGTCTTAATATTACTTTATCTTTCTGAAATACTGCATGGGGTGAGGACTGCACTTTGAGAGCAGTCAGCTCCCCTACTCTTTTGGCTGTAATAATTGCAATGAGAAAAGATACCTTCACTGACAGATGCAATAGGGAGCATGAGGCTAGAGGCTTGAATGGTTTGCCTGTAAGCATGCGAAGTACCAAGTTAAAGTTCCACATTGGGGTAGGTTGTATTACTGGTGGGAATGTACTCTTCAGTCCTTTCATGAAATGCTATCTGGTTGGATGGGAAAATGCAGTGTATGCTTCAATTTTTTTATAACTTATGGCTGCTAAGTGTATCATTACTGAACTATTAGAAAGACCTTGTTGTTTTGAGGGTCAGTATATAGTCAAACAATCTAGTAATGGAGCTAAGCACAGTAACAGGGCCTTATTCGTACATCAGATGTAAAAACAGTGCCATCTGGTCATAAGTTATTCAAGTACTAGGTTTGCGACTATTGATTAAGATGGATTGTACTGCTTTCAAACACTGCAATTCAAATCTTGCTAACCCTATAGGAGCCATGCTCTGAGATGGAAAACTGTGACTTATGCATGAAGAAGTCTGTTTTTGTCCTGTGTGAGGAGATGAAAGTTGTGGCAGAAAAGGGGGGGGGAGGCGCTATTGACTGCTGGTCCAGATATGGGAACCAATTTCTCTGGGCCACATGGGTGCTATAAGAGGACTTGTGCACTGCCCTGTTAGATATTGTAGATCACCCAATGAATGAGAGGTATGGGGTGGGGGAATGCATAGAGAAGGAGAGTGTCCCATTTGATGGAAAAGGTGTCTCCCCACTGGCGTCTGTGCCCAGGCCTGCCCAGGAGCATTGTATTGAGCATTTGATGTTGTTGGCAGTTGCAAAGAAGTCTGGATGTGGGAATTCCCATTGTTGAAATAGGATATTCAATACATGCGAGTCCAGCTCCCACTAGTGGTTCTGGTGGAAGTGCCTGCTGTGACTTTGTGGTGGTATTCTGCTTCCCTGAAAGATATATTGCAGAGATATCTATTTGGTTTAGATATACACTATTTCTATAAATATGTAGCTTCTATGCATAGTGGGTATAAATGTGCTCCACCTTGTGGTGGTTTATATAGTACATGCATACCCCCTTCATAGGAATTGTGCAGCCTCTGCATTTACCGTATGACTTGAGGAACAAGTATTTCAAGATTGTTTCAAAAATTCATCTCTCTTGCCACTTACAAATGCCCAAAACTGTGTTTTCTTAATTCATGCTCACCTCACTAATGGCTGCATTGTCCTCTTCGCCTGGACGTACCAGTCGATTTCCAGTTAATCTCATGGATAATCCAAAATCACTAATTACACATGTTCCATCATTTTTCACCAGTACATTACGGCTGTTCAAGTCACGATGGGAAATTGCAGGTTTGTAATGGTCTATGTGAATAGAAGGAAGTGTTCTTTATTATTTGAGTAGCTCTACTGCTTGGTAAAGGGGGACCAAATTGTGTCATTTATTATAGCACTTTTTAAGATTGCTAACAATTTCCCCTGCTTACAATGATCACTACAACATGCTCTATAAACTACTGAAACACTGACAGGTGTTCATAATATTTTGCTATTTATATGCAACACATTGTTATATAATTGCTGTACACAGACCTTATAATAGTCAAAAGCTTTTTTTTATTCCAATGGACAGTTCAACATTTTTCAGTAGCTCTAGTGTATTCAAGTATGGATTAGAGATGTAAAATCCTGTGTAATTTGTTAATCAATTAAACAAAAAGTAATCTTCACATTTAATTGGTTAACCACCTGCTGTGGTCAGGCTGGAGCAGCCCAAACCTGGGCTCACTGAGGACAGGAGCTGCTCCAGACGCCTTGTGCAGCCCACCTGCAGGATGCCCTGTAAGGCTGGAATAGTCCCCTCCCACCAGGGAGCTGCTCCAGCCCCCAGTGGTTAATGTAAGGGGACTGTTACCCCTTACTAAAACTCTGTGGGAGTTTTTTGGTTTATCAGCTTCAGAAGGGGAAGGGTTCATGAGACTGACGACCCCAGAGACAATGGAAAGCAGTCAACACTCCAGCTCAGCCTGACAGGTTGTAAGTGGGGGTTGTTCTGGCTCTCTCTGAGCAAACAGGGAGCTGAAAGAGCAGAACAAGCTGTGTGCAGAAGAGGTCCTGCAAAAGACAGAGAGCTGAAAAGAGCAGTGCAAGCTGTATGAAGAAGTCCTGCAAAAGGAACAGAGAGCTGAGACACTGCTAAGAGGAGTGCAAGCTGTGCTGAGGGGCAGTTTTTGCAGCAGCAGAGCCAGGCATACACAACTCAAGGAGCACAGACCCTGTGTTGAGCAGCAGACTGGCTGGGCTCAGAGAGCAAAAAGGAACAGAGAAGCAACACAATGAGCTGGAACTGGCCAAGCAGCACAGCCTGCAGCTGGATGTGGTGAGCACCTGGGACCAGCAAAGTGTGGGGAAAGGCTCTGGACTGGGAGAGGGGTCTGGCCACTTCGAGCTTGAGACTATGTGGTCACTACCAGAGCTAGTGTGTCCAGCCTGTAGCCCCCCCTGCAGCATATCCAGGGCCTCTAAGAAAGAGACTGTGGACTGTCCTTATACTCTGCAGGCTGCTGTTTTGATGTCCCTGTGCTACAGAGCAGAGCTGTGTGTTCTCATTTAACCATTCTCATTTTTTTCTTATTCTTTTCTCTTTAATCCATTGTTGTTTAATAAATTGTATTTGCTTTGAACCTTATGAAGTGGTCACTGGGCCAAGAAGGCCTGCAGTGTAAAGAGAGCACCTCGGAGTGGGGACACCCTAACTCCTGCCCCTAGTGACTACAAGGTCAGGGATTAAGCCCCAGGAAACCTGGGCCCAGCCTTGTTGGGGTTTCAAGGGCTCTGCTACTCAGGAGAGTGGAGGGGGAGCCCTCAGGATCAGGGAGCCGTGGGGTAAAGGAACTGGGAGCGGGGACTCAGATCCTTTCGCTGGTTCATTTCACCGGGGTGTATAGAAGCCAGGAAAGTTCCCCACAATAGCGGGACCATTCCCCCGCTTACATTAACCAGAACCAGCAAGCATCACCCATTAAGGGTGATTATTACCAGTTAACTATTCACATCCTTAGTTTGGATCCACTGTTGCTGATCTAAGGATCAGTCCAAATGAAATCAAAGTATTCATAGAGTCCTCATTTAAAAGAAAGCATCAATTCACTATAATTAGTTTAGTGTCTATACAGAAATTGGACAGGCGAGGGTACTTATATCAGTATACATCTCACACTTATTCCAATGGTTGAATGCACTAGTCCTGCAGTGGATCTCAGTCACCCCACAGAAGAACCTCAGATTCCTCTTAGATTTATCACTCCATCTGGACAACTGAATACATATTGGGTAAGCATATACTGCAATTAGGCACCCACATTCGTCCTGTGCCAGCTGACTTGGGCTCATAGAGCTTAAGCTACTGAGCTATTTAATTGCAGTTAAAGGTTTGAGCTTGGTCTGTAATTCAAAACCCTCCCACTTTGCAGGTTCCTAGAGCCTGGGCTACTGCAAAAGCCTGTACTCTAGCAAAAGTCTGAACATCTACCTTACAATTAAACGGCCCCTTAGTCCCAGGCCCACGAGCCCAAATTAGCTGGCACGGGTCAGCTGGGGTTTTCAGTTGGAGTGCAGACACACTCACTGTTCCTAACTGCTTAGCCTCCGTCTTAAAAACAGATTTCTTAATGACCTGCATGAGTGAACTTGAACAGGTGATATTTGCTTAGTCACAGCTTGGCTCCAGAAATGAACTGTGGACCTACACAAGTAACTGGCTTTAAATTAGGTCTCAAAATATCAAAAAGGTGTATTAGAGTAGAACAGTGTTTCTCAACCTTTTTTTTTTAAATAAAGTACCCCTTTAAAAAAATTATAAGTACCCCCAGTACCTACAGTTTTCAGACACACAATTTTTTTTCTACCATTGCAACACATTTGTTAAAACATCTTAATGATAGCTGGGCAGGCAATGAAATTTTTGGGTGTAAAAAGTACAAAAATAATAAAGGCTGTAAAACTTAAAACAAAAATTCAGTTTTCTCCAAATTTCAGCTGTGTTGATGTACCCAGCAGACTTCTCTTGAGTACCCCTAAGGGTACTCATACCACTGGTTGAGAAACAGTGGAGTAGAACACTCAAATATTGTTGGCTGCTTTACCCATTTTTAGCAATTTTGTGTGGATTTGACTATAATTTGTGGAATATGGCTGAACAAATTAAATGTAAACCTTTCTGGAAAGGTTTATTGCAGAGGCTTGGCAATGTTCTTATCTTAAAATATTGTGAATATAAACTTAACAAGAATTCTGAAGTTACTCCTGCCAGACAGTAAAACAGTTTATATCCATTATTTGAATCGAGACTTTGTTTATTACAAAAGCCAAGACTTTTGAAGTGGTTTTGATATGATATTATGATGTTCCTAGAACCATTGGAGTTTCTTATATACTGTGAGCTCCCCATGGGCTTTTACAAATCAGTCTATAGCTCTAGCTCTATGGATATACCTGGATATACATTTCAAAATGATTAAATTATGGTGGTGGTCGCAGTTTCACTAGCATAACATGAATTCAAAGTATGCTAACACCAGCCTTAAGTTTCATACAGCTACTTTCATTGATTTTTCACTCTCTTGGCAAATATCAGTGCTTATTTTTATGTAATCTAGTTTTAATCTAAACTTTAGCACCCACACAAATTCTCTTAATTACTGGTGAACTAATCTTTCCACAGCTTTTTATCTTTTCCTTTGTAATCAAAAGGGTAATATCTCACTGACTGACAACACTCTGTAATATTTTACACCATATACCTCCAGTATATAAACACAACACTTTAGCTCCCAAAATGTTAAATGAAGAATGGAGAAGAAAAAAG
Organism: Pelodiscus sinensis; assembly: GCF_052426305.1. Taxonomy (NCBI): domain Eukaryota; kingdom Metazoa; phylum Chordata; order Testudines; family Trionychidae; genus Pelodiscus; species Pelodiscus sinensis. Next base: position 57,914,942 of record NC_143058.1, read on the forward strand.
CTTATATCAGTATGTTATCCCATCTAGTGCAGTAATAAAGCATTAAAATATGTAGGTAATTATATCTATATATCAAAAGATATGGTCTTTGTCCTGAAATTAAAAAAGAATGGGTGTTACGTGTATGGAAGAAAAAGAAATCTTCCATTCTATTGTTTTATTTTTCATGCCATTTCATTTTTTTAACCACGGACATTGCTTCAGTGAGCCACCTCAGAACTACACAACACATCAGAACACTATTTCCTTTCATTTAGATACTTGTACGTTAAATTCTTTAGGTCTGTAGTAACCTGATGCTATGATACAGCAGCATTGTACAACTCTGCTTCTTGCAAGCCTATTTACAGGATTCTGTAATCTCTCATTCCACATAAAAGTGCCTATCATTCTACATAATGGCTCTACACCATTTAGGAGATCAGAATGTATTACAGAAAGTTTGGTGCAGTCTGTATTTTGAGTCATGTGTTCACATTAGTTTCTCAAATCATACATTTTTTCTTCACTACTAACATTAAAAATAAAGCAACAGAACCCTTCAACTACTACTTGATACCATCCCCAATTACTGTGGTATAAACACGTCCTTCTCAACCATACCTCCTCGAGGTAATTCTGTGTGAAGGTATGCCAGGCCCCTGGTTACCGAATGTGCCAAACGACAGGAGCTCACCCAATCACTGTTGTGGAGACTCAAATACTTGCACAAAGAACCCTAGAGGAAGAATACAAACAGTGGATTGAAATTATATAAGTCGAATAATCAAGTCAAAACCTTTTCAAGGGTCCACATCATAGTCAGTGCTCCCTGAGAGCTTGTTCCCTGAGAACCCGATACTGAAATTGCTCATTAGTCTACCAAGTTTACCTTTATCAGTGTTTGTTACTGCTACTGGGTTTTGGATTTAATCAGAAAATGAAAGTAAACTGCATTTATTTTTGTGGGTGTTATAACATTCTGAAATTCCTGGTGAACAGTGGCAGAATAACAGTAACTGAAGAAATTGTGTGAAGTACAAAATGGTGGACTTTGAACAATATCAGGATTTTAGCCATAATAAAAAGGTTTACTAACCTACTTCCCTATAATTTTTTCAGTACCAGAACATTTAGGTTTGGTCTACACTATCAATTTATGTTAGCATAACTGTTTCTCGGGGCGTGCACTACTCACACCCCTGAACAATGCATTTATACCAACCAAACTTGCAGAGTGGAATACTATATAGCCAGGAAGGCTTCTCTTGTTGACATAGTTACCTGGGAGGTAGCCTTCTAGAAAAAGGGGAGAAGAGCAAGTATCACCCTGTCTATTTATACAGAACTTTGTTGTCATGTTGTCTGTTAGTACTGAGACACACTTTCCTAGTAGTTTGGGGAAAAAGAGTTGGTAAGTAAGGCAAACTGCCTTGAGCTATCTGACATTGATGTGCAGCAATAGTTCTGATTGTAATCAGAGTCTCTGAGTTCGGAAGTCAGCAGATTCACCCCTGTCTCTGATGTGGCCATACTTAGAGCAAGAGAGGGTTAGAGGTTGGCAAAGGGCACTTCTGCTCAAGACTTCCTGAGGTTAAAGCCACCAGCTGAAGGATTTGAGAACTGAGTTTGGGAGGGTGACTAGACTGTCAAGTGGGTCCCTATGGGTCTTGTACACCCTGGCATGCCAGGCCTGTAGGGGGGAAAAGATGCAGCCCGGCATTCTGAACAACAAACACGTGGGCCGTGATGAGCCTGAGAAGCCTTACGTAATTCCTTGCTGTGGTGAGGAACTTCTGGAAACTGACGAGGAGATCCAGGAGCATGTGAAAACAGGACTCAGGTAGGTAGGCTCTCGCTCATGTAGAGTCCTGGAGGGCCCTAATGAACTCTATCTTATGCATCCGGACAAGCGGGGATGTGGGTGCATTCAGAGTGAGCCCCAAGTTCAGTGAATGGGGCTTGTGTCAGTGCCACATGGCTGAAAACTTGTCCCACAATTGGCCGTTGACGAGCCAGTTGTCCAGGTACGGAAAAATTGTATCCAACATTTGAGCAGGAAGGCTGCCACCATTCCTATACACTTTGTGAATACTCATGGGGCCTTGGAGAGACCAAATGGGAGTATGGTGAATTGATAATGCCAACCATCAATGACAAATATCAGGAACCTCCTATATGCAAAGATGTATGGTAGTATGCATCCTTCAAATCCAGGGCAGCATAGCAGTCCTCCAGATCTAGGGAGGGGATGAGAGAGACCAGAGAGCACATACAAAACTTGAGACTTCTTATGAAAGCATTGAAGTTTCAAAGGTCTAGAATGGGCCTGAGTCTGCCTTTGGCCTTGCAGATAAGGCAGTATCGGGAGTAGAAAGCCCTGCCCCAGTATTCTTGAGGAACCTCCTCTATTGCCCCCAGTGGGAGAAGTGATTGCACCTCCTGAATGAGGAATTGCTTGTGAGAAGGGTCCCCAAGAGGGATGGGGAAGGTGGGATGGGAGAGGAGAGAACTGTATAGAATATCCCACTGCTACCATTCTCAGGACCCAGCGATCTGAGGTAACTTGGGCCTAGGCACGGTAGAAGCGAGATAGATGGGGGGTAAAGATCTGGGATTTGGGCTGGTGCTCTGTCCCTGGGTGTACCTTCAGAAGTTTGTCATCAGCACAGAGGGCTATTTCAAATGGCCCGGACATTGGCCAGAGGATAATTGCGAGGGTCACCTCCTAAGATTGTTTCCGCCTTGTCTGTGATTATAGTCCTGCCTAGGAGGAGCACGGCAAAAACATGCAAGGGGCTGTTTTTTGAAAGACTTTCTCTGAGGTGCTGGCATGTGAATGCCAAGTGACTTGAGAGTAGCCTAAGAATCCCTTAGACTGTGAAGACTGGAGTCTGATTGTGCAGGACTGTTTTTTGAAAAGCCAAACAGAATATCCTGGATTGTGTTCTGAACTTCTGTCGGGAACCCAGATAACTACAGCCAGGGGCTGCAATGCATTGTGATGTCTGTGGCCATAGTTCTCGCTGCCGGACAGGCCAAGTCTAGTGCTGCCTGGAGGGAGGTTCAAGCCACAATTTTCCCTCTTCCAAGACCATGGCAAACACCTGTCGAGAGTCAGCCAGGAGGTGCTCCTGGAATATGGATAGTGTATTCCAGGAGTTGTACACATTGGCTTCTTTGTCCAGCTTCTTCAGGTCTATCTTATTTTTCAGGACTATCCCTGGCTACCCCGTCTTTCCTTGTGGTTGACAGTGTTGACCATAAGGAATGCATGCTAAGGATGAGTAAACAAATGTGTGCCCCTGTTGTGAGAAGTAGACTCTCTCACCCGCCCCCCCCCCGCCCCTTAGCTGTTGTTAGTATGGAAGCTGGGGTTTGTTCTGGCAAACCTTGATGGTGGACAGAACCGTCTTGGTAAGTGGCAGACACACTCTGGATGGACCTTTGGGGGCCAGTATATGTCCACCTTGGGGTCCAATTTTTCCACCACCTCTTCTGTCGACACATTAAGACTGCAAGCAATATGTGTCAGGAGGTCCTGATGTGCCTTAGAGTTCAGGACTGGAAGGGACAACGAAGTGCCTGCTACTGCCTCATCCAGCAAGGAACAGGAGGCAGCTAAGGAAACAAGATCTTCTTGGCCCTCAGGCTCTCTGGTGTTCCCAGAGGTGCTGGGTGGAAGAGTTGCCTTAATGGGAAGCCCAAGATGTCTAGTAGGGCCATTGCACTGGATCCTGCCATTGTTGAGGTCAGGGCATATGTGGTGCTCCCCACTGTTGGAACTTCGACTGGTGCCAGGATCAGGAGCAGTACTAGGAACTACGAGATACCTGAGCTGTTATGAGATACCAGCTCTGAGGTGTTGCTGGAGCCCAACCAAGCTAGGGCAGTTTCTGATTGTGCTGATGATCGGTGCCTCAACATGGCAAGGTTTGCCGCGGTGCTGAATGGGGGCCTGTACCAGCTCCATCAGCGTTGGTGCTGCTAAAAAAAGGGCAGTCTGTCTGGAAGACCAGGATTGGGCAGCCGACAAGTGCATCATCATGGCGATTAAGTTCTGAGTTGCCTCGAATACAGGTTGGAGGAAAGATCCAGATCATCCTCCAACACCCCACAAATGGGACAAAGATAACAAGGGAAGGACCCCGCTCCCCAAACAACACTTATTATCTGAGCTAAGGACTAATTATAATCTAAATAAGTACAGCCAGTCCCCAACTTGCAGCCACCTCAACTTACGACCATTCGCACTTACGACCAAAGCGGTCGTAAATGCGGGCTCCAAGTTACGAAAGTGATCCGCGCTTACGAACAGCGAGGTCGCAATGTAACTCAGTGGGTTCCAAGTTATGACCATTCCAAGTTACGGCCAAGCGTTTGGTCTGTAATGCGTTTGTAACTCGGGGACTGGCTGTAATACAAAGATGAACTATATACAAGAACAGACAGGGATATCTTGCAAAGCAAGAGAATAAGCACTCCAACAACTATCACAGGTAGTAAGAATAAACAGAATGGATCTTGAATTGTAGAAAAATAAAATAGGTTAAACACAAAAATGTTTAGTCAAGATAATATTTTGATCTGCCTAAAAGAGTAGCATCATGAATTTATTTGGCAAAATATTTTAATTAGGCTTCAATAAAATTTCATAATTAAAATTATTTCAGACACTTAGACCATGAAATAACTGTATATATGTGTATGCCCTAGCTTCTAAAAAAGAACTGTGCCCCAACTAACAGCACAGCATTTCTCCCAAGATCTACAAATGCAGTTTAACGAAATGCAATTTAACGACTATACATAGTAAAATCACCTGGAAAAAAAATCTAATAATATAGCACACGGTATTATGGTTTATGAAAATACTGATTCCTATGGAGCATTTTTACATTAGGCTAGGTTTGGTAGCTTATTACTCAAGAAAAACTAATGAAAAACATTGGTAATATATTAAAATATATTCGCTCTATTTTACTATTCTTAGGTGTACAAAACAAACCAATTTATCTTCTATGAAGTACTTACATTGGGATAATATTCCATCACCAATAAATATTCCATACGTCCATCTGCAGTGACTCGCTCATCTCCCACAATGAAACGGGCAATATTGTCATGCTCCATCAGCGGGACTCTGTAAATGTTCCTCTCATTGATAAAGTTCTGGCGGTTCGTGAAGGAAAATACTTTTACGGCCACTGGACGCTCATCTAGAGAACCTTTATACACGGCTCCATATCGCCCTCGACCAATCAGCTGTAAAGAGTTTTAAGCAGACATTACATTAATTAAAATACTAATGATCAAAAAAGGTTATCATGCTGCAAGTAGCATGGATATATACAGATATATTTTAAATTTCATTATCAAATACTCAACATACATTACCAGAGAGTGTCAATATTCAAGAAATAAACTTTCATAAAATTGAAATTCAGATGTACAAAGAAAAGTTTCATATGCATGCTAAAATTGATAATGGCATGACATTATACTTCCACAAGGAATTACCCATTATGTACAATCAAAGAAATATACATGTGTATACAAAGTTTGTTTTTAAATCTATTGCCAACTTCACTCAATTTGGTTCTCAGAGAAGACAAATCCTACAGCTGCATTTATGTAACCCTAGATGTGTCCTAAACCTAGAAAGCAAGGGACTCCCTGGTATCTAACACTGAATTTCAGCTGGCTTGACTGGCCCAGCATCCCAACTTACTGTTGTCATAATCTGTACCTATAAGGTATTGTGTATTGCATTAGATGTAAACAGATGACACCCTGGTTGATTAATATCACTGTGAAATGTAAGCATTAACACTATATGTAAAATTACAGTACACTCTCATATTATGTTTTGGCAAAACATTTTTTTTTCTTCCCGAAGGAATGTAGTTCTGCCGGCTTAAGTGTGTCTCCCATGTTATTCAAGCTAGCTACGGACAAAACACAACGGGTATGGGAGACTCCAGGAAGATCATTTGTATTGTAACAAAATAATAATAATAATAATATAAATGTGGGAGAAGCCAGCATAGCACCTATACCAGACAGTTTGAGATTTACAACCAGGAACTTTATTAGGGAATACTCTTCAGAAAAATGCATTTCAAAGGTTGATTGGACTATAAAGAGGGAAGGAGCAAACCCCTAAATCATTCTTCACCTGAGGAGCAAAGGAAACCAGGTGCTTTGAGCACTGAATAAAGAACAGATTTGCCATGCTGAAAGAATGATGGTGGTGAAAAACACCATCTTCAAGTCTTCCTTGAGCAAAAGACTAATTTTAAGTTGTGTTTTAGTCTTAGAAACATCCTTTTACTTTTATTCATAACCATTGCTATCCTTATTCCCGTTACTTGGTATCACTTAAACATATGTCCTTTTGTAAATAAATTAGTATTACTTTTACCATAAACCAACTCAGTGCTCTGATGGAAGGGAAGGGTGTATTAACGCTCTAGTTAAGTTAGTAAGTTGCTATGCTCTGTGTCTTTAAAGGAACAATGAAATCGGTAAGAGTGCCTACAATCAGAAGCTGTGCACGCAGAAAAAGATGGTCTTGTGAACATGGCAACTAGAATTCACTGATTATAACTTGATAAACAAGACTAGATTGGGAAAGTCTCAAAGTGAATTTGCTGTCAAGTCAGACAATCTGGCATGTCAGGGAGCTAATACATAGGGTTTATGTATTGCTCTAGCACAGTGTCACGATTTACACCTCTGGATCTACTTTAAGTAGTTTTATTGTAAGAATGGCATTGTAGAATTCCATGTTTATTATGTGTCACTTATTTTCACAGACACCTTGCTAAGTTTCGAAATTAATAATAAAAAATACCAGCTGCAAAGTCAGCGTGAGTCAAGCTGGGTTCCCTCCTTTCCTCACATCATCACCAGTGATGATGTTCCAGCATAAATTATGCACGCAGTTATATCTAGGCATCACATTATCTTCAAATGATGCTAACCATGCAGTCTCATAAACTTACAATCAGGGTTGCACAGGTGTAATTGAGGGTATAATTAGCACTGCCATGTATTTATTAAGATGCATAAGAAGAAAAGCAGCAAGGCTGGGTCTGAAAGCCCAAAGAGAGTTTGCATTTAGCAGTTAAAACATCCATTTTTTTATTTCTAAATTGAACAATCTTGATATGAAACTAGACAATAATAGGGTACTACTAAAATAGAGATTCACCTTCTAGGGTAAAACAATATTTTAAAAATGCTGTGTAAAATTTTGTTTTAAAAACAAGCAATTGAAATCATTTCTATGTTTGAACTGTTTTTTTTTAAATGCCATGTAGGACTTTTAAAGCAGCCACTGGGAAGTAGACCTTCAAAAGGAATAAATAAAAAATAGTGGCTAGAAGACAGTCAGCTGGTATTTCATAATTTTTGTAGAGAAGGCCCAAAGGAGCTGCAGACTTGCACTGCAATGCATCATGAAAACGTCACTATTGCAACAAGGTCACTGAAATACCTTAGTATTAGTGAATATTTTGTTCTGTAAAACAATAATGGAATGTTTAAGTTTAATAATGGGGGATCCAGTAGATATAGTATACTTGGATTTTCAGAAAGCCTTTGACAAGGTCCCTCACCAAAGGCTCTTGTGTAAATTACATGGCCATGGGATAAGAGGGATGGTCCTTTCTTGGATTGAGAACTGGCTAAAAGACAGGAAACAAAGGGTAGGAATAAATGGTAAATTTTCAGATTGGAGAGGGGTAACTAGTGGTGTACCCCAAGGGTCAGTCCTGGGACCAATCCTTTTCAACTTATTCATAAATGATCTGGAGAAAGGGGTAAGCAGTGAGGTAGTAAAGTTTGCAGATGATACCAAACTGTTTAGGATAGTCAAGACAGAAGCAGACTGTGAGGGACTCCAAGAAGATCTCACCAAACTGAGTGATTGGGCAACAAAATGGCAAATGAAATTTAATGTGGATAAGTGTAAAGTAATGCACATCGGGAAAAATAACCCCAACTATACGTACAGTATGATGGGGGCTAATTTGGCTACGACAAATCAGGAAAGAGATCTTGGAGTTATCGTGGACAGTTCTCTGAAAACTTCCACACAGTGTGCAGCGGCGGTCAAAAAGGCAAATAGGATGCTAGGAATTATTAGGAAAGGGATAGAAAATAAGACCCAGAACATCTTACTGCCCCTGTATAAAACTATGGTACGCCCACATCTTGAATACTGTGTACAGATGTGGTCTCCTCACCTCAAAAAAGATATTTTGGCCTTGGAAAGGGTTCAGAAAAGGGCAACTAAAATGATTAGGGGTTTGGAACGGGTCCCATATGAGGAGAGGCTAAAGAGACTGGGACTTTTCAGTTTAGAAAAGAGGAGACTGAGGGGGGATATGATAGAGGTCTATAAAATCATGAGTGGTGTGGAGAAGGCTGATAAAGAAAAGTTATTTATTAGTTCCCATAACAGAAGAACTAGAGGACACCAAATGAAATTAATGGGTAGCAGGTTTAAAACTAATAAAAGGAAGTTCTTCTTCACACAGCGTGTTGTCAACCTGTGGAACTCCTTGCCAGAGGAGGCGGTGAAGGCTAGGACTATAATAGAGTTTAAAGAGAAGCTGGATAAATTCATGGAGGTTAGGTCCATAAAAGGCTATTAGCCAGGGGATAAAATGGTGTCCTTGGCCTCTGTTTGTCAGAGGCTGGAGAGGGATGGCAGGAGACAAATCGCTTGATCATTGTCTTCGGTCAACCCTCTCTGGGGTACCTGGTGCTGGCCACTGTCGGTAGGCAGGATACTGGGCTAGATGGACCTTTGGTCTGACCCAGTACGGCCGTTCTTATGTTCTCCAAAAGTCAATATGACATTCCAACAACCATAGGCAAACAGACCATATTCCACTTCTCTATGCTTCAAATGTATCAACTAAGGATCTGAACGGGATACGAATACAGATATTAACTGGTTACCCAGTTAACACCAGATGCTTACTGGGTAATGGTTAACTGTTACCTAGGAGCAGCTCGACACGGGCTTGCAATACTGTCCCAAGAAAGGACTTTTCCCACTGCAGATAAAAAATTGAGAAAACCGACAAACAGAATGAAAATCTAGCTTGATAGCCAAGATAACCACTGAGACCCAAGTAAAATTAGTAAAATAAATAAAAAAACCCAGCTTTGTCACACCTACTGAAACAAGGAAACAGATATGGCTCCTAGAAAAGAAGACTAGGAAACCTTATTGTAGAGTCATAAATAAGAACTTCAACAAGCAACCCTAGGAACTCCAGAGCCATTTCTGCAGCCTCATCTTTAAAAATTCCAATCATCATAAATCTTTGATTAAAAAATGGGTAACACCTCAAAACCAAGGCATCCAAGTTTCATTAAAAAAATCCCAGTGAAAGCCTAAATACTCTACTTGCTAAAGAAAAGCAAAAGACAATTGCTTCCAAGGAACACGCTCATCCAAACAACAGCTGCTGCAAAGAATGTAACTCAAAAGTACCAACTGCCTAAAAGATCAACGAGATCTTGACTCCCTTCAACAATGAACAGATACAAAATACTCTCATTCAGCCAATGATGGCGTCCCACAAAAAGTCTAAGAGAGTCTTCCAAAAAGAATGGAAGAGGATACAAAGCAATATATTTAGGCCACTTTGTAAAGAGAATTAAATGATTAATAATTAACACCCACCCTCAGAAGGTGTGTTAAGGCAAACACCACTTTCCACCTTAGCAACCTCCACTTTTCCATAACTCCTTTCAAGTTCTGATCCAAAATATCATCCAGTCCCTGAACAATTTCCAGTGCCTTAAACCAATCTGACTCCACGATAACCCTCTAGCAAAGTCAGGGGCAAGAGATTATCGAAGTCCCAGCAGGACTGCATCACTCTTCCCTAAATATATGAGAACTGATGATGCCTGATCAAAAGAGTGCTGACATTCAATCAGAACCTAAACATCACAATCATGAGTAATAAACAGAGGCACATCATCAAACATATGTGGACACTTTCACTGGGGTACAAGCTTAAACAGTGAGGGTATGTCTACACTACCCTCCTAATTCGAACTAGGAGGGTAATGTAGGCATACCGCACTTGCAAATGAAGCCCGGGATTTGAATTTCCCGGGCTTCATTTGCATAAGCCGGGCGTCGCCATTTAAAAATCCCGGCTAGTTTGAACCCCGTGCCGCGTGGCTATACGTGGCACGGAGTAGCTAGTTCGGATTAGGCTTCTAATTCGAACTAGCTGTACTCCTCGTGGAATGAGGTGTACAGCTAGTTCGGATTAGGAAGCCTAATCCGAACTAGCTACTCCGTGCCGCGTGTAGCCGCGCGGCACGGGGTTCGAACTAGCCGGGATTTAAAAATGGCAGCGCCCGGCTTATGCAAATGAAGCCCGGGAAATTCAAATCCCGGGCTTCATTTGCAAGTGCAGTATGCCTACATTACCCCGCTAGTTTGAACTAACGGGGTAGTGTAGACATACCCTAAGAGAAAGGCCGGAAAGGTGCTTTCACAACATACATAACAGAGACTTGATAGAAAGAGCATACAATAACTCAGACATGGAACTACCCTGTCTAATTCCCTTATAGACTGGAAAAAGGACACTCAAAACACTATTCACTTTAAGATGACTACATATATATGTCATTATATAGTAACTGAATACAGAAGACAAACTTTGGTTCAAAACCAAAAGTATAAAGTATGCAAAACAAATTCCTATGATCTACATAATCAAAAGCCTTCTGTTGCTCACGGGAATCAACCCAATAAGCAAATCAAAGATTTCTGAGGCTTAATTACATCCAACAATAGATTATCAAAAATGGACCACTAGGAATGCAATAGATCTGATCAGGGTACATAATATTCAGGACAAAGCAGGGACAAAGGTCTCCAATTCTTCGCCTCCCCTAGATCTCCCTTCCCAAGAAACAGGAAGAACCACTCAATGACAACTGAGTGGCTGTTCTTTTTGATGTCCCCCTAAAAAACCTAAAGCAAATCTGGCCCAAGGGTCCAAAATTCCTTATAAAACTTAATAGGCAAATCATCAATACCAGGTGTCTTCCTTGGAGCAATAATTAGAAGTCAATTCTGAGAGTGTCAGATCCTGTTCAAGCACCTGCATCCAACGCTGAGATTCCAGAAATATCCTGAAGGAGCCATGAAGTCTCAGATGGACACACAGGCTCTATGGTGTACAGATATGAGAAAAAATTCACAGCAAAGCTCCTAATTCCATCCTTCATCTTCTGCTGCTATGAAGTGTCTTGCTGATAGTATTGGTTTATTATTTTTTGAGGAAAGGAAAAGCTCCCTGGTACAAATAGTGAGTTCTATTGAGTAACTTTCCCAGATTATCTCAAGCACTCATTTTCTGAGATGATTCGTTCCCAGATGAAGGCACTTTTCATGACAGCTGAAGCCTTGCAGGTAAAACAACTTGTGAGAAGGGGGGGATCTTGTGTAGCCTTTTCAACCACCTTAGCTTTGATGGACACATAATGGCTCAGAATTTCTTCCCCAGGATTCCCACCAACCGTGCCTTCCCTGGAGATTCTGGAGGCTCAAGTGAAACCTTTCTGTTTGCTCTGCAAACTGTAGGAACAGGAGTCACATGACTAAGGGAGAAACTATAGGCACTTCATAACATGGCACTGATTCTGGCTTGGTCTTAGAGAAGGGAGGATCCATAAAGTCAGCTCAATTCTCTTGGCACAGATCTTGCACAAACTAAGGATTTTAAAAAGCAGTTAATTAGGTAGCCACTGTGAAAAATCTTAGTGGTTACAGTTACATGCTGGTTCCTGGCTGCTACCCCACTCCCAGGAAGCTGGCTGCTCTGAGGGCTCTGCTGCATAAGCTTTATGCTGCAGAGCCTGCAGTGTGGGGGAGCAGCTGGCTCCCCAGGAGCCGGTGAGAGTGGGTTTTAAGCCCACTTCTGGTGCACACCATCTCCCACCTGCTGCCTCATTCCCAGGAAGCCAGCTGCCACCCAGCGCTGCTGCCTCTATCCCAGGGAGTCGGTGCATGCTGGGAGCTGGCTTAAAAGCTGGCTCCTACTACATAACTGTTACAGTAACCGTTAAGCTGATGCTTACCAATTAACCATTTAATCGGTTACACTATTACATCCTAGGACAAACACCAAATTGGAGCTGGTTTCACTGTGGTTCATCCATCTGTCTTAGAAATGACTGTGCCTTCATGCCATCAGAAGCCAGACTTCCCTGCAGTCTCAACAGGGCCATGGAAGCTGAGTTCCTGTAGCCTGCTATCATTCTCTGCCATTTCTGGAGCATGGGGAAGAGGCACAGTGACGTTGTCCTTCAAACTTTGCTCAGTGCCACATGTTCAACAATGTGGAAGCAGACACAAACCACAGTAAATTCTATACTTACAGTAGTGTTACTACAGCGTTTCAGACTTCTACTGTAAGATATTGTACTTTTAAATATTTTTAACATGGTCATCTAATAGAAAAAAGCATTTTGTTGTGCTTGAAATACAACATGTACAAATCTCTCTCACTGTTCTTCAGTGGTTAATCACCTTCTAAAATAAAAAGCACATTCTGACTAATATGAGCGATTCTGTTGAGTAAAAAGAGAAAATAAAATACTGTCTTTGGTTTCTGGCATCGCCCGGGTAACCTCTACTTATTTTATGGTTTTCACAAGAGTTTACAGACAAATAGAACTAGGACAATATAAAAATGGGAAATAGAGGTGTTAAATTTAGATTAATTGGCTCATCAAATAGTCAATGCAATTTCAAATAGTCGATTAGGGTGCCTCCGCCTTTGAAGTGTCACAGCAGCCTCAAGGCTGTTGCTACATTTCAAAGATGAAAGTGCTGTGGGGAGCACAGGGCCAGTGGAGTACTCAAGCAGTCCCCCGCTGGCCCCAGGCTGCACGTGGCGTTTCAAAGCAGCTGCACCACGTGGAGCCCAGGATCTGGCCTTGGGCTCCATGCAGCACTGCCTCTTTGAAGCACCCCCTCCACTCCCCTCCCCCCCCGCTGCCTCTTTCTGATAGAGGCAACAAGGGGGGAGGGAAATGACTAATCAACTAGTATGTTGACTATCCGATAAGCATTTGCTTATCAAACAGTCGACTAGTCTTTCACATCCCTAGTGGGAAAATATAGCATATTTATTACACATATCTGTTCATTAAATATTACAATATCGGACAGGTGGTGCAAACAATGAAGAGTAAATAAAGATGCAGAAATTCCTAGTTGCATATTTACCTCTAACAATTTTAGATTATCCAAGTCTAGAGAAGGCTCTGATGCTGCTGCTTCCATCATGTTCATACTGTGTAGACCTTGTTTACGGTCACCTACAAATATAGGAATCAAAAGTTGCAATAGTTAAGGTTTTATGCAAAAAATGCACATGACAATGATTACAGAACTATCTTGGGACTTGGCAGCAACAGTGGCTGTTATGGTGAAGTACAGGCCAAGCCAGGAGTAATAATGCATACAGTTCTCCCACAAGCTAGTAAAACAAAGGTGGAAAGAGTAGGAGGTTGGGAAGGTACACAATTACTTGCTACACAACTATTATTTTGTGTGTGACTCAGAATCCCAATGGTATTGGCCTTAGAGAAGACTGATGGGTCCACTTAACGTATTTGTTAAGCACAGGATTCCTGAAAGAAAAATGGAACCCAGTCTGAAAACATGTGGGAGTCTTTAGAAATTTGTATAGGTTATTAAGAAATAGATGAAAAGGGAGGGAAGAGAGGAAGGTAGGGGAATTATAATTGTGAAAAACAGTCAAAATAATAATATGAAAAAAGAACATATCAAATTCTACCTGCAAACATCCTATATCCAAAGAATATAGCGGCAATCAAAACAGCTAATACAGAGACTGAGGCCAAGACAATAACAATAGTCTCATCTCGGTGAAAAGAATTGGATGAATCTAAAAGGAAGAAGAAAGAGTATATGTCACTTTTTTAAAGATACATTAAAATAATTCAGGATTATAAAACAAAGTAACAGAAATGAGAAACAAATCATGCAGCATGGATTACACTATGGCTACGTCTAGACTGGCATGATTTTCTGCAAATGCTTTTAACGGAGAAGTTTTTCCGTTAAAAGCATTTGCAGAAAAGAGCGTCTAGATTGGTACGGACGCTTTTCCGCAAAAGCACTTTTTGCGGAAAAGCGTCCGTGACAATCTAGATGCAGTTTTGCACAAGAAAGCCCCGATCGCCATTTTCACCATCGGGGCTTTTTTGCACAAAACAGTTTTCAGCTGTTTACACTGGCCCTTTTGAGCAAAAACATTTCTGGGAAAGGGCTTTTGCCCGAATGGGAGCAGCATAGCATTTCCGCAAGAACATTGACAATCTTACATGAGATCGTCAGTGTTCTTGCGGAATTTCAAGCGGCCAGTGTAGACAGCTGGCAAGTTTTTCCACAAAAGCAGCTGCTTTTGAGGAAAAACTTGCCAGTCTAGATGCAGCCTATGGGTACGTCTACACAGCGGTGATATTTCGGGATATTGAGGTATCCCAAAATAGCTACTCTGAGACTTAGAAACATGCCCATTATTTCAAAATAGTTTTTGAAATAATGGTTGCACTATTTCGCCATTCCTGTAAACCTTGTTGCATGAAGGTTAAGGGATGGCTCGTAACAGTGCGTTATTTTGAAATTTGGTGCTGTGTAGTCAGCGCCAAATTTCTAAATAGCCTATTTTGAAATAGACTCAAAATAAACTATGCAATTTACATAATGCAAATTGCGTATCTTATTTCGAGTATCGGGTGCTGTGTAGATGCACCCAGTATGTCCCTAATTTATTTTTATCTTTAAAATTTAAGGAGCTGATAACAACTGAATAGCTAATACCTCTGCAACATCTTAGGTCTTTTCTTGCTGATATGGAGAATGACACCAAAACGGAATCACTGTCTTCCATATGGCAACATTCAAAACAACTACACAAGATTGACTGGCCCAACCCTTCAATTTGTATTTTAGCAGTGTTATGAATTACAGAAGCTGAAACAAGTTCATTATATTACTAAAAAATGCTAGCACATTGTAATGTTCCCGACTTTTTCTAGAAGAGTCTTTCGATTATGTGATAATTGTGCAAATGATTAAGGAATTCATTTACAAACATCTAGAAAATAATAAGATAAGTAAAAGTCAGCATAGATTTGTAAAGAACAAATAACGTCAAACCAACCTCATAGATTTCTTTGATGGGATAACAAGCCTTGTGGATAAGGGGGAAGCAGTAGATGTGGTATACCTAGAATTCAGTAAAGCATTTCATACCGTCCTGCATGACCTTCTCATTAATAAACTACAGAAATAAAAACCTAGATGGGGCTACTATAAGGTGGGTGCATAAGTGTTTGGATAAACATTCCCAGAGAGAAGTTATCAATAGTTCACAGTCATGCTGGAGGGGCATAACAAGTGGTGTTTCATAGGGTATGTCTACACTACCCCCCTAGTTCGAAGTACCTAGGGGGGGGTAATGTAGTCATACAGAGTTGCAAATGAAGCCTGGGATTTGAATTTCCCGGGCTTCATTTGCATGAAGCCGGCTGGCGCCATTTTTAAATGCCGGCTAGTTTGGACTGCGTGCCGCGTGGCTACACGCGGCACGAACTAGCTAGTTCGGATTAGGCTTCCTAATCCGAACTAGCTGTACACCTCGTTCCACGAGGCAACTCCGTATGACTACATTACCCCCCCTAGTTCGAACTAGGGGGGTAGTGTAGACATACCCATAGGGATTAATTTTGGGACTAATTCTATTCAATATTTTCATCAATAATTTAGATGTGGATCTAAGTTGTGACATAACTTAGAAATGTTTCTTTCAATGAGTGGTAGTCTGGCCATCCATGTACCATATGCTTTACAACAGTACGGATATTTGCATGCTAAACCAGGTGCTGATTGAAAGATTGCCAAAATTTACGAGAAAAGAATTCTGGCAGTGTCCAGTTTATGAATAAAGACAAAAAGATCTGGATGCTATATGTTGGAGTTCAAGAAGACATACCAGATCCCTCACACATACGGCAAACTGACAAGCGTGCTTGTCTCATGAAAGGAGGGCCATAGCTAACTATGTAAGGAACTGCAAATATTTTGGGTGAGCAATATTTGGTTAGATATGACAGTATTTTGTTAATTAAGTCTAGGCTCTAGAATGAATGTTAAAATGTTATTTTATACATAACTTCCAATACTTCTGTTTTCTACTACCTGAATCACTATGTTTTGGTAAATACATTTGATTTCACTATAAATATATAAGTGATATATATTAAGCAGAGCACTGATATGAGTGGAAGCAAAGGGCTACTGTTTCCTTGCAAGCAGCAAAACTATGAAAATTGCGAGTGTTCAGTGGACATGGGAATGGAAACTTTTGGAGACTGAAGAGCACTGTACCTCAAGACAGCTCCCTGTAAACCTGATACTCAATACTTATACGCGGTTATAATATTTCCACATACAATGCCTTCTAAGTGAAAACAATGAAGAGTCCTGTGGCACCTTAAAGACTAGCAGATTTATTTGGGCATAAGCTTTCTTAGGTAAAATCCACTTTAACACATCTGATGAAGTGGTTTTACCCATGAAAGCTTATGCCCAAATAAATCTGCTAGTTTTTAAGATGTTACAGGGCTCCTCATTGTTTTTGTGGATGGCTACCCTCTGAGACGTTTAAGTCAAATCTCTGAAACACATTGTTCTGTCAATATGCACATAATCATCTTACATGGAGTGAGGAGATTTTACTATATGATTTTTGTTTAAATATATTAGAGTCTGGGACACACCCACTGCTAACTCTCCAGTGGCAACAGAAGAAATGACCAATACCCAGATGGATGTTAAGAGACCATCACCAGCCATTAACCATCAGGGGAACTGTAAATAAAAGATTTACAATTCAATAAGAGACAGTTGCTTGAGCTACCATAACTCAGCAAGGCATCCAGGACATTAGTCCATGTTTGAGCCAGTATTTTTCCAAGCACAAAAGTATAAAATAAGGGCTAGTGTAACCATGAGATCACCTCTCTCTCTTCCCCCCCACCAACTATGAAGGCAACAAGAATGTCTGGCAGAAAAGACAATGAACTGGGGAGACCTGTCCCAGTTAAACAGGTGGGTGGTGAGGAAGGAATGATAAAGATTTGTGCAAGAAAGGAGACAGTTGTCTGCAACGTCCTTGCTTCATTTGTTAGTATGTGAATAGTGAGGCTATGTCTATATTACGCAGCTTTTAGTGACAAGGGGTGTCAACCCAGCACTGTCGCTAAAAATCAGTGTGTGAATTCTGTGTGTCAGCAATTTTGCCGACAAGATATTTCTGCCCGCAACGAGCAGATTTCACTTTGCCAGGTCCTGCCAAAAAAACAGCAATCACATGTGTACTGCTGTGGCTAAACTTTGTCATTCACCAGGGGGAACGGAAGGGGTAGTGTGGTGTACAAGCACCCATGCATGACCAATGTTTTGTCAAGCAAGGGCAAGTGTAGAGAAAGCCTTAGGCAGGGCATTACAGGAAAAGAATGGATGATTTCATAGTTATGGTACTTGAACACTGCTGTGAAGAACTGGATTCTATTTTTGCCCCTCGCAGAATCCATGTCTGATGCTAGGCAAGTCACTTAAACCAAACTTTCACAGATGGCCACTGTGTGTTCCTCATTTTCTAGGTGCCTATCTGGAGTTTGATATGCAGAAGTCCAGATCAATCCCAATTGCAAGTGAAGCCTATGAAGGCTGTGCTCTAAAAAAAATAAAATGAAAAATCAGGCCTACAGGAATCTCAACTAAAATTAGAGTACACTTTTGACACTAATTTCTCTGTACCTCAGCTCTCTCTATATAAACAGGAATAATATGTTGCTTCATAGAGGTACTGTGTAAAGGCAAATTCATTAATGTTTGTGAAACAGATGTTATAGTGTTAAGTTTTGGGGTTTTTTTGTAATGTTTCTCATGAGGAAGTGAAAAATTATTTTTTTAGAGCTGGATGTGAATAGTATCCAAGGCCCAAGGATTTATGCCGAATAACAATGGAGCAATAAAATAAAATGGAACACTAAAAAGCTGCTCATTTAGTGAGCATCATCCATGCTATATATTGAACAAGATAAGGTTTGCATACTGAAAAAATAGTTTGCATACTGAAAAATAGACTATTAATGCATACACAGAAAGAGGCTAAATAGGCCACCTTAAAAGTGGCATTTCCTTATTCTGAGCGCTTGACTTTGCAATCTTAACATTCATTTAATATAGGGTGTGTGTGTGTGTGTGTGTGTGTGTGTGTGTGTGTGTGTGTGTGTGTGTAAACAAGTAGACAATATAGAAGAGTTGTGCAGATTTGAATGTTATCATACCAGTATATTTTAGTAGTAATACATGATCCAATAATTAAAAGCTGTGTGGTAATGCATACATTTAACAACTTTCCACTAGTCTTCTATGCTGCCCATTAAAGCTCAGTTGCTCTTATGCATGTATGGTCTATTGTGTACTGTATACAATAAATGATTAACTGATTATGTTTTTCTGGCACTTTAGGTTGTAGAGAAACACTTTAAAATGCAATTATTTAAATAAAGACTGCACTGCAATGAATAAACACAAGGGGGCAGGAGTTTACATAAGGTTGTATATGCAGTCTTAAACACTGTAGTCAGTGATTTTTTTTTGTCTTCCATATTAGGTGAAATTAACTTCTTGTCATATAATTATACCCCAAATGTAAGCTCTCATTTAAAATACTAATTAAGTTTCCAAATGTTAAATATGTAAGAAAAACAGTAAAATGTGAACTATTATAGTAAGACAAAATATACAAACAGGATAGAGTTCTCTCCTATTTCTTTAGACACCTGACAATTGTTCAGGAAGAGGTGTACAGCTCAATGAGCTGTTAACACCAAACATGAAACAAATGTAAGAAGGCCATGACACTATACAGTAAGCATACAGTAACTCTGTACAGTAAGTCCACGGAATTATCCAACATTTACTCACAATATAGAAAGTTAAACAAGCATGTAAGTTTTTGCTTAATCAAGACAAAGTAAATAACACAAAGGATATTATACTGATATTCATTTTAACATTTATTTGTTTTACTATAGTACCAAGAAGTCCTTGTCATGGACTAGGACTATTGTGCTGGACATACAACAAAATGACAGTCATGCATCTTAATGTTATTGTATTTACTTCTGAATTCTTAACAGTGCCAGCCTAAGGCCAGATTCTTCAAAATACAGTAGATTTCCAATAATCCGGCACCTTTGAGACCTAGGTGGTGCCGGATTATCGGATATGCCAGAGTATTGGGAGGTACTCCGGCAGGGGGCTGTGGACTGGTCTGCTGGGACCCACACTGCGTCCGGGGGGTGGGCGGGGAACAGCGCAATGAGGGGCGAACCCTCCACCGTTTTGCAGGAAGGCGGGGGAAGCCCAGCGCCACCACCGAGAGTTTCTGGGAGGGGAGCGGGCTTCCCCATCCCCCAGACTGCAGTAGTTATTGCCGAGCAGAGGGGTGAGGGGCAGCGCTGCGGGACCAACCCGGCAGCACCCCAGCTGCTCTGCTCCACCGCTTCCCCAAGTCCGCCGCTGTCGCTGCTGAAACTGACAAGTGGCGGACTTGGGGAAACGGCGGAGCAGAGCAGCTGGGATGCTGCCGGGTGTACCTTTCACAAGTAGGCAAAAAGGACATTGCAAGTATAAATAAATATAGCTGCTTCTAAAATTATTTCCTGTCACAGTGGCCCAGAAGGGTTCTTATGACACAGTGCTGGGTTTCTAGTCCTCTAAACAGATACATAATATTACCAACTGTTTCTAAGAGCTCAAGTATTTCAGATATCATTCTAAATTTTAATCTCACGCTGATTGGTTTATCACAAAATAGTCTGTAAGCTCTAATTCCCACTATCAGCCGCCTCACTAAAAATGGCAATTCAAACATTTATTATTTGTACTTTAAAATATTTGAAGCTATTTTGATCCTTTTCGCCCCTAAGAAAATCACATTAAAGTTAAACAAACAAACAAGCATTATAGAATCACAGAAATGCAGGGCTTGAAGGGACCTCGACGGCTCAACTAGCCCACTCCCATGCACGAAGGCAGGACCAATTACACCATTCTTGACAGATGTTTGTATAACTGTTCTTAAAATCATTTGGTGATGTGGATTCCCCAATATCCCTTGGTAAGCTATTTTACAGTTTAACTATCCTTACAGTTACAAAGAGTGGTTTTGTTCCCCTAATATTTAATCTAAATCTTCCGTGCTAGAGATTAAGCATTACTTCTAGTTCTATCTTAATTGCAGTCATTTTGATCTAATTGCTGGGAAGCTCCCAGCTGGCATTGAAATCATCTACAGAATGAAAGCTGTTTAGGCTTAGCAGGCTAAAAGCTAAGAGTAAGATTTCCACCACATCTATTGTGGAACTTCAGTATGCAGATGAAAATACAGTTTTTGCCCACTCTGAGAAAGATCTTCAGGCTATCTTGAATGTGTTTGCTGATGCTTATGCATGTCTTGGTCTCGCCCTCAACATCAAGAAAACCAAAGTGCTACATCAGCCCTCTCCAAATGAAATACCACATACCCCATCTATTAAAATCAATGGAGAGGCACTGGAGAACGTCGATCATTTTCTGTACCTTGAAAGTTATCTTTCATTCAAGGCAGGAACTGACACAGAAATCGAACACAATTTGAGCTGCGCCAGTGCAGCTTTTGCTTATTTACAGCACAGGGTTTTTGAAGATCATGACATTTGAACAGACACCAAACTTCTTGTCTATCAAGCCATCACTCTTCTAACACTATTTTATGGGTCTGAAACCTGGACAACCTATAGACATCACTTGAAAGTCCTTGAGAGGTATCACCAATGCTGCCTTCACAACATCTTGAAGATCAAATGGGAAGACAGGTGCATTAACATCAGCGTTCTGGAAGAGGCAAAGACCACCAGTATTGAAACAACGATCATCTGTCAGCAACTTTGCTGGTCATGTAGTTTGGATGCCAAACCATCGTCTCCCAAAACAGGTCCTATTTTCTCAGCTGACAGAAGGACACTGGAACATGGGAAGACAACGGAAGCATTATAAAGACTTGCTAAAGGAAAACTTGAAGTGCAACACTGATGTTGACACTTAGGAGACCCTCACCCTGGATCACTTAAAATGGAGACGAGTCCTATGCAATGGCTCCCTGCATTTTGAATTTGCCCACAGACATGCTGAAGAGAAGAGGTGCATGAGGAAGGAGAGACCAGCTTCTAGTCATGGTCAACAGCTTTCTGCTGTGTCTGGAAACATCTGTCTTCACTGTAAGGGTGCATCTACATAGCACCCGAAACTCAAAATAAGAGATGCAATTTGCTTATTTTGAAATTTGGCACATCTATACTGTGCAAAATGAAAAATATTTTGAAATAGCGGGTGGCTTGTGTAGATGCAGAGTAGCTATTTAAAGATACTTACAGTATCCCAAAATAGCTATGCAGTGTAGACGTACTTTAACAGAACGTGTGGTTCAAGGACTGGCGTTATCAGCCACCTGAGGGTCCATAAGTTCCATGGAAGATTATCATACTCAGCAATGAGTGATCGCCCACCAATATTTGACCAAAATCTTCCTTGCTACAGAGTAAGCATTACTTCTAGTTCTATCTTCGGTGGACAAAGAGCTCAACTTATCAATGTCCTCTTCATAGACTGTCCTTAACATGAGTAAAGACAGTTGTTAGGTGCCCCCTCAATCTTCTTTTCTCAAGACTGAACATGCATCACAGATCAGGTTTTCTTAACTTTAACCTCTTCAATTTGTCCACATCTTTCTTGAAGTGTGGATCCCAAACCTAATACATACTCCAGCTAAGTCCTCTCCAGTGACAAGTGCAGCGGAATAAATTCATCTTGTCTCTCATATAAGATGCTCCTGTTAATGCATCCCACAACATTAGCCTTATGTGTAACAATCAAGTGAGGAGTAGACCAAAATTGCTTTACCACCAACTTAGTGAGCAAGAAACTTACAAGTCTTATCTACAAAATATCAGTGAGGGTCACCTAGAACTTACAGGATGCCCAGAGCAAAATCCAAAAGCCTCCCTTCTTTAAAAAAAAAAAAAAAAAAACGCTACTGAGGGAATACCAGGTGGGAGCAAAGGGAGTGTTGGAGGAAGAACCTGGAGGCTCCTGTCCAGTGTTCCCTATGAGCTGTGAGCTTGTGTGACCACTCAGGAGAAGTTCAAATGACTCCTAGCTGATTAGCAGAGTGCCCACAGCTAGGTTTGGTGTTTCTATTGATGGTGCACATTCACACATACCTCAGTGTGCATAAAAATGTATTCTGCACATGCATGTAAAAATCTGCATATGGATGGAAAAGATTAGAGGGAACATTGCTTGTGTCCCATGTAGCTTCCCGCTCTAGGCATCACTATCTGGAGCATAGGGTCGCAGTGCCATTCAGGTTTGGAGGTCCTCTCAAATGGCAACTTGGGGCAAACTTCCTGTTCCTGACCATACTCACTGGGCAGCCCTGATAACCATACATTTTTTATTATATCCTGTATGTTACATTGTAATAAAGCAGATTGAATCTTAGAATTTCCATCTTGTGGCCAATTATGACATTGTGAAAAAAGATTGGTTGTAATTCAGAATGAGAAGGTAGAGATTTCAAAAACTGTCCACAAAAAGAAAATTCTGAAAATTTGTTTCAAAGAAATCAATCTGTTTCTATTCAAAATTGCCATCTGTCCTGACTCCCAGAGCAGTATTTCTCAGAAAGCACTGTGGAAAGATAGAGGAGTTGTCTTGCATAATACATTTCCAGTATTTATGCTACTGTGATGGAATTTACTTTATATAAAATATCCTTCATAAAAAGTATCAAAAACTGCTCTAATGGTAAGACATAAAGAGGCCATTTCCTTAATCTTTAGGTTAAAAGTAACTGAAAACTCTTTCAAACACTAATCACCGTTGGATGAAAGAGACTTGTAATGTGCTATTTCTTTCCAGAGAGGCATTTGGAGCCATGGAGTCAAGGCGTTGGAAGTAAAAACACCATCAGTTTCAATTGTTTCCTGCTCATTGTACGGTGCACAAGGAATGGAAGATCAAGGTTTAGCACATTTTACCCTGAAATGAATGGATCTTCAGTAATCTGTAATCTGAATCTCAATAATTCATTATTTCACAAGCAACATTCTTGGATATCTCTCAAAGATCAGAGAACACTAGAAACTGCAGAAAAACTGCTAGGAAAAATATTTACACAGACTCCTATATGTTAAGGCCAGAAGAGACTATCATGATCATCTAGTCTGAACTTGTGCATGTCGCAGGTCACAGAATGTCACCCATCAAAGCAGCAGCACCCCACGGAGCCTGAGGAGTCCCCAGCTGTCCCGAGCTTCAGCACTTTCACCTTCAAAGGTGGAAGTGCCCTAGCGACTATTCAATTAGTCAATTGCCCGATACTTACCATCCTTAGCCTCTATATAAAACCATCATGTGCCCACATCTGGAATACTGTGTACAGATGTGGTTGCCTCATCTCAAAAAAGATATATCAGCATTTGAAAAGGTTCAGAAAAGGGCAACAAAAATGATTAGGGGTTTGGAATGGCTCCCATATGAAAAGAGATTAAAAAGACTGGAACTTTCCGTCTTAGAAAACAGGAGACTAAGAGGAGATACGATAGCGGTCTATAAAATCATGTCTGGTGTGGAAAAAGTGAATAAGGAAAAGTTATTTACTTGTTCCCATAACATGAAAACTAGGGGTCACCAAATTAAATTAACAGGTTTAAAACAAACAAAAAGAAGTTGTTCTTCACACAGTGCACAGTCAACCTGTGCAACTCCTTGCCAGAGGAGATTGTGAAGACCAGGACTTTAACAGGGTTCAAGAAAGAACTAGATAAATTGATGGAGGTTAGAGGTCCATCAATGGCTATTAGTCAGAATGGGTAGGAATGGTGTCCCTAGCCTCTGTCAGAGACTGGGAATGGGTGATGATAGGAGGATTGCTTGATGATTCCCTGTTCTGTTCACTCCCTCTGGGGCATCTGGCATTAGCCACTGTTGGCAGACAGGCTACTGGGCTAGATGGACCTTTGGGCTGATCCAGTATGGACATTCTTATGTTATGTTCCCTGTGGCTTTCTGCTCTGGGCACGTTGGGAGGGAGGGGGCTTTGCATGCTGCTCCTGTCCCCAATACAATCTCTCAGCTCCTACAGGCTGTTTTCAGGCCAATAGGAACTGAGAAATTGTGCTGGGGGAGGAGGCGGCAGTGCACAAAGCCTCCTCCTTTCCTCCAGTACCCAGAGTGCCAGAGAGAGCAGCCAGCTACTTAGAGGGGTGTTAGGGTATTCTGTGCCTGAGGGTCTTGGTGGGGTGGCCCACAGGCCAGATCCGGTGGCTTGGCAGTCCAGATCTGGCCTGCAGGCTGCATCTTGTCTGCTCCTGGGTTAGGCTCTTTGACTCTCCTCTCGTAAGGTAGGTTTTCCATACCTCTGATCATCCTTGTAGCCCTTCTCTGCACCTGTTCCAGTTTGAATTCATCTTTCTTAAACATGGGAGACTAGATTTGTACAGAGTATTCCAGATGAGATTTCATCAGAGCTTTGTATAGTGATTTCCTATCTCTACTGGAAATATCTTGTCCGATGCATCCTAGGACAGTATAAGCCTATTTCATGGCCACATCACTGTGGAGAATCATTGCCATGCTGCGATCAACCAATTACACCCAAATTTTTATCCTCTTCTGTCATTTCCAATTTATATGTATCCAGCTTATAGCAAAAATTATTGTCAGCCTTGAAGTCTTTGAGCTTTCACTTTGCATTATTAAACTTCATTCATTTTTACAACTCCAGTTTTCAATGTCATAGAAATCTTCTTGGATTATATTCCGGTCTTCCTCTGTAATGGCAATACATCCCAACTTTGTATCATCTGCAAATGTATATTTACACAGGAGTGAACAGTCTAGAAATCAGGTCTTTAAATAGAAAGCACTCTGTGATTTTAATATTACTTTTCTTTTTCAAAACATCTTTTTTGCTATTACAAAACTTAGGAAAACTGTCTATAAAACTGTCATGTTCTCCTATCTTGGAAAACCCACATTCCCTCCTCTCTACAATAATTTTCATAGTAAGAAGGTTCAGCCAAACCCCATTGAGTTATATGTGCTTATGTGCAATAGCTGGGCTCGTGCAAGCAGGCACTTCCTGCATGCAGATCAGGAGAGCCATTGTCTCCCTTTTTGGAGCCTAGGATGTTTCTGTTTACAAATCCTGGAGCCAGGCAGGGGCACTGACTGGAGGAGGCGTCATCATGCTGTCTGCTTCCTTGCTACACTCAGCCTTTGTCTGGGTCTGCGTCACGAAATGAACATTGCTGTGCTCGCAGCAAAACACGGTTTAAATGCAGTGCACCAGTCCAGATTTCCTAACCCTTTCACAATCCTATTCAGAAAGATAAACTAAGGATTAATGTACTTTTACAGAGATGTATGCCATCTGGTTCAGAATCCAGTTGAGTTTTTAAGTCATAGCTTACCAATATGTATAGATGACTGAACTGATCTAGTGGACACACTGTACTGTGTGATATTTATTTCAGTATCTTTATCTTAAACATTTGACAACAGCATTTGACACCACCAGAAAATTTAGACAACTAATTTGTTCAGTAAATCATGTCAGTATATAGAAATACAATGTGAATAGGTTTATGACAACCTTTATTGTGTTTCTGTTTGACAGTATGTGGTTGATTCTAGTAGGATGTATCAACTCCCTTTGTTATAGCAAATATTCCAGTATTAAAATGTATTGACATTCAACATAATATTGTACAACACACAAACACAACATTCCTGTACTTTCTGATTTGAAGGAGTAAGTTATAGAGCTGCAGATTAAACACTTGTGTGACATTTCAGAAATGATAAAGTTTGTCTGAAGGGTGTTATTCGGACAACCAGTGCTCTTTTCCTATTAGTACTTTGTGGTTAATACACTGATTCCAGTCAATATGCCTGCATTACACAGAGTAAGATTTTTGATCCCACCTTCAATGATAATATATACTAATCAGAAGTCACTAGAGGAACTATCAGTATGATTTGAAGAAAATCTAATGCTAGAATACAGGGGGCCTAGTTTAGAGGGAAAGAAACAGGACTATATAGAGATACAAAGTTGACTTGCTTGCACATAAAGGTGTTAAAGCGGGGGTGTCCAACACACTAGCCTGTTTGGCTGGTTGAGTGTGGCTAGTTCACTATAGTGGCTACTGCTTCAGAACTGGTTGGACACCATGGTGTTAAAGTTTCATTATTTATCCCTCCAGCCAAGTGTGCAAGCTTCAATTGTTTCATATGAAACATGTCCTACATTTAAATAAATCAAAACAAAAAAAGCTCTCTCTGTTGGTCTGTAATGAATGGGAAAATGGTGTTTGTGTTTTTCCAGACCATAACTACATGTTTATTACATGCCCAGAAAGGTTTTAAAATATCCAACCACTTCATAAATGCTCTAGTTTTATAGACCACTGTCTGGAATCAGAAGGACCAGGCCAAAAGCTAAATTTGAACCCCATTTTTCCCACTAGTCCTCCCACTCATTCGTCTGTTCTCCCCATCTGCTTTCTCTCCAACAACCTGACATTTTTATCTTTAACCAGCTTGCTTAATTAGGGCTTTTCCAGTTATGTTTACCAGAATTAATTATACTTGTTTATTCATCTGCGTAGCAGTTTATCTTACCAGATGATTCTGAGGGTCAGGTAACTGTTGGTCAGACCAGTACTGTGGTCAGTTGAGTGGGTAACTGAGGCAAACACAGAAGGCAATTCATTCTGCATTCTGTTCACGGAGGAAAATGGTGTGCAATACCTCCCTATTTCATTTACCTTCCCAGCTAGCACTGAAGAACTCCCCCTTTTTCTCATTCCCAGCTCTGCTAGCTCTCTCCCCACCCCCACCCCCAATTCTCTATTATCCTCTTTCCTTGTTCTCCTTCCTGCCCCAGTTAGCACCCAATGTCATTGCAGAGTCCTTTCTCCACTACCAAGGATCTTGTGTGTGTCTTCCCACATTACATCAGGTTGACCTGTGGTGGTTGGGTCTTTTTGTTTGAACACTGCTGATTAAGAGGACAGACTCCTCTTGTATCTTGCAGGCTCTGGGAAGGGCTGTTCTTTTTCTATCCTTGCTAAAGGGAGGGTTCACTTTTCTTCTGGATATAAAACACTGGCTCCTGCAGGTGTCTGTCTATCTGTTTATCTCTCTCCCCTGCCCCCGCCCATACACCAGTCCAGGAGTATGTGGGTGTACAGGAAGGAAGTTGCAGAAATAGAGAAAAATCTTAGTGATCCTTGCTTCATTCTAACCACTGGATATAATTAATAAAAATAAAATCAATATAAAAATGGAGGAAAATATTCCTAAGAGGAATTGGGGATGGTAAAACAGAAGATAAATAGAAAAGAAGAGGACAAAGAGAAAATGAAGAGTAGACAGAGAAATGGCAGCCACATAAGGGCATATCCTGAGGAAATAGACTGAAAGAGAAAAATGTCTATCCAACAATCCATCACACGGGGGAAGGGAGGAAGGTTTTTGTTAATTACCAGTTCTTGAAGAGACTCAGATACAGTAGAACCTCAGAATTAAGAACACTAGATTTACTAACTGATTGGTCAACCCCACACCTCATTTGGAACTGGAAATATGTAATCAGGCAATGACAGCAGCAGAGACCAAAAAGAAAGAAAGAAAAAAAAGGGGGGGAGGGGACACGCAAATACAGTGCAGTACCATGTTAAACAAACTACTAAAAATAAAGGAAACGTTTTTAAAAGATTTGACAATACAAAAACTCTTTCAGTTTTTATTTAATTTAAATTAAGATGATTTAAAGCAACACTTTTCTTCTGCACAGTAAAGTTTCAAATGTTTAAGTCAATACTCAGTTGTAAACTTTTGAAAGAGCAACCATAACATTTCAGAGTTACAAATAACCTTCCATTACTAAGGTTTTTATAGCTCTAAGGTTCTACTGAACTACAAAAGAATCACAATGCCATAGAGGGTAGTGACTTCCTAGACTGGATACACATGCCAGAATTCACCATCAGAGGGTCATTATCCGAGGAAAGCAGCAACCTCTGTTCATGTACTGTTCAGTAGCAGTCTCAGTATTCATTAGCCACTTGGCCTGTAAAACCTATTTGGCATCTCAGTGGGCTATCACTTAATCCTCATAGTCCAAACTATCTTAATCACTTTCTCTTAAAGGAATTCCAGCATCCTTGCTGTTATTCATGTTATTACATGAATATCACATTATTATGAACTAAAGGCTTTGCTATTGTCTCCTAAAAAGTTTCATCTGACATTGAAATGTAGCCAATATTTTATTTTCAGGGGATCTGAGCTTTGAGGATGCATTACATATAATTATATACAAATTTGTGACTGAGAAATAATTTTCAAGAAAGTATTTCTTGTCACAAAACTTTGCTTAAAAATATGCTGTAGTAGAATATAGAAGAATTTGACTAAGTTTAGGAGAGGCTGAGAGAAGGTCAGCATGGGCGGTGGGTATAAGAGGCAAGAGGAGGTAATGCCTTGCCTGGGTCTTAGTGCTCAATCTCTCTCCTCCTCCTATCCCAGGGGTTGGCAACCTATAGCTCACTATTCCCCTGCTTACCCCAGAGTCCATCATACACCTGAACCCCTTGACCTAAGCCCCTTATATACCCCAAACCAGATCTCTGCACTCCCACTGCCCCAACCCTCTGCCATAAGATTAACAAAAGACACCCTGAATGCATGCATGAAGCTGGATTTGACCAATTATGATGTAAACTTCAAAGAAATGTGTGAAAATAATTAGCAGCAGACGTCTCATTAAATAAAGGCTGTGAGTACAACATTTCATGTATGCTATTATTAATCGTTATGTCAATTACCAATAATATTACGTATATTTTCAGTCATGCAAATGGGCATTCTTTTACGGCTCTTTGTTGACCACTTGTTCTGAATTTTTATGTAGTTTGGCTCTCTGGTTTGAAAAGGTTGTGGACCTCTATCCTATCTTTAGTCTGATGGTTCCTGAAGACTCCCACAGCAAGCTGTTGCAGACTGATGACTCTTCTTCTGAATGAAGTTGACCTGTTAACTTAAAAGTGAAAAGTCTTCTGGCTTGCCAGACCTATTAGCATAACATTGAACCTGTGAAAGAGCTATTAAGTGGTATCATCTTATTACATATACCTACAAAAAAGTTTTTCCTGTGGGATGACACAGTGATGTCATCACATCACTCTGCATTCCAGAGAAACATGCCCCACCCACTCCCAGCCTGGCCTTTTCCAGGGCCCACTGAGGGGGCACAGCCCTCTAGAAACCATTTAATAGGCATGTGCCAACCCTATTTATTGACAAAAACAGCTGTGCATTGCACTTTGAATTTTGCTGAAAGAGGTAATGCAAATGATGTGCAGATTAGCATTTTCTCATGCTTCATTTGCATAATCTCTTTCGGTCCGTTTTTGCACAAGAGGTTTTTGCGCAGAAACAAGCAGTGTGGATGTTTCCTTTTTGCACAAAAACCCCTTTTTGTGCAAGATCCTTATGCCTTCTGGGGAGAAGGGGGCCTTGGCTGGCAGAGGGGGTGCAAGAGGAGGAAGGGGAAAGGACTGGTGCAGCAGGGGGAGGGAGAAGGAGCACTGGGCTGGCAAGGCAGGGAGAGGGACAAAGGGTGTCAGGGCTGGTTTGGCTATAGCCCAGCCCTCTCTGGTGGCTGGGGGGAAAGCAGGGGTTGCCTACCCCCCAAGACAGGGGGCAGCGCAGCGAACGGGGGCACAGCCCCCTAGTAACCATTTAACAGGCATGTGCCAACCCTATTTATTGACAAAAACAGTTGTGGCATTACTGTCTACAGGACCTTAGTTTAAAATTTGTTTTAAATAGCTCAGTTTGTGGCTAAAGATTATTAAAAAAAAATCACATCTCTAAAAAAAATCCAAGCATAGATATTTAAATGCACAATCTGAGTGTTTGGCTTTAGTCTTAAATGCTTGAATCTTCAGATATATAATTTTAAAATAAATTCTTCAAACGCCCACCCTTATCTAATAAGCATTTTAATTTTAATTACTATAGTACAAAAACTTGCTTCCAAAGTGTTCCTGTCTTTTCTATCCATCCCTACTCTCCATTTGTCCTCTCTGCCTTCCCCTCCTTTCGTCCCTCCCCTGCCACTGAACAGAGCCCTTAAAGGGACAACATTCCTTTTCTGCCAAATAGTAGGCCAAATGAGTTTCCTTTTTACTTCAGCCCACAAACTGAACCTCTCTAGTCAGGCAACATCCATGGTCCAGCATGATTTTAGTTAGGCAGATACCCACTTATCAAGGGTATGGTCAAGTTTTCCATGGTCCCATAAAGTTTGTTTACAGCCACCACTCCTGGCTTTCAGTGTTCTGTGATATCATTTAACTCTAATTTACCCCACATGTCTTCTAAAAGCCCAGGAAACAGTGGAAGTGTTGATAATGCTGCTGGACAATACTGACCTCCCTGGGCTCAGGACATTCTCTGGTTTGGCAACAGTAAGGTCCCGAGAGCGCCAGAGTAGAGAGGTTCAATCTATTTGATTAACTAGTTTTTAAGAGACTCCTCAATCAAATAAGGCTATGTCTAAACTACAAGGATTTTTTTCAGAAGAGGATATGCATAGTCCACGGGAATTTACAAATTCCATGGGAATTTGCATATTTTCTTCTGATTGCATTTTCAAAAGGGGATCTTTTGAAAGTGAAAGTAATCTGGACACGATTTTCCCGGAAAAAAACGTTTCCCCCTAAACTTACAACATTTCTGGACAGAAATAAGTGATTTTTATAGAAATGTCTAAGAAAAAAGGAAAGATAAATTCCCTTGAGGGATTTTTAAACTAATAATTCTGCATTCTGCATAAATAGGGTTATTCATACTTAATACAGTGATCTAAAACAGATCTAGTCTAGATCACTGGCATTCAGTTTTGTGTCCAAGACAGCTTAGATTTTCTGTCTGCTTCTTGTTATTGAAAACTTTCCTCATGCTAAGACCTGTCTCATAACTACATTCAGCTAAAGGAATAAAATGCCAATCATATTAGCAGATAGAAACTAAGAATGCTTTATAAGTTACAGGTTATCCTCATCCCTTTCAATCCTAATGACTCAATTCAACCAAACAATTGTAATGAAAAACAAATATGGTAAGCACATATCAGTGACAAAATCACATAAGACAAATGGTAACTGCAAATCAGAATAGGAAAAGATGGATTCATAAAATTCTCAGACCATGTCTACGCTACATGGAAGAGTGATGCTGCCACATGGGGTTTCTAATAAGCGGGTCCAGTGAAGACCCATTAATTCAAACTGAGAGGGCGTCCCCCTCAACGTTCCTCATGAGGAGTAAGGAAAACCGATGGGAGCATTTTCTCCCATCGACCTCCCACTCTGTGGGCAGTGATTTAAGATATGCAACTCCAGCTACATTCATTACATAGCTGGAGTCAACGTATTTTAAGCTGACTTTTCCCTTTAATGTGAACACACCCTCAGGAAGGCTACCATCTCCAGATTATGAAAATTGGAGAATGGGCTTGATATCAGTAAGATTAAATTCAATAAAGTACTACACTTAAAAATAAAAAATTAAACACAGAGATGCAAAATGGGATATAACTGACTAGGCAATGGCACTACTGAGAAGGAGCTGGAATTATAATGGATTGAAAATTAAACAAATCTAAAATGTGAGGTGTCATTAAAAAAGACAAATATCACTCTTGGATGTGTTAACAGAAATGTTATATGCAAGACAGGGGAGAACTATGACCAGTTTTGGGCCCTGAGCTTTAAAAAAAACTTGAACAAATTGGAGAGAGTCCAAAAGTGAGCAACAAACATGAGAAGATTAAAAAACATGACCTAAGAGGAAAGGTTAAAAGAACTGTGCATGCTTAATATAGAAAACAGAGAAGATAGGTGAAGGGTAGATAACAGTATTCAAATATATGAAAGCTTGCTATAAATAGGATGGTGATCAAATATTCTCCATGTCCACCAATGATTGGACAAGTAATCAGTTTAGTATGCAGCAAGGAAGATTTATGGTAGATAGTAGGAAAAACTAACTATATAATGAAAACACTGGAACATCTTACCTAGAAAGGCTGTGAAATTGCCATTCGTTTCTCAAGTTTTTAAGAAAGGGTTAAAGAAATACCTACCAGGAGCAGATTAGGTGTATTTGGTCTGCCTCAGTGTAGGAGAATAGTATAGCTGACCCCCTGAAATCCCTTCCAGCCCTTGATTGTGATTCTAAATTTGATCAGCTTCTGGAAGAAAAGCAACACCCTTCCCACAAGATTTGTGCTTCATAGAAGAGTGCTTCACTAGTAGAGTGAGCTGAGAGAGATGTTGGTATTGGCCTATTTCGTAAAGTATAGCACTTTGTGATACATTTCACTATCAATCTGGAAATGCGCTGTGATGATAGCGCTTGACCTTTGGTCCTTAAATCAGAGCACAGTAGGAGTCTTTGCAATTGATGGAAAGAACGAGTTCTTTCTAGGTAGAACGCCAGTGCCCATGTCCAGTGTATGCAACCTGGCCTCATGTGTCGAGGTATGCGGTTTAGGATAGAATGTAGGTAGTATTGTAGGCTCGTTGATGTGAAATTCTGAGTTTACCTTTGGTAAGAAATTAGGGTGAGATCGAAGTTATTACTCCTTGATTCGTAAACAGAGTATATGGTGGGTTGGCCGAGAGGGACGCTAGCTCCCCCACCCTTCGGGCTGACATTATGGCAAAGAGGAAGGCCAGCTTCATGGTAAGAATGGATATGTCACAGGTGGCTGATGGTTCGAAGGGAGGGTAGGTGAGGGGGTCCAGGACTAGTTCTAGATCCCATAAAGTAGAGGGCTTTCTAAGTGGAGGATAAAGGTTTGTAAGACCTTTGAGAAAGCGTTTCGTCATAGAGTGAGCCATTAACGAAGATCCTTCGATTGGTTGTTTAAATACAGATATCGCCAAAAGGTGCACCTTAACTGAGGATATAGCTAAACCCGCCTTGTGCAAATGGAGCACGTAGTCAAGGATACGGTGGAACAGTACAGACATTATATTGTAGTGGTCATCTAAGCACCAGGAGTGAAAACGACGCCATTTATAAAGGTAAGCCTTGCGTGTGGAGTTGCGTCTGCTATAAAGAAGGACATGTTTCACCTCTTGGGAGCAAAGGGTTTCCATGCTGTGGAATTAGTTAGGAGCCAAGCTGTAAGGTGCAATCTCTCGATCTGGGGTTGTGGCATAGAGAAATCTGGTTGCATGAGGAGATCATGTTGCCTCGGCAGCTGGTAAGGAGGTTGGATAGACATTTGTAGAAGTAGGGGAAGCCACGTCTGTCTGGGCCAGAACGGAGCTATAAGAATCATTGGAGCTCCGTCGTTTATTTTTTTTCCTAATACCCTCGGTAGAAGCAGAATCGGAGGGAACGCATAGAGGAGATGGAGAGACTAGTTGACCAGGAAAGCATCTCTGCAAGATTTCGGTCCCAGTCCGCATCTGGAACAGTATTCCGGGCATTTCGTATCGTGATGTGTCGCAAAAAGATCTATGATAGGGTACTCCCACGTGCGGAATGCTGAAAGAATTATCTTGTGGTTGATTTCCCATTCGTGTTGGGGGAAAAAACATCTGCTCAGTGCATCGGCAACTGTACTGTGTCTGCCTGGGAGGTATGTGCCCACAATGATAATTCTGTGAGCTATGCACCAATTCCATAATTTCGTGGCTTCCGCGCACAGGGATTTGGATCGTGCTCCACCCTGGCACTTGATGTAATAGACCGCAGTGGTATTGTCGGTGAGTATTTGTATGGTCTGGCCATGAATCATTGGCAGGAATGTCTTGCACACATTGAATACTGCCCTGAGCTCCAGGAAATTGGTGTGTTGGAGCACTTTTTGCGCGCTCCACTGACCTTGAGCGAATTCGGCGTTGCAATGAGCTCCCCATCCCAGAAGAGATGCATCCAAGGTGACTTGAATGGTTGGTTGCAGACGGTGGAATGGAACACCAGAGAGCATGTTGGCAGGTGAGGTCCACCATCGTAGTGATTGTTTTACCGTAAGCAGCACCCGTACCAGTCTGTGCACATCATGGTTGCCTGGATGGTATACTGACGCCAGCCAATGTTGCAAACACCTGAGGTGTAATCTTGTGTGCTGGACAACGTACGTTGTGGTGGCCATATGACCCAGCAGTTGTAGACAGGTGAGTATTGACACCTTGGGACTGACTGTAAGCGTCTGTGTGAGGCTTTGTATTTTTTGGTATCTTTTCACAGGAAGATAGGCCTTGGCCATTGTAGAATCTAATCGTGCCCCAATGAAGATGAGGGATTTTGGTGGAGTGAATTCTGATTTTTGCGCATACAGTACAAGGCCTAGGTCCCTGAAGGGTGTCTCTGAAAGTTCTGTAGCATTCAGTGCTTGATTATATGAGTATGCTTTGACGAGATAGTCATCCAAGTACGGAAAAATCATGATGCCTTGACGATGCAGATACGTGGCGACAACTGATAGTGTCTTGGAGAAGACTCTTCGTGCCATTGATAGCCCGAATGGGAGGACTTTGTATGTGTGCCTATAACAAATCTCAGGAAGCGCCTGTGAGCTGGATGGATTGTATCGTGGAAATAGGTGTCCTGCAAATCAAGGGACGTGAACCAATCTCCGGCGTTCAGGACCGGAAGTATAGAGGCTAAGGTTACCATCTTGAATTTGTGTTTCTTTAGATATCTGTTGAGATTTCAAAGATCCAGGATTGGCGTCCATCTCCCTGATTTCTTCTTGGTGAGAAAGTACCGGGAATAAAATCCTTTGCCCTGAAATTGATCGGGCACTCTCTCCACCGCTCCTATCTCAATGACTCGGATGACTTCTTGCATTAAAAGCGCGTTGTGAGATGGGTCCCTGAAAAGGGACAGGGATTGAGGGGAAGTGCTACCTTTCTAAAAAGGTCGTGGAACTGACAGATGTCGTTGGTGGGTGAAGAATCTCCAGGGAACACTGCATCGTCCGGAGAGGATGATGATTGGTCCATTGGTGATTTGACTCGAGGCTGGGATTGCTCTGGTACTGAAGCCTGTGGTTCTGGTTGTCGCCTGATGGCATAGGAGGTTGAATAGGAACGATAGATGGAGTTGGTCGTCTAGATTCGCTACGAGATTGTGAATGATGGCAATGTGGGGACCTCGACAAGGAATGCCCAGAGGAGTATCGATGGTGGTGACGATATTCAAGCCATTGATAATATCGGTCATGATGATGCCGTCCTGGGGAATAAGTGGGTGAGTACAGTCTTCTATAATCATACCGGTATCTGGAATATGATGATCTTGTAGGGGATCTGAGAGAACGGGACCTATGACCCCTATATGATGGTGAGCGTGAATATCTATGGTATCGTTGAGGTGAAGGAGAGAACCGTGGAGATCGCCCATGATGAGATACAAGAGGTGCGTGGACCTCTTTGCGCAGTGGTACCGAAAATACTGACGCAGGTGACTGCGGTTAGGGAGAGAATCCTGCTGGATCCGGGCTCGGGGATGGTGTTCTTATCCTCCTGGTTCTGCATCTTGCTCTACCAAAGGATTGACTGTCCTCAGAATGTGATCTATTCCTCGTCTGGATTTCAGCCACATTGTCATGCGTTATGCTTGATGATGTTGTTATGCTGGGCACCGATAGCGGCGTTGATGATCCCGTTTGGGACGGTGCCGGTGAGAGTGCTGTCGTCCGTTCCCCTGGAACTGGGGTGATTGTGACTAGTGCCGTCGCTGTTGGAATCAAGACCGCTGATGGGGTCGGAGCAGATGTTGCCAGCGCGGTCTGTAGAGTCGGTGCCCTGGGTGCCGGCATAGTTAAAGGAGTCAGTACCGACATGCTCAGTGGTTGAGCGGTATGCACTGGAGCACTCAGTGCCGGGGCACTCAGTACCGGAGGTTGCACGTTCATCAGCTCAAAAGGTGCATTTTTAGCCGTTTTGTGCTTTGCTGTTGCCAGGGTCGACTCTGGTCTAAGAGATGCGGCCGCTGCTACCTCCCTATGGTGGGAAGGACTTGGCTCCGATAGACTGTGGCTTGACTTGTGGTGCTCCCCATAGCGAGGTAACCCTGTTCCGGAGGTACCTGGCCTATCTCCCACACTCCGATGTGATTCAGAGGAGTGAGGAGGTAATATTTTTGACAAGGTTGGGGCAGCAGATGTAGATGGTCTGGGCGACCCTGACTTGGAGGGTTGAAGTGCATTACTAAACAGCAGCATTTTTAGCCACAATTCGTGGTCACATCTGGCCAGGGCCATGAGATTAATACAGTGCGGGCATTTTTGGGGTATGAGACCCTCACCCAAGCACTTTATGCACATTGAGTGCCCATCGGACGCTGGCATTGCGTCACAACATTGTGAGCATTTCTTGAAGCTGGGAGACCCTGGCATCCTGACAGAGAAAAAAAAATCTTTTTTTTAATGAACTATTAAAACTAACTAACTAACTTACTACACCAATTAACAGCAACTAACTCACTCTAAGAAAAATGCAACAATTTTTGTCTCTGACAGAAAGAGAGGGAGTTCGCTCCGCCTGTGACTGTGGACGGTTAGGAGGAACTGGCAGGAGCCGGATCGCATGCAAGCTCACAAGCAGCTCGAACAGCACACGCTACCGCGCACGCATGGTCTGGCTGAACTACAGCTGACAATTCTCCGACCTGCGGTGCCGGGATGAGCCCGAAATGTGAAGTGGAGCACTATGGGGACGCTACCCGAAGAAGAATATATATTTGCTAAATTCTATCTCTAGAAATTCTTAATACACAGTGAAATATCTTGATGACATCTAGACTTGTCATATAGTTCAATTACTATACAACACTTCTGCCTTTAATAATGTAATGGAATAGTAGAACAAATTCTATGATTAAAATTCATATATTTTCTTGTTTGATATTCAAACTACAGTAATAGCTCCATCATCTAAATTTCTAGCAGCAAAGGTCACAGAACATGAGTATTATACCTCAGTCTACACTAACTGCAACTGACTAAAGTAAAATCATATAATACAGGAGTAATCCAGATTCTTGGAATTCCAGTGAAATTACACAAATAAAGTTAGCACAACAACTCTAGATGCAATTAACAAAAATAAAATAAGTTTGTGTGTTTTATATAACACAAATATGCAAAAACTAAATTCAGCCTTGAACTATTCAGTCATGAGCAGTGCATCCATAATTATGGATTGAAGGTTTTTACTCCCTAGATAACAATGTAGCTAAACCTGATTAACATCCATCCCTAAATTCCTTAAAACAAATCCAATCTGAGAGTAATTTTCCATATACGGTCTTCAGTTCTCATAGAAATAATATGCTAAATTTGAAGTGAATTGGATAAATGTTTTAGAGTTATAGCAGCTAAAATTTCAGAAGGTTTCTCACTTTTTGAAACCATTCCCCCCTTTTTTTTAAAAAAAATGGCATTGCTGAGAAACCTGACTGTCTGATTCATCTATCTTCAATGGGAATTAGTGTGCGAGAATTTTTGAGTGGCTGGTATTTCATTCTGGAGCTATTTCCTATGAACCTTTGAACCTTCTAATGTCTGTAAACATTCATGTGGACTTCCTATGGTATCCAGCCTTAACAACTTCTTCAATACCTATCTCTATAGATTTCACTGCCTTCTTCAGAGAGTTTTTACAATGCAGTAAGGGCTGGTCTAAACCCAGTTTTGTATAGTAAAATCTGTGTAACTACCCAGCATGGTGGTGACAGCTGAACCAGTCTAAGAGAGCTTATTTGTGTATATTTCATTTCAGTGATAGAACTTAAATAAGCTATGGTGATGTCATTAAAATGGAGGCCACACTCAGGAATTACAAAAATTAACTGTTTTGACTACAAAAACTGTGTTGAATTGCCACTTCCCTACTCCTTAGAAGCAGAATAAAATGTTCTCAGAAGATTCCCAAGGCCTGCCAGCTCCAGAGGGAAGAGCAAGTGAACGTTTGGAATTCGGCTTTTAACTACATGAAAGTATAATACAGGCAGTCCCCAGGTTACGTACAAGATAGGGACTGTAGGTTTGTTCTTAAGTTGAATTTGTATGTAAGCCGGAACTGGTACATATTGTAGGGGATACTCTAGCCAAACATTTCTCCAGAGCTCAGTTTTATTCTCCCACACCTCACTTCCCTCAGTCCTTTATTCTCAAGCTGAGGTGTCTGCTGAGAAAAGCTGCTCCGCGTCTCCTTGGTTTGCTACGGGGGGGCGCTAGCTTCGCGTCTCCCTGGTCTGCTGGGGGGAAGCAGCTAGTGCGGGGTTGCCTCACCCCGTTTGTAAGTAGGGATCCGATGTAAGTCGGATCCATTTAACCCGGGGACTGCCTGTACATGATTGTTACATAGGCAGCCTTTCTCTCCCTTATTTTAATATTTGTTGTTATAGAGGTGACGAAGGGAGAATTTTCTGTAAATTTGTGTGTGTAAAATTTTGTGTTTTCCTTTGTGTGCCCCAGTTTCCTTGGCATTTTGCATCATTACCTGAGGGGGGAGACCTTTTTGCTCTAAGAGACATAGGTATGAATGACATCTAGCTATCTAAGCCTGAAGTGAAGGGCAGGCCCCATATCAGTGGAGAATCTGAGACAATAATGGCACATTCAAATCACTAGAAAATTGAAATCAGCAGCCAATAATCCAGAGGAAGATGCATTTTCCCACCTCACAGTAGAGAAGCTGAGCAAAGTTCCCCAACTCAGAAACAAACTACTGGGAAGGTGGACATGGGGACGAGAACTGACTACTGCAAAGAGTCTGGGCTCTCACCTCAGAAGGGATCAAGAAGGCCAGAAAGGGGGAGAGAGAGTTGAAAAATGGGGTTCAATTGGCTGGCCTACAGGCTAACCAAAATGGTCTATACATTAACCTTCAGTTCCCTATACTAACCTATGGATTTCCTACGCTGTGTTCCCATTGACTAACAAACCTAATTGTTTAACAATACTGTTTGTGTCCCTGCAAATGCTTGGTGAGATGCATAGCCCCTGAAGAGAGTACACTAACAGAAGTCCATGTGAATTGTACTCACTGAATAGAGCTCACGATGTGAAACAGGAATGCTGGAACCATGGTGAGGCCACATGGCCTACCCCATGCAGGAAGAGGGAAACCCTTTGGGGATCTGAGCACACTAAAAGGGCTCTGCGTACAGAATTTCTAAACCTAGAGGTATAACACCAATCTGGTGGATTCATAGAACTTGTGTATTGCCAAGCAGCAACCAAGTATCCTGAGCAGAATTAACCAACTACAGACATAATGGGATTTTATTGGATTGATTTCCAATAAACAATATTACCTAACCAACCCATCTTGTCTCTAACGTCTTGGGACCAATACGACTATAACATATCAATCAAGAGCATCATATTTATGACAAGTCTCAGAGGGGACGCTGTGTTGGTCTGCATCTGTAAAAACAATGAGGAGTCATGTGGTACCTTAAAGACTAACAGATTTGGGCATAATACAATATGCCACCTTCAACTCCTGCCCTCGCCTTTGGATTTATACTCCAATTTTCCACTAAAACATCTAAGAATTTTCATTCTCATACTCCATATTTGCCATTGACTTTGTTTCAAGGAGGCATTCACATCAAAGATACAGTATACTTCTGATGATTATTATATTTTATTCAGATTGTTTGCAGCGTTGTTGTAGCCATATGGGTTTTAGGATTTGAGAGCGACAAGGTAGGTGAGGGAATATCTTTATTGGACCAACTTTTACTGCTGGAAAGTACAAGCTTTCGGGCTTCACAGAGATCTTCTTCAAGTCTGGAAAAGGAAATCAGAACAGCTGAGCTAAATAAAGGTTCAGACAGACTGCTAAGGAAAGGGGGTAACATTGTGGGAGACCATTTAAAATGAAGTGGGCAATTAAAAGTTATCAGGCAGTGTGATATTACAAATTATTATGAGCCATAAATCCAGTATACTTACTGAATTAATGTTCTTAGTATGTAGCACAGTAATGAATTTAAGTTCTAAGGCTTGCCCTTTGAAGATTCTGTGCAACTGGT
The DNA here is from genome assembly GCF_052426305.1 of Pelodiscus sinensis. Lineage (NCBI taxonomy): Eukaryota > Metazoa > Chordata > Testudines > Trionychidae > Pelodiscus > Pelodiscus sinensis. Next base: position 57,955,275 of record NC_143058.1, read on the forward strand.
TTGGCTATAGATTATACAGCATTTTTGTCTCATCACTTTTCTGCATAAGCTCATTTGAAAACATAGTGATTTCCTAGTTTCACTCACATAATTGTTGTTGGGATATTTGATGTACTAGATGAGGTACACTATATGTTGTGATAGCCATGTATTGGGCCCAAGAATCTCAAAATTTTTGGATCACCGTAGCAAAGAGAGAGATCTGTTCAGGATTAGAGGAATGTGTAGCACTTTAGAGACACACAAGATGACTTGGTCCCTGCCCCAATCTAACACAGTGATGTCAAAGAGACTACTTATGTGCTTTTAAATATGTGTACTTGCAGGATCCAGGACACTTTAAAAACAAATCTGACTTCACTTCTATGATCAGACACACATAAATCAAGGTTATAACCAGGCAAATCAAGGCACGTTACATCACCAAAGCTCTCTTTCAGTTTCCAATACATTTTCTGAAGAGCACTGGTAAGGTTCATTTTTCTCTGAATTCAGGATAATACCATACTACTGATTTTTGTTGATACGGTCCTGATTAAATAGCCATATTATGCTGTTCACATGTATGAAAACGCAATCAAAACTGCCAACTGACAAAGCAAAAATAGGGAATTTATTCACAAACCTTTAGGAAAAAGTTCTTTGAAATGTTCCCACTTCACAAACAAAACTGAGATTCATATATTGTGTCAGGAATCTGTAACAACTTTCCTCTACACAGACGTACGTTTGTCTTTCTATAGGAAGTTTTGTCTTCACATTTTATACCATTTCAATTTTTCAGACTACAGTTATACACAAAACTTGTTTTAAATTCAGTAAAGATATATTTGATGTTGAGAGACTGATGTTCTTATATGGTTAAAACATCAAATGCTGATGAAGTCAATCTCCGAGAGATATTCAGTTTTGATAGAGCCACTTCTAAATGAAATCGATCATTAACTGAAATTACCCTAGTCATCAAACCTGATATCCTGGTTCTGAGAGACTGCCTGAAATGTTTCTGCTGGTTCTGCAGAAGTTGGGTTTTTGTTCCAAATCTCGATACACTTGAACCTCTTTAATCTGGCAACCTTGGGAAATAATCTATGCAAAATTATGGAATTTTTCTGGACCATGGGTGTCCATGTTTACTTTTTGTTTTGAAGGTGAAAATAAAAACATTTTGCTAAGTACTGAATTTGTATTTCACATGTAACTCAGACAGCAATACATATGAGGTCAGGAAGGGGGGGAGGGTACAGGAGTGCATTGAGAGTGGGAGGTGGGATGTCTGAGGGGGATGGGAGTACAAGGTGTAGGTGTGAGGAAGATGGAGATGGAGCGCTTACATACAATTGTTGCTAGCAGGGTTCTAGAATGGTTTCTCCAGTCAGAATGGACAGTGTTTGTTTTTGACAAAGAACCCAGTGACAAACAACCCAAAGAAATAGTCTAAGATCATTTGGCTAGCATAAACCTTAGGGAAAATAACCCCAGTCCACAAGAGGCAGAAAAATTGTGTTAGAATTCTTCTAGTAATAGCCATATTTGAACTTCGTAATAGATCTTGTATAGTTACAATCTGAACATAGACAGGACCTAAAGTATACTGTACTCTCAAATCATTTAACTACCAAAAAACATAGTATGACTTTAGGATTCTATCAGTATTCCATAGTAGAATGAAAGAGAGATCTTTCTGAAATTAGTTTGACTTACTGAAAAGTGTTGTATCGGTTGGGTCCGGAGGAGGAAAGTTTTCAGTGAAGTTGACATTACACAAGTCAGAGCTGCAGCAGCAGAAGCGATACGTTCCATTCTGAATCAGGGAAGGGGTGGTTGTTACTATACACTCCGCATAGTAACACTCCTGAGGATCTCCTATATGAGACCAGCATCCTGAAAAAGGAAGGAAGTGAAATGGTACAAAAAATACATCAAAATTGATTTTGTACCAATGTTTACATTTTTATACACTAAATAAAATTAGTAAATATAATTAACTATATTTTCTCCTTAACCTCTCACTCTCATCAGGCTTTCCTTGTTCCATCATAAGCCTACTTTAGTTTCCTCCATTTTAAAATAAAAAACCTTGGCCTCCCTCTCTCAAAATTAATCACCTAACATCTTTTTCTACCTTCATCTCCAAAAGCCTCCTATGTGCCATCTACAGCTGTGCAATCTGGGGTTCCTTTTCTCCGGTTCCATCTTAGACACTACCCAATACAATTTGAGTTAGGTTTGTACTTGGATCCCAGTGATAGTAAATAAATTCAATAAACTATGACAGTGTGGTTATCTGATGTAATTATCAGTCTTTGCTGAAAACTGACTAAGAAATGCCACCCAAATTAAATAGCATTTCATCAGAGAACATGTAACTTTTACTGTAGCTATGAATCTCTCAGTATCTTTGATAACTAAGTAACAATTCTGAAGTGAGCAAAATTAGTTCTTTTGTGGAAGTATTTTTGAAAATTATAATTATGTAGAAGATTTATTATATTCATTTATAGTCTCTCATAATGAACACGTACAATGTAAAATGAAGATCTTTAATTAATGAGAAGTTTGCTCTTTATCAGGCATATTGCCAAGTTAGTAAATGTACCACAATGCACACAGGAAAGCAGATTTCCTCTTGACATGCAGGGTTGCAAGAAATTTTGTTCCTAACTTTCTTTTAAACTATGGATTGAAAAGGTACCTATCAGCCTTTCAAATCACCTTTTTTTCCAAAGGAACTTCTTGGTCTCACCTAATCAACTGCTATAGAGCAAGTTTCAGATAAGAAAAACAAAGATTTATCTAACTGTTTAACAAACAACAACAACAACAAAAAGGGCCATGCAACTTAAAAACTTCATAACAGGTTAATTCTACACAAAGGGTACATCTACACAGCAGGGCTAAAGTCGAATTAAGCTATGCAATTTCAGCTATGTCAACTGCGTAGTTGAAGTCAAAATAGCTTAACTCTGCTTTAGGTACTGTCTACACAGCAGGAAGTTGAAAGAAGAACACTCTTCCTTCAACTTCCCTTACTCCTTGTAGAACGAGGGTTACAAGAGTTCAAGTATGAAGATCTCCAGCTAGGGATGTTAAATTTAGATTAATTGGCTAATTGAATAGTCAATGCAATTTGCATCCACTATTCGATTAGTCGATAAGGGCGCCTCCACCTTTCAAGTGTAGCAACAGCCATAGGGCTGTTGCTATACTTCCAAGGGAAAGCGCTGCAGGAAGCATGGGACCAGCAGGGGACTCAAGCAATCCCCTGCTGGCCCCATGTTCCCTGCAGCATTTCAAAGCAGCAGTACCGCATAGAGCCCGAAGTCAGGTAGGGACTCTAAGTCCACACGGGGCTCAGCCTGGGGCTAGCTGATGGCCCTGGGCTGCACACGATGTTTCAAAGCGGCAACGCCGTGTGGAGCCCGGGCCTGGCCCCAGGCTCCACGCAGCACTGTTGCTTTGAAGCAGCCCCTCCTGTTCCCCTACCTTGTTGCCTCTTTCTGATAGAGGCAGCAAGTGGGGGAAGCGAATAGTTGACTAGTGTGTGTTGACTACCCGATAAGCATTTGTTTATCGGACAGTCAACTCGTCGTTCACATCCCTACCTCTAGCTCGACATTATTTCGAAACAGAGGTTTGTAGTTTATTATGTTATTTCGGAATATGAGTTATTCTGAAATAACGCCACTGTGTAGATATACCCAAAAGGATTAGCAAAGCTAAACTGTTACCTTGTTTTACAAGATGTATGTCTCCTTCCCGTGTTTTTTCCCAAAGTCCATAGCAGGTGCTTCCTTTCATACACAAAATTGTGCCATTCTCCTGAGAGATTTGACTCTCACTGGCTCCACTGTCCTGTTGATTTGGGTCATTAAATGCACACAACCGCTCCTCATTCTGAGTAGCTTGAGAAGAAAAAGCAAGAAATCAATTTCTAGAGACTGTAAGCAATTGTCATAAAAATGTTTGTATATTTCATAATCAGTCCACGAGGTGTTGATCTCAAACTGGCATGAAATACTGTATGCAGCACACCTTCCTTTGAAAGCATTCTCGCCTGCCACCTTTGGAGTGCTGCCACTGGAAACTCCTGAGAAGTGGGACGGTCCACCAGCACCCAGACCATGGTCCTGTCTTCACTTTGCCCCCAGGTGCCCCCTTTGCTTTACCTCCCCCACAGGCCCCTGTGCCCACTGCTTGCTCCTTTCCACATTGGATTAGGGTGAAAAGAGGAGCAAGTGGTGGGTGGGGGGCTCTTAGGTTATGTCTACACTACAAGGTTATTGTGAAATAACTTATTTCAAAGAAATAACTTCCAAAATAACTATTTCGAAATACTGTGCTCACACTACAGGGAAGCCTTGAAATTAGTCCAAGGCAGGCTCCCTTAATGTGGATGTGCTACCTTGACTTAGAGCCCCAGGAAACACTGGGGAGTAATTACTCTGAATGACTCTGGGAAGTTGTTATTTCAAAATAGCAGCAGCTGAGCATCCACACTAACCCTATTTCAAAATAGCAATTTTTAAAAAGGCATTATTCCTCATAAATTCAGGAGTTATTATTTCAAAATATTTTGCATGAGCTAAAAATAAAAAAAGAAGTCATATAAAAATGGAAACTTGGACAAATTCACACATACAGAATAGGAAGCGACTGTCTATGAAGGAGTACGGCAGAAAGGGATCTAGGGGTTATAGTGGACCACAAGCTAAACATGAGTCAACAGTGTGACAACTGTTGCAAAAAAAGTGAACATGATTCTGGGATGCATTAACAGGTGTGTTGTGAGCAAGACACGAGAAGTCATTCTTCCGCTCTACTCTGGACTGGTTAGGCCTCAGTCAGAGTATTGTGTCCAGTTCTCGGCACTGCATTTCAAGAAAGATGTGGAGAAATTGGAAAGGGTCCAGAGAAGAGCAACAAGGATGATTAAAGGTCTAGAGAACATGACCTATGGAAAAAGACTGAAAGAACTGGGTTTGTTTACTTTAGAAAAGAGAAGATTGAGAGGGGACAGGACAGCAGTTTTCAGGTATCTAAAAGGGTGTCACAGGGAGGAGGGGAAAAAATTGTTCTTCCTGGCCTCTGAGGATAGGACAAGAAGCAACGGGCTTAAACTGCAGCAAGGGAAGTTTAGGTTGGATGTTAGGAAAAAGTTCCTAACTGTCAGGGTGGTTAAACACTGGAAAAAATTGCCTAGGGAGGTTGTGGAATCTCCATCTCTGGAGATATTTAAGAGCAGGTTAGATAAATGTCCATCAGGGATGGTCTAGACAGTACTTGGTCCTGCCATGAGGGCAGGGGACTTGACTTGACCTTTCGAGGTCCCTTCCAGTCCTAGTATTCTATAATTCTATGAAAATAACAAGTCTGTTATTTTGAAATAATTTCTAAGCAACGAGCTTGCTGTATGGACTCTCACTTTGTATTTTGAAATAACTTGGTATCGTAGACATGCCCTTGGGGGAGGAGGAAGAGAAGGAGCAAAAAGAGGCAGAGTGGAAAATGGGCCTCAAGGGATGAGGCCAAGCAGGAACACAGCCTTGGGCTTGAGCAGGAATAGAGTGCGGGAGGGTTTTGGGAGGAGGAGGCTGAGGCTAAGCAGGAGTGAGGCTGTGGTCCGGGTGCAGGGGTATCCTCCCATTTCTAGGGAGTTTCTGGGAGCTTCTTGTGCCCTGCCACTCCAAATGAAAGAGTTGCACACCACTTATGACATCATCCACTCCATTTTCTTTTTGTCTCTACTCTCTCATAAATCTATTCAATTGGGACATCTCTTTTCCCCTAGCATCATACCTATTGCAACCTCTGCACACCAGATTTAGAAAAGAGTGCCAAAAAGAGCATTAGCAAAAGAGTGAAAATGCTACTATCTTGCTCAGTGCTTTTGGGAAAACAAACACTGATAGGAACAGGAGCACATGCAGAATCCTCCCCTATAGGATTCACAAAAGGAAAATTTTAAAAATTCAGTAAAAAAGGATGAAGATGAAATCCTGTGAACCCGCGCCAAGTTACATCTTACTCTTAGATAATTATCATTAACCTTCTCTCAGTGTGAGAGTGTATATATGTTACACACATACACACATATATTCCCTTTAAGTTTTTTGACCATCTAGGATTTTAAAGGTTTTATTCACAAGATTTTTGTACTTCTTTCAATTTATACAATCATGACTTTCATAAAGACATAGTCCATGATACTTAGCCTACATCATACTTTCATCAATAACAGAACAAATATCTTTAAGAAGGACCTTAGCTGAAAGTCAGTACAGGCAGTCCCCAGGTTACGTACAAGATAGGGACTATAGGTTTGTTCTTAAGTTGAATTTGTATGTAAGTCGGAACTGGCTCCAGATTCAGCTGCTGCCACTGAAACTGACCAGGGGCTGACTACAGGAAGCCGGAGGCAGAGTTGCTCTGCCCCCAGCTTCCTGGAATCAGCCTGATCAGTTTCAACAGCTGCTGAATCTGGAGCCTGGGACAGAACAGCTCCAGATTCACGCTGCCCGGTAGGTACCCACAGGACCAACCCGGCAGCACCCAAGCTGCTCTACCCGAGGCGTCCCGCAACAAAAGCCTGGTCTGCTGGGGGCGGGGGGGCGCACTAGCTGCGCCCCCTCCACCCCCAGCAGACCAGGGGGACAGGAGCAAAGCCGCCCAGGCGGCGGCTTTGCTCAGGTGTCCCTGGTCTGCTGGGGGGGGGGGGGTCCAGCGGCTTTGCTGGACCCCCCCCCCCCAGCAGACCAGGGAGACAGGGAGAAGCTTTTCTCGCCTCGGAGGACACGGGTGGCGACCCGCCGCCCGTGAGCTCTGGGGCGAGAAAAGCCCCGTTTGTAAGTGCGGATCCGACATAAGTCGGATCCGCGTAAGTCGGGGACTGCCTGTAAGTATAAAGTTTCTAAATTAGCTTCACTTTTCACAACACCAACATGTTTTTCTTTGAAAGCAATTTTGTGAAAAGGATACATTGAAGTTGAGGCATGGAAATGATAAGGCACGAATTCAAGCACACTAAACCTATGTCTATACTGCGGAGCTATTTCGGGATATCAGAGATATCCCGAAATAGCTATCCCATGTCTTAACAGCGCACCCGTTATTTTGAAATATAATAGGTTCACTATTCTGATGTCCCTGTAAACCTCATTCCACAAGGGTTAAGGGATGTTTCAGAATAGCGGATTATTTTGAAATTTAGCACTGTGTAGACATGAAGTTGACTCAAAATAAGCTATGCAATTTGAATAGCTCAAGTTGCATAGCTTATTTCAAGCTACAAGTACGGTGCTGATGCATCCTAAGATGACAACAGTATACACCAGCTGTCCCCAATGCGGTGCCCGTGGGCGCCATAGCGCCCACCGGGCCATTTATATGTGCCCGCGAAACAATCTGGGCTGGTCCCACCCCATGGGCATGTGGCATATGCCGGTGCCAGCCCCAGGCACACGGGCAGCCCCTGCGCGGGGTCGCGGCACATGCCGGTGGGCGGCCCCTGCGCGGGGTCATGGCACATGTCGGTGCCGGTCCCTGCGCGGGGTTGCGGCAGATGCCGGTGCCAGCCTAGGCACATGGGCGGCCCCTGCCCGGGATTGCGGCACATACCAGTGCCGGGCCCGGGTGTCCCCTGCCCGGGGTCACGGCCCATGCTGGTGGTGACCCCTGCGCGGGGTCGCAGCACATGCCCGTGCTGGCCCAGGGCATGCGGCGCATGCGTGGCCCTGCCCCTCGGCATGTGGCCCGTGAGCGGCCCTGCCCCCGGACACATGGCGCATGAGCGGCCGGCAGCCCCAAAAGGTTGGGGACCACTGGTATACACCGTGGGTAATAATTTTTGATGGGGGCCACTCCAAGATTTTGGAAAGTGGTCATGGGTCACACTTTTCTATGGAGGAGGTGCAGGGTCTGGACTGAGGTTGGGTGCACAAAAGATCTCAGAGTAGAGGCTGGGGTGCAGGATAGAGATGTAAAAGTGTAACCATTTAAACAGCTAACCGATTAGTATTACCTTATCTGTTTCCTCTACAGTTACATGCCAGCTCCTCTGGAATGAGGCCAGCAGATAAAGTCCTGCTCCTGGGGTATTGGCTTTGCTGCAGGCTCTGCAGTATTACTTTTATACTGCAGAACCAGCAGTGAAGCTGCCTCTCTGGGAGCAGAACCTGCACTATCTGGCTCTGAAGGATACCTATGGGCAAGGAATTGACGTGCAGGGAGGGGATGGGGAGTACCAGAAGCAAGCTCTGGGTGGGAGGCGCTGACCTAGGCAACTCCCAGCCAACAGCCCTGCAGGACCCTGAGGCAGGCTCACTGCCTGCCAGCAGCTCCAGACCACTCAAAGTGGCTGACTGCTCCCTGTGGTTCTCTGGACCAGGTATAGGGAGGAAAGTGGGAGGGGAGCCAATCGCTTAAAGCTTCATGGGGTTGTTCAGTGCCTGGAGGTTGTGGTGGGGCAGCTGGCCCACATCTTGCTCACCCCTGGTATACACTATACTACATAGCAAAGAGAATTTGTACTACACGTCTATATGTAAACAGCTGCAATTCTCATTTCTTCATATCTAAGAAATGATTACTTGTAACATAATGCACTGTTTAATAAAGTGACATTTATGATAATGAACTCTGAACTTCAAAAAAATCATTAGATTACAATATTTATATTCTACAATTATTAAAATAATTTATTTTGCTCACCCACGAAGATATATGTCTTTATGAAGCAGTTGATGAATACTACAATAACATTCCTATATTATAACCAACCAAAAAGTGTTTACAGCTGTTTGGTAGCAATAAGACTAAATACATTTTCTAGAACTAGAAGTAGACTGCTCTTAATTATAAAACCATAAATTGGCACTAAGATCAAAAACTCACAATATTCCTAATCCTGAGAACCCCATATAAGTAGACTACTAAGCAAACTAGCCTATAAATAATACTCTGAGCAGCACTGTTATATATATACATATTACAGTAAATACAAAAACTACATTAAAGTTGCAATTTCAACAGTAAGATTGCAAAATCAAGCATTCAAAGGTTAGTAAATGTCTGTATTAGGGTTATCTGCGCAACTTTATATTAGCCCTATTCTGTGTATGTTATCATACATTCTTTAATTACAAAACAGCATACAACTATTTAAACCGAACCACTGCCTCATTCGGAGCTCCAGATGGATGATGCTCACTCTTGGGTTTTTTGCTTATTCTTCACTGTGTGACCCCAGATTTTATTTACTGTACCTTGAAGCAGACTATAAAGAATTGTCATTTTCTTATAGGCTGTCTTCTGGTACTCACTAGGGATGTTAGCATGTACTGTTTACATGATTAACTGATATTCCTGGGCTTTTTTGGTTAATCCTAATGGTTACATGCATACACACCCCGGGGGTGGGGAGAGGAGAGGAGACAGGTCCCCCATGGGGAGCCAGTTCTCATGGAACCGCTTCTCCCCACCCCCTGCCTCCCACAGAGGCAGAAGTGTGGGGAGGGTGCAGGCAGGAATCAGTATATGTGGGGAACCGCCTTCCCTCACCCGATGCTGCTGCCTCTGTATCAGAGGCAACATCATGGGGAGGAGGGGGCCAGCTCCCTACAAGCACCAACATCCGCTGAGTCATCTGCCCTCCAGTGCTGCTACCCCTGTATCAGAGGCAGCAGCAGGGAGGGGAGCGGGGCAGGCAGAACCTGGTACTCACCTGTCCCCCTGCGTGACTGCTAACAAATTCAGCAGTTACACAATTTACAAAAATAAACATTTGTTAACATCTCGGGTACTCATCATCATAGATTTCTGAGTGCTTCATAAACCTTAATTTATTTCAACAGACCCCCATGAGGCGAGGTATTATCCCCATTTTACAGATGGGGAAATGAAGCACAGAGAGATTAGGGTTGAAAGGGCACACTAATTTGGATATTTAATTTGAGATGCCTTCGACGAGATTTTCAGAGGACTTAGCATTATATAGCACTTTCTATGTTCAAAGTACAGTTCCCATTGATGTCAGCTGCATCTGGGACTGCTCCACACTTCTGCAGATCAGACCCTGGATCTTAATTTAAGTGTGATGCTGTATATATGAAAGATGACTTGTTGTATCATTGTTGCTATCACTGTTATACAATTGCAACAAGTCCTGTACAAAATATGCAATGTAAAGTGAGAATGAAAAAGTTATGATTTGCTAAGTATGATTACCTTGTTTAGATGCATGATTTTTCTTTATATCTGATGTTATGAATATAGGCTCGATACCTGTACCTAAAATATATGTTGCATTCCTGGGTGACAGCTGTAAGAATTTACAAGAGGGCTAGATAGCTATGTACTGATGGCTTACCAAGGACATTTGCTCCTACAATAAGCCAAGGGTCGGCAACTTAGGAGCACCTGGCCAGACACCTACCCCCAGCCTGCTCCTAGCTCCCACCCAGACCTCCCACCCTCCTGCCCAGATCCTGCAAACCCATCCCTACTCCATTCACTCTGTCCCGCATACTGGATTCCTCATTTCTGGCCCTACCCCAGAGCCTAGGAGGGCCCAAAAAACTCATTAACCCTGGAACCCCAGAAAAGTGCATCTGGCCTGAGGCCTTGAACCTAAGTCCTCCCAGGAGTGCCAGAGGAGTGAGGTGTCTCAGTTGGGGGCCCCATCAGTGAAGCTTAGGGATTTTTGAAGGGCTTGGTTTTTTTGCTTCTTACTTGGGTGGTCCCCGACTGATTTTTCTGTGTGTCAGTGTTCCCTGACCCCAAGAAGGTTCCCCATGCCGGACATAAATAAAGACAATGTTGAAACTTTTTGTGCTGAACATATTTTACTTGAAAAATGAAATCTGGCCAACAAGCCCCCAATTGGGACCCAGCCCCTATCTGGCTGCAGCATCATAACACTCCTGCACCCCTCCCCCCCACTCCTCATCCCTGAGCCCATCATACACCCAAGCCCCAATTCCTGCAACGTCACATCCCAAACACCCTGCTATAACACTCCTGCACCCCCACAAACCCCAATCTTATGCCCTGAGTCCATCATACACCCAAGCCCCCTTCCCTGAGCCCCTCATGCATCCAATCCAGACTCCAGCACCCCTACATCCCCAAACCCCTGCTATAAGATTGACAGACAACAGCCTGAAAGAACAAATGAAGCTGGAGCTGACCAGTTGCAATGTAAACTTCAAAGAAATGCGCAAAAAGATGCAGCGGCAGAAATCACATTAAATAAAGTCTGTGAGTACAATGTTTCATTTGTGCTATTAATCATTGTAGCAGTTATCAATAATATTAAGCTGTATATTTTCAGTTATGCAAATGGGCATTCTTATACAGCTTTTTTTTAATCTTTTGTGAATTTTGATGCTCTTTCATTTGAAAAGATTGCCGACCCTGTGATAGGCCATTGAAGAAACTCATCCCATTCAAACAGCTATTCCCAAGGATGCCGTACACACCTAAGAGCCAATGTCCACCTCCTATGATTCAGTAAAACATGTAGGAGACAGCACTATGCCCATGTGACTTTGGACTCCATGTTTGGTCAGAGGATGTATATACACCCAAAACATCTCCATGTTGCCTCTTCCCTGCTCTAATTCTCTGCACTTTGGATTTACAATTAAAAGAGCATCTTGAATTATGGACTGAGGCCCTTCCAATCTTTTGGAAGTTACCCAAGAGATTTTACAAGCCAGCAGACTATCCCATCACTGCTAAAACCTTATATAAGGATTTTGCAATCATGTGTATGCAGATGATCTATTAAATGTTTATAACTCTTCCTCTATTGAGTTTTAAGGATTGGTTGGCAGTATGACATTTGGGTAAGAGCTGAGATTCATACAAACCTAGGGACATGTGTCTGATCTTTTACGATCAGAAAGAACTTCACATACATTGAAATGAGTTTTCAATAACCTTTCACTATATTGGATTTGGTTGCCTGGAAAATCCACCATATTGTATTGTACTGTCAACCATATGGGCCATTAGCAAGGTGAGAACCTTTAGCTCCACAAAGCATACTTAAGCTGAGTAACTAATAGCAATACTAGGCTGTCATCCCCTATATAAACCACCAGTAGAGGGAGATATATCTGTGAATCCTACTAGCAAAAGTATCTGCTGACAACAGCAAAATGAGGCGATTCCAGAATCTGTAGAGGAGTATGTACACTGGCAACAGTCTCTTCTGCCCATTTCTCCCCAAACTCAACCCCCTTCTGCCTCATCTTTCAGACTGTTCCTGTCTCAGTCCCACATCTTCCTCAACCTAACTTCTCATCCCAGTCCCAATCTCCACATCTAGTCTGTCCTGATCTTCACTTCTCATCCCAATTCTAGGGTCCATGCGCATCAATTTTAGTTTTACCTCTCTAAACTACTCATCAGAACCTTAAGCTCACCCCTTCAGACTCTCCATATCAGTCTTCTTGTTCAGCCAGCTTCAATTGCCCTGCCCCTGGCTCCCGACTCCCCATGATTCTCACCTCCAACTGTTCCACCCTTACACATATTCGCTCTACCCACTCCCTCTCCAGGCTCACCAGCCAATCTCCATGATTTCTCTATGCCCCGTGGCCTATGGCTCCTTGATCCAATCCTCCCACCTTGCTCCAGCTCCCAGTCAGATTTGTCTCTCCCATTTCCCACCTCACCTCTATCCCTCTATTCTTAGGGTACGTCTAGACTACAGGGTTTTGTCGACAGAAGTTTTGTCGACAGAATCTGTCGACAAAACTTCTGTAAACAAAGCGTGTCTAGACTACTGAAGCAATAGACAAAACTATAGACAAAACTTTTTGCTTTGTCGACAGAGAGTGTCCAGACTGCAGGACGCTCTGTCGACAGAAGAAAGTACCCGGAACTGCTTGGCCAGGTCACAGGGGCAGCATGTACTTCCTGGTGCTGCTGCCTGCACTTTGCAGAGACACATGCTAAAAGGGGCACCCCCCCCCCCGACTAGCCCTTGCTCTGCTGCTGCAGCTGCCTAGAGGGATAGCAAAGGTTCTGCAGTGCCTGTGTGGACTGCCCTGCTTCCTGGCACAGCACAGCAGTGGGGGGGGGGGGGGGGGGGGTTTGAAGGTTTTTCCAAACCTTTGTTTACCATGGAGCGAGAGCTTCCCCTGGCCAGGCGCTGGTCCTGCTCCACGGTGCTTCAAATGCTGCTGCAACTGCATGAGACTATCATGCTGTTAATGCCTGGTCCGGAACCAGAGCCCAGACTGGAGCTGCTCCTTCAGGATGCAGCAGCACTGTTCCTGCCTCCGAACTTTTTCCCGGACAGGCGATGTTGGAGGAGGGAAACAAGTACAGACTGGTGGGACCGGCTCGTAATGGAGCAGTGGGATGATCAGGCTTGGCTCCAAAACTTTAGGATACGGAAGTCCACCTTCCTGGAGCTTTGCAACTGGCTTGCCCCCACGCTGCAACGAGAGGACACCCACCTGCGCCCTGCCATCCCGCTGGAGAAGAGGGTAGCTATTGCCCTCTGGAAGCTGGCCACTCCTGATAGCTACCGGTCGGTGGGACAACAGTTTGGTGTGGGGAGATCAACCGTTGGTGCTGTGTTGATGGAGGTAAGTCCCTTGGGGATGGGGGGAGGGCAGTCCGTAAGGGGACTGTAACCAAAAAGGGTGGGTGGGGGGCAATGGAGGGGAGGTGGTGGAGGGCTCCTGTGCCTTACACCATCATACTACTGGGAGCAATCACGGGGGGGGGGGGGGTCGCCAAAGGACTTAGGCAACCCCTCTTACAAACACACACAGATTATGAAGTATGTGTCTATTTTTGCAGGTGATGAGGGCCATCAACTCAGAGCTGCTGAATCGGATTGGCCACCTCGGAGACCTAGACACAATCATGGCTGGTTTTGCAGGGCTGGGATTCCCAAACTGCGGAGGAGCGCTCGATGGAACGCACATTCCCATCCGTGCACCACCCCATCGAGCCGCCCGGTATATCAACAGGAAAGGGTACTTTTCCATTGTGCTGCAGGCCCTGGTTGACCACCTTGGACTATTTACGGACCTGTGTGTGGGGTGGTCGGGCCGGGCACATGATGCTCGGATCTTCCGCAATTCACACCTGTACGAAAGGCTGCAGACAGGAACCTTCTTCCCCCAGCAAACCTCTGCTATTGGGGACGTAGAGATGCCGGTCTGCATTGTGGCCGATGTGGCGTACCCCCTCATGCCCTGGCTTATGAAGCCATACACAGGGCATCTGACCCAGAGCAAGGAAGTGTTTAATGCGCACCTGACACGTGCCCGTTTACAGGTAGAATGCGCATTTGGCCGGTTGAAGGGAAGGTTTAGGTGTCTGCTAACTCGCCTTGACATGGGGGAACACAATATCCCAGAGGTGGTGGCAGCATGTTGCATCCTCCACAACCTGGTGGAGAGCAAAGGGGAGGTCTTCCTCCCAGGTTGGGGGCCAATGGCTGAAGTGGAGGGCAGGCGGTCTGCGCAGCCTCGGACAGCTGCCGTTCGCCAAGCCCATCAGGCGGGGGTTCGCATCCGGGAGGCTCTGCGTGAGCGCTTCTCAGCTGGAGCCCTATGACTCCCCAAGGTATCCCCAATGGGGTCTGTGGGCCTTCCCCCCCCATCCCAAAACCTTCCCTCCCACAATCCATCCCTGCATCAGCCTCTGAACAGTTAAGGCGCACATACCATGTTAAACTTCAAAAATATGTTTATAAAGGAGTAACGTAAGAAATTAGATCTGTTATACAGAATAGAATTGTTCAACAACAGTGAAAAATAAAGTTTTTTTTTAACTAATAACATGTGTTTATAACTGAGGTAGTAGGGGGGATTTCAACCTGGAGGGAGGGAGGGAGGGATTTCCAACACAGAGTGAGGGAGGGAAGGAGGGAGGAGGGATTTCCAACATGGAGTGAGGGAGGGAGGGAGGGAAGGAGGGCAGACACCTTAAGGGTAATGGCGGCCTCGCCTGGGCCGCAAGGCTTTGCCACCCCTGGTCCGTGGACCCAGCCGTCCTCGGGCTCGAGTAGGGGCTGACAATGATTCTGCCCTAGCAGTGGGGGGGGGAGGGGCAGGACTGGAGGGGTGGCAGGGGCTGAGGGAGAGGAAGGGGTGGCAGGGGTGGAGGGAGAAGAAGGGGGGGGCTAGAGGGGGCTGGAGCTGGATGGGCAGGAGAAGTCCCCAGGGGGAGAGGACCTGGCACAGCCAGGGACTCCCGGACGGTGGCACACATACTACTCCACTCTGGGAGGAAGTCCTGCAGCAGGCGAGTATGCCACCGAGCCTCCTCCCTCGCTCTTTCAGCCATGGTCTCTTGCATGTTGGCCATGGTCCTCTCCATTTTCTCCATGGCCTCCACATGACGCTTTAGGAGGTCATTATAGGTCCTCCAATGCCTGCGGGTGCTGTGGGACCGGGTGGGTGGTGGCACAGGGGTTGCGCGGTTGACAGCAGCACCAGGTCCGGCTGTGGAGAAGAAGAGGAAGAACCGATCAATGTTAGCAATTCACACACAAGTACATACAACAGGGGATGGGAATGTTGTTACTGGTAGGCCACGTCTGGCCTTGCCAGCCGCCTCGGCTGCACAGGGGACCCGTTGTGGCTAGGACAATGTCCACCTCCACCCCCTAGATCCTCCCGCCCTCCACTTTGGCTGTCCAGGCCAGATAAGTGTGCAGCCACAGTAGGACAGGGGCCTACTGCACCTTGGGTCTCCCATGCCCCCCACCCACATACCCACCACCTGCCCGCCTGCTTGTACATGCACAGAGAGATGCAAGCTGTCCAGGAGGGAGGACCAAGATGTGAACACTGCTCTGCATCCTCTCTGCTCCCACCTCCCCTGTTCTGTGTCTGTGACCCTGCCTGCACTCACCTGATGTTCCTTCTTCAACGTCGGACGGTGCCTGCGAGGCTTCCTCTGTCTCTGGGACAGGCTGCAGACTCAGGGTCAGGGTGTCCTCCGTCTGCTCCTGTGCCGCCTCCTCCTCCTCCTCCTCTTCCTCGACATCTTCCCTGGGGACCTCCTGCCGGCTATGCTGCACCGTTGTGTGCAAGCCTGTCTGCACAAGCACCGATGCAGACATTGGTTCCTGGCCTCCCAGGATGCGGTCCAGTTCCTCATAATAGGTGCAGTGCACTGGGGCTGTACCGGAAGCCGAGCTCTGCTCTCGGGCCTTCATATACCCCTGGCGAAGTTCTTTTACTTTTGCCCGGACTTACTGGAGTGTCCTGGGATGGTGCCCTTTATCAGCCAGCCCCTGAGCCATGCGGCGATAGATTTTTGCATTCCTGCGCCGGGTGTGCAGGGCCTGGACTGCTTCCTCCTCCCCCCACAGTTCTAACAGTGTCAGGACCTCTGTCCCTGACCAAGCTGGGGCTCTCTTTTTTTCAGCAGAGGGCACCCGAGATGGCTCCCTCGAAGGTCCTTGGGGGGCCTCGTGGCGCTGGAGCTGCACACATGGCCACGTGCAGGTTACGCTGGGAGAGCTCTGGGCTGACAGGATCTCTCTGTAGCCAGCTTCCTGCCACAATGCCTGCCAGGGATGTCTGTGCCTTTAAAACATGGCTACAGACAGGACCAAGAAGAGGTTTTTCCTAAAGAAGGACTCTCCAGCAGGGGGCTTCCCTGGAGGTCTCCTTCTGTCGACAAAAGGAACCCCTGCGTCCAGACTACCCTTTTTGTCGACAGAGACGTTATGCCTCGTAAAATGAGGTTTACCAGCGTCGACAAAACTGCTGAGTTCTGTCGACGTTATGTCGACAGAACTCAGTGGTAGTGTAGACGCTGGTATAGTTTTGTCGACAAAAGTCCACTTTTGTCAACAAAACTCAGTAGTCTAGACACACCCTTAGTCTGGTTCTTAGTCCCAGTCTTTTTAGCCAGCTCTCTTCTTCTCTCATCCAATCTCAATCCCTCCCACTAAACAACTCCCAGTTCCAATCTCTTTGCCCAGCCAATTCCAGTTTTTTCTCTTAGGTGCCAATCGCCTAGCTCATCTAGTCCCAATCTCATCCTCTGCCTTTCAGTTTCCATGCCCAACCAATTCCAGCCTCTGTCCCTGGCTCTCAGTCCCAAAAGTCTTGCTCAACCAGCCCTTGGCTCCTCATCCAACCTTGGTCTCTCTGACATACTGGCTCTCCTTCTTTAAGATCCCAAGTATATCCCCTTGCCTAGTCAGTTCTGATGCCACTTTTCAGCTCCTTGTCTCATTCTACTCGTCCCTCTCTCTGCAGATGTGACTCTTGTCCCATCTTCATTAAAATTAGACAGTTTCCTCCTTCATGATGTTTTGACAAGTGGGGGAAGGGTCTTCATTAATAGCTCAGGAAAGATGGGGCCTCTGCCTTCAGTACTGGGGCCTGGACTACTCACAGCAGACCACAGCTACAATTTCAGGAAAAGTCTTGCTCAGACCTGGACTGGAGCATACACAGCATGGACAGGAACATCAGAGAACTGAGCTGCTAATGTTTTTTTAGAACAGCAATTTTTCAAAAGTTCAGAAGTTAGCCAAGTTTGAGCAGATTTTCATAGGGAAAGCAAATGTTATATCCCTTACTCAAAAGCCACTACTCCCTGCCAAATTTAAAGTGCCTGCTCTGAAGAATGTGGCTGTTAAAATTTCTCAATTTTTTTAATCTGGGGGAAAACAACATATTTTCACTAACCTAAGTTCTTGGAAACAGCTGAACTGTTCGATTTTTTTTTAATCCAGCCCCAGGCAGACAACGATAATGGAAAATTTCAGCCCAAATGGTTAAAAGTTTGGCAAAGTTATAGGCAACTAGAAGTAAGGTCCTATAATAGGAAATACTGGAAAACCTGAATAACTGACAGTCCTACCAGCCTCACCTATCATACAGTGTTCAGCTACAGTACAAGTTCTTAATTAGAGTTTACCCATAATTCAGTTGGCTATCTAATATTTCATATATATCCTTTTCAAATGAGGATAGTCAGTCACATTGCTGAGGACAAAAAGGTCCTATATTATCAACTACCATATGCTGCCCTGAGATGTTCTTGCCAATCACTTGCAGTAGTTTTATTCACATGAACAGATGCTTCAAGCCTGGAATACTCAGCTGTCCTGCATTCTATGCTCTGTGACATAGGATTGACCAAGAAAAAAAATGTATGAAAAGATGGCATAACACTATCATATTGAAACTGGAGCGAATTACCATTTTGAAACTAAAATCAGAGAATTATCACATAAACACTGAAATGTATGACTTTCTATAGGGAAGGGGAAGGAATCTTTAAGAAATGTTATCTGTTCCTAGGGAAACCCTGCGCTTCAAACTTAGTTACATGTGGTAGCTGAATATAGCAAGGTTCACATGCTCTCCACTCCAGTGGCCCCAGCTCCTCAGGAGCCAGCATGATTGGCTGCTCTGGCCCAAGAAAGTGAAGCTGGAAGTTCTTCCCAGAGTGGTCACGAGTCTTCCGTCAACACAGTTTACTGCATATAGAGTACTGAACTTGATGGAAGACTGTTTTGCCATCAACTAATCGCATTTTTACAAGACCCACTAAATTAATGATCATTGCACCAGCACCAATTTAGCTGGTAGTGAAGACAAGCCCTAAGAAACCTGTGGAAGAGAAATGGAGTAAAAAAAAATACAGGTTGAACCTCCCTAGCCTGGCAGGGATATGCTGGACCAGGGGAGGTCAATAATGGTCCCTCTGCTCTTCATTGCTGGCTCCCCACTTTCCTGACCACCTGCAGCCTGGATCTACTGGCCTGCCAGGATGCCATTCCCTGCCCCCAGGGCACCAGAGCTCTGTAGCTCTACTCCACAGGCCCACCAAGGCTATTCAAGAACTTTGCTGCTGGCCCTCCACTCTCCCGGCCTGCTGGCGCTGTTTTTCCCTAGTGTTGCCAGACTAGGGAAATCAATGTTACAGAGGTTCATCCTGTATTAAATAAGCAGGAGATATCAAAGGGTCAAAGCAGTTAAGAAGAAAATGTTTACAAAGTGATAAACCTTAACACAAAGGAAGAAACAAATATGAAAGTCATTTGAGTTCTGATTTACATTTTACTTCTTTATGCATTCATATGGCATGCATATTGCAATATACCAGAAATGTGAGAGCTCGTATTTAATGTGATGGTAACCGGGAATATTTCATTCACATTCACATGCCCAAATACTACATATTTATATTAAATAAAGTTATTTGGATTTATTCTGCTTTCACTTTGTAAAGTAGCAGCTTAAAATACTAGTCAATTGTACAAAGTCATCTTGTGAATCCGAGCCAGTGCCAAAATTCCAATGATTAGCAATACTAAATCTCTATTGCAAAATGATCAAGCGACTGAGAATGCAGACAGCTTTAAATCCTTTTTCTTCAGTACAAGATGCTGCCGAACTAAAATAGCATAAAACGATAGAAGATACAAGACTCTGTTGTTCTCTAAATCTGAATACTGAAGTTTTAGTCTTTCCTACTCGCATATCCATTTTTAAGAACGTGATTAGTAGGAGTTTCTCAGCGCAGTGTGCAGATTGCATTATCAGCATGAATAAAAATTGTAAGTACAATTATTCAAGTTATTCAACAATTCTGCAAATAGCAACTAGACATAGCTTAAAAGTACAGCTAAAAGATAGATGTGTGTTCATTATGATGAACATTAGCATCTACAGCAGGGATGGGAAACCTAAGGCCCATGGGCCGGATCTAATCTGGCCAGCGGGCTCTGCTTGACAGTGGGGAGAAGTGGCTCTGCGCAATGCTGTTCCCACTACCCCGACTGAAGGAATGGCAGTGCAGGAAAGCTAGTACAGGGAAGCTCTGTCCCTGTGCTCTCTTGCAGGCTCCATCCCCATCAGTCCCACTGTCTGGAAATCGTGGCCAAAGGAAGCAGTGGGGGATAACGCCTGCAAGCGCAGGGCAGTGTGGAGCCACCTGAGTCCCCCCCGGGAGCTGTGCCAGGTAGGCACCCGAATCTTCTGCTCCTTCCTGCACCCCCTCCTACATAGACCCAACATCCCCATTCAGCTCCTGCACCCTACCTCTTGCCCACCCAACCCCCAGCCCTAGCCTGCTCTTGCACCCTACTAGGGATGTAATAGTCTACTCGATTAACCGGTAAGCAAAAACTTATAGGTTAATGCTATAAACTACACACATTTTCCCCCTTCTCCTCATCAGGAAATTTTTTAGCAGGCTGGCCGACAGCCTGTCTCAGTCCTGGCGTGCGACAGGCCCAGGACCTAGTCCCACTGCGGTTCTGCATTTAAAGTGTTATTAGGAGGTAGGCGGGCAGCCTGGCTCACGCCGGGTCCAGGAGCTCAGACCATTCCACCCCCCAACAGGGACTGGGGCCACTCCTGTACCAGAGGCAGCAGCATGGGGCAATAGGAAGCCATTCCATGAGGGGAGAGCCGATTTTTAAACTGGCTCCTCTAGCGGACCAGCTCCTGCCTGGTACCCCACGCTGCTGCCTGCAGCAGCACGGAATGGCAGGAGGCTCTTTGGAAATGAAGCCAGAGCACAGTGATTGTCGGACCCACCCCAAAGGACTATAAAATAGTCGAGTAACCAATAAGAATTCATGATGTTACTCAAACATTCAATTAACCGGTATTTAACATCCCTACACCCTACCTCTTGCATAGACCCTGCACCACGGTTCTGCTTTTGCACCCTACCTCCTGCTCAGACCCCCCCATTCCCAAGCCCATTCGGTTGCCTCTCATTCCTCTGTACTTTTCTCCACTCCAATTTATAGTCAGAGACCTTTTCAAGTTAGGGATGTTACATTTTGATTAATCAGCTAATTGAGTAGTCAGTGGAATTTCCATTGACTACTCAATTATAGCTGGTAAAGCAAAGGGAGGGCGCTCGCTACCCCAACTGTGCCTCAGCCTTTTGAACGTAGCAAGAGCCGCCAGCAGCTTTTACTACATTTAAAAGGCAGAAGAGAAGCAGTGATCATTGCACCACAGTGAGCTCCTAGCACCACAGATCACTTCTGGATATAGCTACCCCTGGAGGTCCATGAAGTATTTTACTTTTTCATGACTGTACATAGCCATGCAACCTAGCTTAAGGTCAGAATTTCACAAGCTTGCACAAACAGCTCAACTCTGGAAGGGGGAGGCTTGTTCATCTAATAAACCATCTTGTTAGTCTTTAAAGTGCTACATTGTCCTGCATTTTGCTTCAGCAGAAGAAAGTTGAGAGTTGAAGAGATTACTAGTAATGCAGTAACTTTACGCGCAGCTTTCAATCCTTCATACACCTATGTCCCCACGTATACTTGCCAAGACTTTACAAATAAACCTTTCTGAAACCTCTTGGGAAAAGCGAAGATAGCATGGAGCAAAAAAGCATTAGATTAATTTTAAAACAGTTTTAAAAGTCTACTATACTTTAATCAGCTTCTTCAAATAAATTTGTTTAAAAAAACCACACCCTAATGTATACTATGTCTACTATATATTTGAGAGTCTGCCGCTGTTTGTTTATTCAAAAACTCCTCCTAAACAGGACGTTAGGACCACCAAATTTGGTATACAGCTTCCTCTTACCATAACTTAAAGCAAGGTAAGCGTTTGGTTGTACCAGGAAAATGGAATGTTCCTGAAATGAGATTTCTGTATTGTTTTATGAGACGCAAAGAGACAAAATCATCAGGCAGGTGAAAGGGGTTCCATTCAGGACTGCCTCACCCCTGAGCCTCCTATCCCCTAGGTGCCCTTTAGAGAGGATGTGGGGCACCATAGCTGGAGCCCCCACAATTTAAAAGGGAATATTACTTGCTGTTCCCCTTCATCAGGGATTGAGGGGAAAGTACAAAGTTTGCTGCATTCCTCGGTCTGGCTGGGGATTGCAGGGGGCAGATGAACCTGGACCTGCCCTAAACAGGGAGCATACACCTCCTCCCTGGCTGTGCAGTGACCATGGAGAGATGCTTGTTACCTGTCCCCAACCTGCTGCAATAAGAGAAGGCTAAGGTAGGTCTCTCTCCCGGAGGCAGCCTGCAGGCTGAACCCCTGATGTCCCAGCCCCAGCACAGAGCAATGATTTAAATGAAGAAAAACAAAAATTGAGGTAAGGACCCAAGCAACACCAGGTAAATCTTCTAGTGAAACTAGGGATGTAATATGTTTATTGGGTACTTGAGTAGTGACACAACTAGTCACTCCTGCCTCCTACCCTCCACTGCTGCCACTACTAAGAGCCCAGCAGTTTTTATTACATTTTAAAAAGCAGACACACAGCAGGGGGGACTGGAAGCAAGCTGGTACAGCTGATTTCTGGTTCACACCTGGTCCCCTGCTACACCTGGCCGCTCTTAATGCCTTTAAAATGCAGAGCAGCAGTGGGGTTAGCTTCCTAACCCTAACCACATCTCAGCAGTTTCCCCCCCTTATCGACTAACTGAGTAGTCAATGGAAATTCCATCGACTACTCAATTAGCTGATTACCCACAATATAACATTCCAAAGTGAAACATAAAATAGATGGTAATTACAATAGAAATAATGAGTTGAGGCTATGGCTCCAATATTTGTGTGTCATAAAAAGTTTAAATTAACATACTTAGACATGTCTCATTTAATAATTAAGGTCTGAGACACTGTGATTTTATTTGCTGCTTACAGACAAAACAATCAATGTACGTCTAAAGCTCTGAAATCATAACGTTTATTATTAAAGATGTGGTATAATGTGCCATTCAGTTTTCCAATTTAGAGGGCCATTCAAACCACAGCTTGAAAATCAGATTTTATTTCCACATGTGG
Source organism: Pelodiscus sinensis (assembly GCF_052426305.1). Classification (NCBI taxonomy): domain Eukaryota; kingdom Metazoa; phylum Chordata; order Testudines; family Trionychidae; genus Pelodiscus; species Pelodiscus sinensis. Next base: position 57,978,059 of record NC_143058.1, read on the forward strand.
AACCTGTTATACATGACAAACTGCTTGTGGAAAAATTCAGTTTGCCTCTTTCTCCATCTCATACAATACAGGCAGTCCCCGAGTTACGCGGATCCGACTTACGTCGGATGCGTACTTACGAATGGGGCTTTTCTTGCCCGGAGGACGCGGGTGGCGGGACCGCCCAGACGTGCCGCGGTCCCGCCGCCCGCGTCCTCCGGGGCGAGAAAAGCTGAGCAAAGCAGCTGGACCCCCAGCAGACCAGGGAGACGCAGAGCAAAGCCGCGGAGGACCCGGGCGGCGGGAGCACCCAGACACACCGCGGTCCCGCCGCTCAGGTCCTCCGCGGCTTTGTTCCGCGTCTCCCTGGTCTACAGACCAGGGAGACACGGAGCAAAGCCGCGGAGGACCCGGGCGGCGGGACTGCCCAGACGCGCCGCAGAGGACAGCGGGACCATGGCGCATCTGGGCAGTGGGACCACAGTGCATCTGGGCGGTCCCGCTGCCCGGGTCTTCCACGGCTTTGCTCCGCGTTTCCCTGGTCTGCTCTCCCAGCAGACCAAGGCGACACGGAGCAAAGCCGCGGAGGATCCAGGCGGCGGCACCGCGGTGCGTCTCGGTCCCGCCGCCCGCGTCTCCATGGTCTGCTGGTGGGGGGGGGAGCGGCGCAGCTAGTGCGCGCGCCCGCTCCCCCCCCCCCCCCCAGCAGACCAGGCTTTTCTCGTGGACGCCTGTGGTAGAGCAGCTGGGGCGCTGACGGTTGGTCCCGCAGCACCGCTCCTCGGCGCTACTGAACCAACCTGGCAGCACTCCAGCTGCTCTGCCCCAGGCGTCCTGATTCAGCCGCTGCTGATCAGTTTCAGCAGCAGCTGAATCAGGACGCCTGGGGCAGAGCAGCTGGGGTGCTGCTGGGTTGGTCCGCGCAGCTCTGAGGTGCAGCGCTGCGGAGACCTACCCGGCAGTGCCCCAGCTGTTCTGTCCCAAGCGTCCAGATTCAGCTGTTGTTGAAACTGATCAGCGGCTGATTCCAGGAAGCCTGGGGCAGAGAAACTCTGCCTCGGGCTTCCTATAGTCAGCCGCTGGTCAGTTTCAGCAGCGGCTGAATCTGGACGCCAGTTCCGACTTAAGTACAAATTTGACTTAAGTACAAACCTACAGTCCCTATCTTGTACGTAACCCGGGGACTGCCTGTATAACAAATACAGCAAAGCATTCCCAACACTTTCCATAAAGCCATGCTATATTCTTGAACAGTATATGGTCCCAAATAAATAAAAGACGACAATTATATTTGAGACATTCTAGGAGTGAGAGATATTACATTGCCTATAAGCTCTGGAAATAAATAGCCCTTTCTTTTTTCTGTTTAGTAGGAGAAAAGAACCATTTTACTAAATCAAACATTGAATATAATTTCATGTGCACATAACTAAAATGATGCAAGTATAATTCATCCTTTTGAGTTTTAAATTTATTTTACACTAAAAATTGCTCAGATCATTAACCCAATTTTTGTTTTTCTTCATTTAAATCATTGCTCTGGGGTAGGGTGTTTTCCTTGATCTCTGATGATAGGACACAAGCAGCCATGGGCTTAAATTGCAACAAGGAATTTTAGGTTAGACATTAGGCAAAACTTCCTATAAGGGTGGTTAAACACTGGAAAAAATTGCCTAGGGAGCTTCTGGAATCTCCATCATTGGAGATATTTAAGAGGAGGTTAGATAAACATCAGGGATGATCTAGAATGGTACTTGGTCCTTCTGTGAGGGCAGGGGACTGTACTTGATGACCTCTTGAGGTCCCTTCCAGTTGTATTTTGAATCACAGAATCATAAAATAATTAAAAAATATTTAAATAATAAAAAATAAAAACAGAGGAAAGGAAGACTGGGTAGGATAAAATGGGAAAAGGAGCTATCTAAACATTGCCAGGGAGTGAAATTCAAGGAGCTGCTGATGTTCCAACCTAAGCCAAGGCAATAACGAAGGAACTGGGGGACAGCTGATGGAGCTCAATGGTTAACAACTCACACAGGTGCGAGACATGTAGCGCTTATGGTGGTAACCTGGGATAATGCTGCTGAAAATCTCCAGCTATAAGCATAGGATAACATACCTAGCATGGAGCACCCATAGGGACACTGCTCGAAGAAGAATCTATTCCTAAGCCTGGAGCAGGTGAGTGCAGTATTTCCAATCAGGGGATCAAATCCTTCACTCACTCAAAAATTTACATTTACTTCAATGGGAGTTTTGTCTGAATTAAGCCAAGACTGCAAAATTTCTCCCAGTGAGTGCCATACTTTCAGTGGATTTCCAGAATGACAAGAATCAAGGCAACTCCTGTTTATCCTTAGTAAAGATTATGGCAATTCCAAAACAATCTTAAAATAAAGTCAAATTCTGTAAGGCAGAACACTTCCATGATTGCCAAGTAAAAATGATTATTAACTGAGAACAATACAGTTCCAGAAGAAACATCTCCTATATTCTATTTTTTTCATAATTCCAGGTATAACATAGAACACAGAAGTGTTGATTCTAAACAAGTACTCTTAGCTAATCTTTTGATTTAAAATGTATTTCAGTCAAGCTGACACCAAAGGAGTCTCCAATCTTTGCCCTTTAAGAATGTGAACGTGTATATGCACAGACACTTATATTAGCCTTGCAAAACTAAAATGTATCAGTTCAAACACAAAATCTACTCACACATTCCTTACTATTATGTTTGATAATAAAGCAAAAAATTATTAAAAGTTTACATACCTGGGCAGATTTAAAAAAATTTTTTTTTTCAAGTTCTACAAAATTCTTTGACAAAACATGTTTCAACAAGAGTTCTAATATATACACAATCGGTTTTACACAACTATTACCGGAAAACAACATGCTTAATGCACCTGAAGATGAAGTTTCCAGAAGAATTGAAGGGAGTTAGGGCCCGATTTCCATGATCTTTCAATAGGATTTGGAGAATTAACTTTTCTTAAGAATTAGAATTAACCCTTTGAAAATCCTAGCCTAAATTTAGTCCCTGGGAGTCATTAAACAATACTTCTGCATGAGTTAAACCAAGATGGTATTTATCAACATTTTTAAAATGTATACACATGCACATACATACTACTGTTCAATAGATATGACAAACCAGAAGTAAATTAAAATCTGAGCCACACAAACTTTTTCCGGTAGCTGCTGTACATTCATCAGCACTTGAAAAGACTGATTTTTCCTGAAAGCCTTTTTCCTGAAAGCCTCTTCATACCTTTAAATTAGTCAAAGGCAGTGTACATATACACACACTCTATATATAATATATATTATGCATGTATTTTACAATGTATTCCAAAGAATTCGCTTTCTGTAGAATCTTTTTAGGAAGAAAGAGATCCACTGAGGGAAGTCAGAGATCTCAGTAACTTCTGAAACCTATATAGTGACAAATATATTCTACCACTATGACTAGGGATATGAAAGTGTAACTGTGTACATTATTATTAGACTGGGCTCACTGATTAATCTCCATGGTTACACACAGGCTCCCAGTATGCGTAGGGAGCCGGCTTAAAAGCCGGCTCCCAGACTGACGACTGCTCTCCCATATGTAATCGAAGTTTTCAGCAGTTACACGGTTACTTAAACACATTTTAACAGCCCTAATTATGACTAATGAGGAATTTTCATCCCATCCTAGTGGACTATGTCCTAGTTTCAACAGTGTACACTGTTTTTTATTCTCATGGGTAAGACTATAGCAATGTTATCTTGAAACCCTCAGGCCTGAGAGAACAATAACTGGAGCACACTCAGTAACGGAAGATACTACAAGCACATCAAACCTTCCTCTCATAGCTACCCAGAGAATACCTAGGTATTCTCAAGTTCGAGGTAGTTATCTTCAATGCATTTAACAATTTTTTCTCGTAATCAGGGATCAAGACCATGGTCTATCAACTTTACTCTGTTGTCACAACAAAATTATCCACTGCAATATGAAAGCTCATTATACAGGGGACAGTAAGTCACCAGGGACATTGGTGCAGGAACTTAGAACTTCATCAGCCTGTCTACAGAATGATGAAGACAACAGTATTATTTGAACTCTGTACAGATTTTCTTTATATCCATAACCACAATCCTGGTACAAGGACTTATTTCCTCACAGATTCTACACCTGCATTATCAGAGTATGTGGGCCCAAGGTGTAATCTATCCCTTGGCAATAAAAATGATCTGGGAAGCATAACCAGTAATTCATTTTACAAAAAGGGGAAAACTACATTACTCAAGAAAATCTGGTTCTTGCAGTCTTGATCTACTAGTAAGGAAGTATTACATCTTTACATTGTACAGGTATGGAAGAATAATCATAAAGAAAGGAGTGATTCCACCTACAAAGGTTCCCTCACAATGGGTTGTGATCCAGTAGGGGTTGAAGTCATTTGCATCCCTTTAAGCTCCAGTACACTGTCAAGGCTGTTCCCCACTCCGGCAATTTGAGTAAAGAAGGTGGGGGCCTGCAAGAGACTTTAAAATACTCTGCCACTAAAAGGCTTCTGTGTAAAAATTCCCTGAGGTCACAGATTTCCTGACCTACAATGGTACTGCTGCAACCATCTAAAGGCAAAACCTCTTTGAGAACCCAAGAAAACACATTTGAGAATTTCTTCCTGTGGGGTACCCTCAAGTTCCTTAACCCTCTCACTGGAGAGAGCTTTAATTAAAACAAAACAAAAAACAAAAAGAGCCTGTAATTTTCTTAATAGCTGAACTTGCAGTCTTGGGCATATACACATACACAACTTCCTGCCTTCTAGGACACAAGAAACAGATCATGATCTTTAAAAGGTGATTTCATTAACAAAACAAAGGAAACGCACCTGGTAAAACATTACCTGGTTGCTAGGTATTACAGAGTAACTGAAATAAAGAAAGAAATAGAGCATCCACACTACAGGGAAGGCTCAAAATTAGTTTGAGGCAGGCTCCACTACTGTGGCCACTCTTTCTCGATTTAGAGCCCCAGGAAGCACTGGGGAGAAATTACTCAGAATGACTCTGGTGTGGAGCAATTTTGAAATAGCAGCAGTGGAGCATCCACACTGCAGCTATTTCGAAATACTATTTCAGAGGAGGAGTTATTCCTCAGGGAATTAGGTTTGCAGAAGTTGAAATAAGCCTCCTGCTATTTCAATATTATTTCGAAATAACGGAATTGCTGTGTAGAGGCTCGCATTGTTATTTCAGAATTAACGCTAGTTATTCTGAAATAACGGTGCAGTGTAGATACACTCTTAGTTAACTGAATGGCTGAAATGTCCAGAAAAGAGTAGTACCCCTCCTTTTCATCACATATACATAAAAGCAGTATACACACCAGTATGACAAACTAACAACAGAACTGAAGTTAAGGTATAGGCAACACCATGTATTAGCAAGAGTGGTTGAAAGAAAGAAGTAATTCTTCCATTCTATTTCACGTTGTGTAGGCCTCAACTGGAGTACTCTGTCCAGTTCTGAGCACCACATTTCAGGAAATATATGGACAAATTAGAAAGAGAGAGAGAGAGAGAGAGATTTACTCTAGAAAACAGTCAACTAAGTAGGGACAATGACAACAATTTTCAAGCATCTAAAAGGCTGTTACAAGGAGGAGGGAGACAAATTATTCTTCTTAACCTGGGCTTAAATTGCAGCAAGAGAGGTTTAGGTTGAACATTAGGAAAATCATCTTAATGATCAGGGTAGTTAAGCACTAGAATAATTTGTCTAGAGAAGTTGTGGACTCTCCATCATTGGATATTTTTAAGAGCAGGTAAGACAAACACCTGTTAGGGGCCTACATAATGCTTGGTCCTACCAGGAGTGCAGGGAAGTGTACTTGATAACCTCTCATGATATGTCTATACAACAATGTTATTTCAGAATAACTGACGCTATTCCAAAATCACATAGTCCACGTCTATACTACAAGCAATTATTTCAACAATTTCAAAATCATGTTGAGCTGAAGGACTTCTTATGCTGACTCCTGTAACCCTCATTTTATAAGCAGTAAGGGAAGTCAGAGGAAGAGTGTTCTTTTTTGGACTTCCTGCTGTATAGACAGCGCCAAGAGTCGAAATACAGGCAGTCCCCGACTTACGCGGATCCGACTTATGTCGGATCCGCACTTACGAACGGGGCTTTCTCGCCCCGGAGGTCGAGGTAGCGGATTGCTACCTGCGAGCTCCGGGGTGAGAAAGCCCCGTTCGTAAGCTGCTCCGGTGCCCCTGGTCTGCTGGAGACCGTCTCCAGCAGACCAGGGGCACCGGGCGGGTTCCCGCGCTTCTGAGGCTTTGCCAGAGCAAAGCCTCAGAAGCGCGGGAACCGCCGCTGCTGCCGCTTGAGACCTGGTGCCTGTGGTCTGCTGGGGACGGTCCCCAGCAGACCACAGGCACCGGGACTGAAGCCGCAGCCGCGGGGAGGAGGGGTCCCGCGCCTCTGAGACTTTGCCAGAGCAAAGCCTCAGAGGCGCAGCACCCCGCTGCTGCTGCTGCTGCTGCTCTGCTCCCCGTGTCCCTGGTCTGCTGGGGGGGCAGGGCGCGGATAGTGTGCCCCCCCCCCCCCCCAGCAGACCAGGCTTTTGTTTTGGACCCTGTAGCAGAGCAGCTGGGGCGTTGTGGATTGGTCCTGCAGCACCCGCTCTGGGCACTACTGGACCAACCCGGCAGCATCCCAGCTGCTCTGGCCCAGGTCCTGATTCAGCCGCTGCTGGTCAGTTTCAGCAGTGGCTGAATCAGGACACCTGGGGCAGAGCAGCTGGGGTGCTGCTGGGTTGGTCCAGTAGCGCCGAGGGGTGCTACTGGAGCAACCCAGCAGCACCCCAGTTGCTCTGCTCCAGGCGTCCCCAAGTCAGCCGCTGCTGAAACTGACCAGCGCTGACTACAGGAAGCCCGAGGCAGAGTTGCTCTGCCCCGGGCTTCCTGGAATCAGCGCTCATTAGTTTCAGCAGCAGCTGACTTGGGGAAGCTTGGGGTTCTTAAGTTGAATCTGTATGTAAGTCAGAACTGGCGGTCAGTTTCAGCAGCGGCTGAATCTGGACGCCAGTTCCGACTTACATACAGATTCAACTTAAGAACAAACCTACAGTCCCTATCTTGTACGTAACCTGGGGACTGCCTGTAACTTATTTCGGCTTAAGCTATGCAATCGATGTAGCTTTCAAGTTGCGTAGCTTATTTTGGCTTTCGCTCTGCTGTGTAGACATGCCCTCAAAGTCCCTTCTAGTGTTTGACTCTATGATTTAATAACTGCCCATTTCAACTACCTGATATTAAGTATTATGAGAAAAAATTAAAGATTTAATGAAGAAATCTCTCAGTAAGAGCTTTTTGCTCTTAACTCTTCTATCTTTGCTTAACCCTCCAAAAGCACAAAATAAGGCTGTGGACTGACTAATGAACCAATATTACAGAAAATAAATCTGAGACAGAATGTATTTTGCTACATAAATAGTAAACAGTTAATATCTAGTTTCAGATATCACTATAACATGGACTCTTGTTCATTGTTTTTCCAGTGAAATAGCTACAACTTTTCAAGATTTAATCATAATTTACTATACTACTTTAATCAATATGCACAGTTTTTAAAGAGAAGGCATAATATTTTCAAGGTTTCCTAAAGATGTGGTATTTACAGTAACATTTTATTGCTTTCAAATTATCAGGTTAAAAGAAAAATTACTAATTTAAAGCCACAGAATACTGAGATTAGTCTTTTTTAAATGAATTCATTTTTCTCTTTTTCTAGTAAACTAGTTCAAAATATATTTCTAAAATTCTTATTTATGCAAACACACAATAACCTAGCAAAGACATATAATGCACATATATTTTTAAATTGCTTCTATGTCAACACTATTGCAATACTGAATATGCTGCTATAAATATACATTACACCGCATATTCTAAACAAATTTTATATGTAAACATAAGAGAGTTCTTTATTGTTTTTGACAAACTTGCATAGTAAAAATCTGGATTGTGGTAAATCTCTTAATGAAATATCCTATTCTGAAACTGAATTACTAGACATGGTGATAAACCTGACTAGTAAAAGTTCTAGGGACTAAATTCATCCAGTGCCAAGACAATTTAGGCTTGTTTTTTAAACAAAATAAATTTTGGCCTCTTGCACGTGAGGGTTTTTGGCTACAATTATAGTCAAACAATTTATTAGCAGAGACAAAACACACTACTATCCTAAACTCGATGAGCACTTTATAGTATGTTACTTTAACTGTGCCAGTTTATACTACAATATTCAACACACTAATTTACAGGCTCAGACAGAAGACCTCTGAGACAAACTAATACTTCAATCAAAGGATCAGGAAACCAGATGCTTGGATGCCATTACAAATTATTATTGTCCACTCTAGATGGCTGGTTTAGTTGGAAAGTATTTTCAGGAGTTCTGTTTTTCAAATTGAGGCTAGAACAGAATAATCTAATAGTAATTTTAAAATGTATTTAACACAGAAATGGAATAAAATAATTTTCTTATACATCTTCTAGTAATTTATTTTAAATTATAAAGTAAAGAAGTAAAATGATTCAAAACGAACAAGTGATGTGAATAGAAATGCAGTACATTGCAATATATATTATGATGGGATGCTGGATCCAACATAACTCACTTTAAAGCTACTTTCCACATTATTAATCTGACTTTTCAAACCTTTCACTTAACATCATTAAAACTACATGCCACATCATGCCACATCAGGTTCTGGGGTAAAATCCTGGAAAGATTGGGACACAAACAAGTAATTTGAAAGAATAGGTTTGTTTAAAATGTTCTGTCATTCACTTATCAAAAATGTTATAATGTGTTTTGAGCTCATCCTGTCTCTGAAATTAAAAGTAATTTCAAACTTCACTTATTCTGTATTGCTTAATAAATAACTGTCCCTTGAATGTTTAGGTTCAGTTAAAAAGTCTTTAGATATGTAAGACTTGTCATAAACACCAAAAAATAGAGGCAGCAGCATGCATCAGGTACTCCAGTGGAGCTGGTTACTTCCCTGCGTATATCCGTTGAATTTTTCAGCGGTTACACAGTTAGCCAGCTACATACATTTTAACACTCCTACACAACTAGCAGACAGACTCTTTACCTTAAGTTTCTTTTCTTCTGATATTGCTTATCCTTTTTGTCTGTCAAACGTACAACATATACCACATATGCATAAAGCAAGGTAGGTATTTCTCACAAGTGCTTACTAAGAATGTGAATAGTTAACCAGTGAGCCTCACCCTTAGGATATGTCTACACCAGCCCCTTAGTTCGAACTAGGGAGGCTAATGTAGGCATTCGAAGTTGCAAATCAAGCCCGGGATTTAAATATCCCGTGCTTGATTTGCATCTACCCGGCCGGTCGCCATTTTTTAAATTTACAAATCCGGACTAACTGCCCACGTCTACATGCGGCAGGGACCCAGTAGTTCGAATTAAAGCCCTAGTTTGAACTACCTGTTAAACCTCATTCCAGCCCCAGAGCATCCCCAGAGGAGAAGAGGGATTGTAACAAGGCGCCCGCAGCCCCACTGTGACAAAGCGCAGGGGCTCTGCCACTGAGCAGACGCCTTGGCAAGCTGTTGCGGCAGGCCGCTCCCACCCCCTTGCGGCGCATGTGCACACGGCGCACCGGACAGGGGTGACGAGATGTGGAGGCCTCGCCCCTGGGCAGACACTACAGCGAGCGGGTGCAGCGGGCCAACCCCATCCCGCCCCTTTGCGGCGCATGCTCACACCACGTGCCGGATATCTTAAATGCTGGCGGCGTGGAAGACAAGGGGGAGGGAGTCCCCCTGGAACCCTGGCCCGGGTGCGGGGTAGAGAAGTGAGCTTGGGAAAGCACCCAACATCCTACAGCAGCCGGGACCGGCAGTCAACCCTGCGGGGCAGACGCTCAGACTCCGCAGCCCCAGAAGGAACGGGCAGAAGACACCAGAGTGGCCTATACCCCCCTCGATGGACAGCGGGGCGGCAGGGCTTGATCGCAGACTCCAGCCTCGCTTCCCTGCAAACTGGAAGGCAGAAGGTGGGGTAAGGATTGGGAGAGGAAGGGGCTTGTGCTGAGGGGACAGGGGCAGGTCAGGAGAAGAAAGGGAAGGCACCAAGAGCCAGGGTGCAGGAGAGACAAATGCTAGGGGGCCAAGTGCAGAAAATGAGGAAAAGGGCAGGAGGGGAGATGTCAGTGGGAGAGGGGACAAGGTGATGCTGGGAGAGGAGAGAGTCAGGGCATTGGGGGCTAGAGGGAGGAGGGGGAGGTGCTGGGAAAAGTCTTGAAAGAAGGGGTGGGCATGAGGAAGGCAGGGATGGAGCAAGTCATGTGTGAGGGCACAGGGGCATGAGAGGAATGGGGGCAGAGGGTGGTGAGGGGTGGGCATCAGGGAAAAAGAGGGCAAAGGGGGCAAGGGCAGCGAACGAAGGGGGAGGCACCAGGAGAGTGCAGGGGTAAGGGAAGGTGCAGGTGTCAGGTTTTTCAGAGGGTGAAGCAGAAGGGCAGACACCTGCAGGGGAGGGACCAGTATCAGAGGAGAGAGGCAGGGCAGGTGTATAGAGGGAGGTGTTGGAAGAAGGGATGAGGAGGGGTAGCTCACATGATCAGAGTGGGGCTACTGGAGGAGTGGTTACAAGGGGGAGAGAAGGGTTGGTGGAGGGGGGCAGGTTACAGGAGGGCTGAGGGCAGTGAGAAGGGCAGGAGTCAGGACAGCAGAGGAGGGTGAGTAGTTGGGGGGTAGCAGGCACCAGGGGAGCTGATGGAACAAGGGGAGGAGACATGGCAGCAGAGAGAAAAGGTAAAGGTTTAAAAATATGTATTAATAACTTGGATGCCACAGTGGCACATCCAAACAATCCACATGAACTCAGTACTGGTGCACAACACAAAATTCATTCTGCTCATGGGAGGAAACTCTTAGGCTATGTCTACACTGGCGGTTTCTTGCACAAGAACATTTTGCACAAGGGTTCTTGTGCAAGAAGTCTTGCACAAGAACACGTCCACCCTACCATGTGCAAGCTGTGCTTTTGCACAAGAGCGTCCCTGGCATTGTGAATGCTCTCTTGCACAAGAAAGCTCCGATGGCCATTTTAGCCATAGGGGTTTCTTGTGCAAGACATCCCTGCCGAGCATCCACACTGCTCTCTTGCGCAAGAGAGCTTAGAACTTCTAGAAAAGAGCGTAGCTCTTGCACAAGACGCCCTCTCTTACCACGTCGTACTGTAAATTTCCTTGCGCAAGGGCAGGTGGGCAGTGTGGATGCTCTGTGGGTTCTTGCACAAGAACGGCTGTACCTACGCAAAAAGCCACAAGTGTAGACATAGCCTTAGAGGGGACACTTCCCCCAGCCTCTCTGCCCCCGAGTTAATGTCACACACACTGTGTTAATGCAACTGCAGGATAGTTGCATGTGGGGGGGTTGGTGGGGGCCAAACTAATGCCTGTTGGTAGGAGGATGGTGGGAAAAGCCCTTTGAGAGGAGTGACATGACACCTTTTACTTCTGGGCATGTGTCCACCTTGCCTGGAGCATGTTACCTCCAGAGGCGTGGCTAATGGGGGGCGGCTCAGGGGGTGTGGCTAATGGGGCACCACCAAAAATTATGCAGACCTGCCACCCATGCTTCTAACATCCTAGTGGAGTGCGCTCTCTCTCTCATCTGCATGTGGTTTCGGATAAAAAAACTGGTAAGAAAATCTCCTGGCACGTGTAGAATAGTGAGACTACCTTAGGGAGAAAAGCCGGGTGAGGGCACAGCATCACCTTATCCTGAGAAATCACCATATATGGTGGCTCTGAGGAGAGGGCCCATAGCTCGGATACCCTTCTGGCCGAGGTGATGGCTACTAGAAACTCCACCTTCCAGGAGAGGTGGGAGAGGGAAAACGTGGCCAGCGGCTCGAACGGTGGGTGTGTAAGCCCTCGGAGCACCAGGTTCAAATCCCACTGAGGTATTGGCTGTCTAACGTGGGGGTACAACCTATTCAACCCCTTCAGAAAGTGCTTCACCATATTATGCACAAAAACAGATCTCCCACCCTCTCCCTGGTAGAAGGCTGTGATGGCTGCCAGGTGCATCCTAATCAATGAGATGGATAGCCCCCGACTCCGGAGGTCAAAGAGGTAGTCCAAGATCACGGGAATAGGGGCTTGTTCTGGGTCTCTCCCTGTTTGTCTGACCCAAATTGAAAACCTCTTCCATTTAGCCAGAGAGGATGACTGGGTGGAGGGTTTCCTGCTCTCCATGAGCACCTGCTTCACAGGGTCTAAGCAAAGGAGTTCCCCACCCCACAGCCACTGATCATCCAGGCCTTGAGATAGAGGGATTGAAAGTTCGGGTGGCACAGAAGACCCTGGTCAAACTCCTGCATAAGAAGGTCTGGGACCATCGGGAGAATGACATGTTCCTCCACCAATAGAAGCACCAGAGTGGTGTACCAATGCTGTCGGGGCCAATCCGGGGCTATGAGAATGAGCTGCACCCCATACCTCTTGACCCTCATGATCACCTCGTGAATTAAGGGGAAGGCGTACAGAAGGCCCGCTGGCCACCTTTCCACGAGGGCATCCCCCATGAAACCCCTGCCCTGACCCCTGAACGAAAAGAACGTGAGGCATTGCCTGTTGGCCTGAGAAGCAAAAAGGTCTACTAGGGGAGTGCCCCACTTGTGGAAGAGAGCATACCACATCCTTCTTGATAGACCATTCATGAGCCGAGAAGGCCCAGCTGAGGCGGTCTGCCAGGGTGTTGCAGGAACCCGGCAGGTAGGTAGCCTGCAGGTGTCTCCTGAGCAATATACAGATCCCAGAGAGCTAGTGCCTCCTGGCCCAGGGGAGAAGAACGAACACCACCCTGACAGTTGATGTAATACATTGCTGTGAGAACCGAGACACACTTCCCCTTTAGTTGGGGCATAAATACCTGACAAGCCAGTTGAACTGCCCTCAGCTCCCTAACATTGATGTGCAGGTTTTTCTCCGACTCTGACCACATCCCTTGTGTGTGGAGATCCGCCAGGTGGGCACCACATCCAGTGTCTGACACATTGGTTACCAGCTGGATCATGGGGGAGGGTTGTTGGAACGGGACCCCCTTGCACATTTCGGCTTCCCCCAGCCACCAGTTCAGGGTCAACAGTATCGCTGGGGGGATCGTGACCACCATGTCGATATGGTCATGAGCTGGTCTGTAAACAGATGCCAGGCAGTTCTGGAGGGGTCTGAGGTATAGCCTGGTATACCGCACCACGTATGTGCACACTGCCATATAACCTAATAGTCTCATGCAGTTTCGTGCCGTGGTCATGGGAACAGCATGGAGGCTTCGTATGATGTCCCCCAGGGTCAGGAACCTTGGACGTAGAAGGGACGCCCTCCCGAACGTCGCATCCAAACGTGCTCCCACAAATTCTATCACTTGAGTGGGAGTAAAGGTAGACTTCTTTGTTCAATATTAGTCCCAGCTCTGAGAACATCTCCCTGGTCAGCCTGATATGGGACAGTAGCTGGTCCATGGACTGGCCTCTAAGCAGCTAGTCATCTAGGTAGGGATAGACATGCAGACCTCTCCTTCGAAGGAATGCTGCCACTACCGCCATGCACTTGGTGAACACCCTGGGGGCTGTGGAGAGGCCAAACGGTAGTACTGTCAACTGGATGGTCCATCCCTACCATGAACCTAAGGTATTTCCTGTGGGGGGGAGAGGCGATTGAGATGTGGAAATATGCGTCCTTTAAATCGAGGGCAGCGTACCAGTCTCCTAGATCGAGGGAGGGGATGATGGAGGCTAGCATCACCATCCTGAACTTTGACTTCCTTATGAAGGCGTTGAGCCCTCTGAGGTCTAGGATGGGACAAAGACCCCCTTTGGATTTCGGGATAAGGAAGTACCGGGAATAGAACCCCTCTCCCCTGAATATCAGCAAGACATCCTGTACCGCCCCTGAAGGACAGCAGCGAGACCACCTCCTGCCTGAGCAGGGTCTCATGAAAGGGGTCCCTAAAGAGGGATGTGGAAGGAGAATGGGGGAGCAGGAGGGTAAGGAATGGGACAGAATATACCCTTTGCACCGTGTCTAGCACCCAAAGGTCCGTGGTAATGGAGCACCAGGCACGATAAAAGGGGGACAGTCTGTGAAAGAAGGGTCAATCTAGAGAAGCGACTGGTATTCCGTCCTCGAGCATATCTTCAAAACCCTGACTTGGGGCCCTGGGACTTGCTGGGGGGTTCCTGGTTTTGCTCAGGGGTCCCTTGTGACCTCCTCCTAGCCCCTCAGGTGGTGGTAGCCCTAGACCTCCTCCTACTGTCGAACCTTGGGCCTTGCTGATAACCAAAGGCCACAGAGGGATTGAGGGGATCATGTTGCGGGTTTGGGGTATGGATACTGAGGGACTTTAACGTTGCCCTGGAGTTTTTAAGGCTCTGCAGTTTGCTGTCCATTTGCTCCGAGAATAGTCTGGAGCCCTCAAAGGGAAGGTCCTGCACTCTCTATGGCGGTACTGGCGGACGTGGCATACCTTGGCGTTCTGGTGCCAGGTGAAACAGTGCTGGCAAATGTGGTACCGGGTTCATGGAGAGAGTCGACCTCCCCCACATTGTCTCCTGCACCGGACGTGCCAGCGCTAGCAGTGCTGTAACTAGCGGTGCAGCTGCACCAGGCTATTGCCTGGGTGACAGCCTCAGTGGTGCCAGCTGTCGTGCTGGGGCTCGCCTAGCCACCAACCTCTCGCGGCACGCATTCCTCTGTGCCGCGCGGTGCCAGGCCCAGTGAGGCTCTGAGCTCTATCAGCTCCCAGGCAGCTCACAGAATCGTAGAACCATAGAGCTGGAAAAGACCTCAGAAGGTCATCAAGTCCAGCCCCCAGCTCTAGGCAGGACCAATCCCAACTAAATCGCCCCAGCCAGGGCTTTGTCAAGCCGAGACTTAAACACCTCTAGAGATGGAGACTCCACTACTTCCCTAGGTAACCCATTCCAGTGCTTCACTACCCTCTTAGTAAAATAGTTTTTCCTAATAGCCAACCTGGACCTCTCCCACCTCAGCTTGAGACCATTGCTCCTTGTTCTCCCGGCTGTTCACAGTAGTGACAGATTTTCTCCATCCTCTTTCGAACCTCCCTTCAGGAAATTGAAGGCTGCTATCAAATCCCCCCTCACTCTTCGCTTCTGCAGACTAAACAGACCCAACTCCCTCAGCCTCTCCTCATAGGTCATATGCTCCACCCCCTAAACATTTTGGTTGCCCTCCGCTGGACCCTCTCCAATGCGTCCACATCCTTTTTGTAGTATGGGGCCCAGAACTGGACACAATACTCCAGATGTGGCCTCACCACAGCTGAATAAAGGGGAATAATGACATCTCTGGATCTGCTGCCAACGCTCCTCTTAATGCAACCTAATATGCCATTGCAAAATGCAGGACAATGTAGCACTTTAAAGACTAACAAGATGGTTTATTAGATGATGAGCTTTCGTGGGCCAGACCCACTTCCTCAGATCAAATAGTGGAAGAAAATAGTCACAACCATATATACCAAAGGATACAATTAAAAAAAAATGAACACATGAAAAGGACAAATCACATTTCATAACAGGAGGGGGATGCGGGGGGGGGGAGGAAGGAAGGTAAGTGTCTGTGAATTGATGATATTAGAGGTGGAGAGAGTGGGATGTTTGTGAGTTAATGGTATTAGAGGTGATAATTGGGGAAGCTATCTTGATAATGGATATTCCCCAATTATCACCTCTAATACCATTAACTCACAAACATCCCACTCTCCCCACCTCTAATATCATCAATTCACAGACACTTACCTTCCTTCCTCCCCCCCCCCCCCCGTGCATCCCCCTCCTGTTCTGAAATGTGATTTTGTCCTTTTCATATGTATTCTTTTTTTTAATTGTATCCTTTGGTATATATGGTTGTGACTATTTTCTTCCACTATTTGATCTGAGGAAGTGGGTCTGGCCCACGAAAGCTCATCATCTAATAAACCATCTTGTTAGTCTTTAAAGTGCTACATTGTCCTGCATTTTGCTTCAGCTACCCCAGACTAACACGGCTACATTTCTATCACTAATATGCCATTAGCCTTTTTGGCTACAAGGGCACACTGTTGATTCATATCCAGTTTCTCATCCACTGTAACTCCCAGGTCCTTTTCTGCAGAACTACTACTTAGCTGGTTGGTCCCCAGCCTGTAACAATCTTTGGGATTCTTCCGTCTCAAGTGCAGGACTCTGCACTTGTCCTTGTTGAACCTCATCAGATTTCTTGTGGCCCAATCCTCCAATTTGTCTAAGTCACTCTGGACCCTAACTCTGCCCTCAAGCATATCTACCGCTCCCCCTAGCTTAGTGTCATCTGCAAACTTGCTGAGGGTGCAATTCATCCCGTTATCCAGGTCATTAATAAAGATATTGAACAAAACCGGTCCTACAACCAAACCTTGGGGCACTCCGTTAAAAACCGACTGCCATCCTGACATCGAGCCGTTGATCACTGCCCACTGGGCCCGGCCTTCTTTCCATCTCTCTATCCATTTTATTGTCCATTTATCCAATCCACATTCCCTTAACTTGCTGGCAAGAATATTGTGGGAGACCGTATCAAAAGCCTTGCTAAAGTCAAGGTATATCACATCCACTGACTTTCCCATGTCCACAGAGCCAGTTACCTCATCATAGAGGCTAATCAGATTGGTCAGGCACGACTTGCCCTTTGTTGAATCCATGCTGACTATTCCTGATCACTTACCTCTCTTCCAACTGCCTCAAAATGGATTCCTTGAGGATCCCTTCCATGATTTTTCCAGGAACAGAGGATAAGACTGACTGGCCTATAGTTCCGTGGATCGTCCTCTTTCCCTTTTTTGAAGATGGGCAGTACATTTGCCTTTTTCCAATCATCCAGGATTTCTCCCAATCTCCACGACTTTTCAAAGACAATGGTCAAAGGCTCCTCAATGACATTTGCCAACTCCCTCAGTACTCTCGGATGCATTATGTCCGGCCCCATGGATTTGTGTACGTTTAGCTTTTCTAAATAGTTCCTAGCCTGTTCTTTACTCATCAAAGGCTGTCCATCTTCATCCCATCTTGCGTCACTTAGCGCATTAGTCTCATAGACTTTAAGGTCAGAAGGGACCATAATGATCATCTAGTCTGACCCCTTGCACAGTGCAGGCCACAGAATCTCACCCACCCCTCCCAGAATAATCCTCTCACCTATATCTCAGATATTGAAGCCTTCAAATACTTTGAAAACCCCAAGATGCAGAGAATCCTCCAACTGTGATCTGTACCCCATGCTACAGAGGAAGGCGAAAAACCTCCAGAGCCTCTGCCAATCTGCCCTGGAGGAAAATTCCTTCCCGACCCCAAATATGGTGATCAGCTAAACCCTGAGCATGTGGGCAAGACTCATCAGCCAGACACCCAGAAAGTTCTCTATAGTAACTCCTATCATCCCTCCATTGACCTATTTCCCACTGATAATGGTCAATTAGTTACCAAGATCATGTTATCTCATCAAACCATCCCCTTCATAAACCCATCTAGTTTAATCTTGAAACCAGATAGATCTTTTGCCCCCACTACTTCCCTTGGAAGGCCGTTCCAGAACCTCACTCCTCTAATGGTTAGAAACCTTCATCTAATCTCAAGTCTAAACTTCCTACTAGCCAGCTTATATCCATTTGTTCTTGTGTCCACATTGGTATTAAGCTTAAATAATTCCTCTTCCTCCCTGGCATTTATCTCTCTAATATATTTAAAGAGTTCAATCATGTCCCCCCTCAGCCTTCTTTTGGTTAAGGTAAACAAGCCAAGCTCCTTGAGTCTCCTTTCATAAGACAGGTTTTCCATTCCTCGGATCATCCTAGTGGCCCTTCTTTGTACCTGTTCCAGTTTGAATTCATCCTTCTTAAACATGGGAGACCAGAACTGCACACAGTATTCCAAATGGGGTCTCACCAATGCCTTGTATAATGGCACTAACACCTCCTTATCCCTACTGGAAGTACCTCGCCTAATACATCCCAAGACCGTATTAGCCATTTTCACCGCCATGTCACAATGGCGGCTCATAGTCATCCTATAATCAACCAGGATTCCAAGGCCCTTCTCCTCCTCCGTTACTTCCAACTGATGTGTCCTCAGCTTATAAAATTCTTGTTATTAATCCCTAAATGCATAACCTTACACTTCTCACTATTAAATTTCATCCTATTGCTATCACTCCAATTTACAAGATCATCCAGATCTTCCTGTATGATATCCCGATCCTTTTCTGAATTGGCAATAGCTCCCAACTTTGTGTCATCCGCAAATTTTATCAGGACACTTCCACTTTTGGTGCCAAGGTCAACGATAAAAAGAGTAAATAAAATTGGCCCCAAAACTGATCCCTGAGGAACTCCGCTAGTAACCTTCCTCCAACCTGACAGTTCACCTTTCAATATGAGCCGCTGTAGTCTCCCCTTTAACCAGTTGCTTATCCACCTCTCAACTTTCATATTAATCCCTATCTTTTCCAATTTAATCAATAATTCCCTGGGGAGAAGTCCGGGAGCCCACCTTGTCCCTTGTGAACAAAGAGGCAAAGAAAGCATTGAGTACTTCAGCTTTCCCCACATCATCTGTCACTAAGTTACCTCCCTCCATCCAGTAGTGGCTGCACACCCTCTCCGATCACCTTCTTGTTAACATGCCTGTAGAAACCTTTCTTGTTATCCTTCACATCCTTAGCCAGTCACAATTCCATTTGCGCTTTCGCCTTCCTGATAATCCCCCGGCATTCTTGAGCTATACATTTAAACCTCTCCCTGGTCATTTTTCCAAGTTTCCACTTTTTGTAAGCTTTCTTTTTGTGCTTAAGTTCACCAAGGATTTCCCCTGTAAGCCAATCCGGTCTCCTACCATATTTGCCTCTCTTGCTACGCATCAGGATGGTTTCTTTCTGTGCCTTCAATAAGGCTTCTTTAAAATACTGCCAGCTGTCCTGGACTCCTTTCCCCTTCATGTTAACATCCCAGGGGATTCTGCCCATCAGATCGCTGAGGGAGTCAAAATCTGCTTTTCTGAAGTCCAAGCTGTGAAAGTTTTGGGCGTGGACGGCCTCCAGACCTCCTCTAAGGACAAGTCCCGGCTCCCTGGGGATCCCGATCTCCCTGGGCTTCTTCTGTGGCACGCTGGCTCCCACGGACCTCCCATCTCTCGCCCTCTTGGTGGCTGATGGCACTGGAGAGTGAGATCGATGCCCTGATGCCGCCGCGTGCTTAGGCACATGTTCCGCATCCCTGGTTGACGCCAGTGTGCTCCTTACTGATGGTACCAACTCCGGCATGGGAGACTGAAGTGCTGACTCTATGAGAAGGAGTTTAAGTCTGGAGTGTCTCTCTTTGCGTGTGTGGTTTAAAAGACCTGCAGATCTTGCACATGTCTGTTAAGTGGCATTCACCCAGGCACTTTAAGCAGTCTTTGTGCATAGGTTTGGAGCACTGCCCACAGGGTTTGAAATCCCCCCCCCCCCCCCACACACACATGCCCTCCTCAGGGAGGGAAGTGAGGAAACAACTATTAACACTCCTAACACTATCAATCTAAACTATCAACTCCTAACTACTTCTAATCAGTGAACTATTTCCATAAAGAAGGCTAAGGGTGCACTTGCAAAGGCAAACAGAGTATTCCAGCAATCCTCACTGGCAGAAAGAAGGAACTGAGGGGGTGGAGGGCCAGCAGGGGATTATATGCAGGGATATACCTGTGCCACTTCAGGGGGCTCTCCTGTTGGCCCAATGGGTACTGCTAAGGGCAAAAAAGCTTCAAGAACTCGTACACGGGGCACACACACACCTAGATAGAATGGACATAAGCAAGCACTTGAAGAAGTATTTATAACTGTCTACATTCAATGACATCAAAAAAGTAAAACCACTCGGAGGAAAACATTTCAGGCATAAAAAAAATAAAAACATAAAAACGGCCATACTGGGTCACACCAAAGGTCCCTCTAGCACGGTATCCTGTCTGCCGACAGTGACCAATGCCAGATGCCCAGGCCCAGAGGGAGGGGCCACAACAGGCGCCTCACTTGACCCCTCCCCTGTCACCCACTTCCAGAGAAACAGAAGCTAGAGATACCATTCCTACCCATCCTGGCTAATAGCCATTGATGGACCTAACCTCCATGAACCTATATAGATCTTTTTTGAACCCTGTTAAAGTTCTAGTCTTCACTGCATCCTCTGGAGAGAAGTTCCACAGGTTGACTGTGCACCGAGTGAAGAAAAACTGTCTTTTGTTTGTTTTAAACCTGCTGCCTATTAAATTTCCTTTTGTTTGTTTTAAACCTGCTTCTTATTACATAAATAAAGCATTTATTCATGCACGACTAAGATCTCTGTAAACAGAAAATGCTAACTTAAATTAAAAAAAAAAGACCATCCTGACAAAGCCACCAACAGCCCATTTTCAAATTAGCCACAGAGCCATAAGTAAAGGTAAAAAAGACAACACAAATTGTAAACAGAAAGATATACATTTGAGATATTCTTCAGGAAATGTTTTTAGTATTACAGGAGAACTTTAACCAAAAAATAAACCCACAAAGATCCTATGGCTTCTGAAATTCTTGTTTAAAAAATGTATAAGGAACTAAGTGAAAAGGAATCTGAGAATTGTACATGAAGTATGGCCATTTGCAGCCATCTTTAGCCACATTAAGTAATATTTAATCAGAAAAGTAGTGTCAAAGTAAAAAGGATTACAGTTGTAAAAGTCACTGAAAGCGTGATTGAAAGAAGTTGGCCAAGAAATTCAAGACAAAAACAGGATTTAGTAGCCAGTAAAGTGAAGAGAGTCTTACCCCAATGTACAAGTTACCTCATACCTTCTTTTCATTCACCTCTTCCAGGTTGTTCAAAAAGTTGCCACAAAATTTCCAAAAATATATAGAAGAAAAGTATTAGGAAAGGATAATTTCTGTGATGTTGGGGAGATGACAAAGTGGGGGATCTTTATAAATAAAGACAAGAGCTCCTAAAGAACAGAGACGGATTAAAAACTTCATGCATTGGAAGGCAGACAAATCTACTACATCTAAAAAAGTGTATAAGAAAATAACTGAGGTCAGAGGGAAAATTAACCTTTTATAAATAGGCAAGGCTAAACAAACCGTTATATCTAACAAAAATATTATGAGAAGGGCAATAAAGCTCATAGGCTTTCGGTCAGAAAGTTACAAAAAAACCTAAACCCACCACCACACAGGATAAATAAGCCATCCCACTGATGAGAAATGAAGAGAGAAATTAAGTAACTGGCATCATAGAGATCGCTTAAAATTTGCTAAATATTTTCCAGCAATGCTTTAGTGACCTTCAAACTAAGATAGTCTTGTTGTACCAGAACCATGAAATGGTTTAGTGATCAATGTTACCATTAAAATCTCTTCGAAAGGCAAAAAAGATGACACCGCTGTATTGCCTTGCTTTTCAGCTGGTGCTAAGAGCCAGAAAAGCCATTTGCTATGTGTGAGATAGCCTGTAAGGCCTCTTCTTCGTGCCAAGCTACACATTTCAGCCTTGCTGAATGAGTGAGGCAATGTAGTAAATACATGCTTTACAAACAGTGTAGCAAAGGACACACCCAACAGTACTAAATAAATTTGATCATCTATACTCGCATTAACGGGAGATAAAATCAATAAAATCCCGCCATTCGTACAAGGTATGCAGAGAGTGGCAACAGGACTATCTGCTTCACAATATTTTTTCAAATGAAATAAAGGGATTTGTGGGGGGGGGGGGGGGTTCAGTAGAAAGGTTTACTTTAGTAATTCTCTCCCCAAAATACCAGATCTAATTGCCACATCCACAAGAGACTTGGCTAATGCATGGGGTCAGAATCTGAGAATACCACAAATCTGTTAGATCAGCAGCTCCGATTCACTTGGTAACCCTCTAGTGTACGTATTTTAATATTTTTACATGAATTGTTCTAGAATATTATCACTCAAGTTTCAAACACTGATATGCAATTCAAAATTATAAATCAGAAAAAAACTGTAAATCTCATACAATCAAACTAAACATTGATACAGACTCTTCCTTTTCAACAAACTATCTTGAATTTACCATCAAGTGAATTAAAAATAGAACAGAAGATGAAGTGGAAGAAATAAGACACTAAATGTCTTACTGTGTTATAATTTACATTAGATTTAAGCTTATTGTGGGAACCAATCTGGAAAGCATCTCAAACATCAGAATCCCACAGGATCTATGCACCCGACAATCACCTTCCGTTGAGAAACACACTAATCCTATCCAGCCCACAACAGAAAATCACAAAAATTCAGTGCTGACTGCAAAAGCCTTAGAAGAAATTTATTATTGACACTAGTATGGAGTCAGAAAGACAACTAAGTTGCCTCATATGCATAAAAAAGCTAATTAAGAAAACCTTCCTGACCAGCTACATTGTAAAGATCTCAACCAATCTGAATCTGTTCATCTCTACCTCTGCACGTTTCACGTTTTTGGTCTTATATATGCTGGTTCTATACATAGTTTTTAGAAAAAAAATAAAACAGTGGAAAGCTCTGCTGCAGCACTACTACAACTTACCTCTGAAGTTTCAGTAACGTAACACTCACTGGCACCCTCCCCCCCCCCAAAAAAAAAATCCACAACAAAACAAAACAAAACAATATTTATCCAGGTTTTTAGGATGGGCTTTGGAATCAATTTTTACCTTTTCCATCATCCCTCAAAAATCCAATCTTCCCAAAGGATCAGCTACAAATGAACATTTGGCAAAAAACCTTCAGTTTTCAGTCACAGGGTAAGTGCACCCCAGCAGGTTATGCCAGACATAGGTGCTAATATTTACATGAGTTTTGCAAGGGTCAACTGTCCAAATAACTTTGCAGCAGAAAGCCTGAAAATTCACCCCCTTCTCCTCTTCATTTCATATAAATGACATCAGTTAAATTTTCAGGTGCCTCAACAAATCCTCTCTCTAATAATCCTAAAAATATTCAGTTGTAACAGACGCTCATGGGTGGCTAGGAGTCTTATTTGTTATGGGTGGGTGTGACAGACCCAGGGCAGCTGGCTACAGTAGCTTGGCGGAGGATAAATATACAGAAAACTCAAGTGAATAGTTTTTTGTTCCTGGAGTGAACTGGCCAAGCACTGCTACCACATAATCAAGGCAGGAAGGCATCTGGGGCCAATTAAGGCCTGTTGGGCCCAGTTTAAAAAACTTCCCCTCGGGAAAGGCAGGGAGGAGGCCATGGTTTGAGAATGAAGTGGTGCACCCAAAGAGCTAGAAACTGGGGCTGTGTCTAGACTGCATCCCTCTGCCGACAGAGGGATGCAAATCAAGCATTTAGGAAGTGCAAATGAGCCCGGGATTTAAATATCCCGGGTTTCATTTGCATACTCACGTTCTGACGCTGTGCCAATCAGGCTCAGTGTCGAAAGTGAAAGTAAAGTGTAGCCGCGGCTCTGCGAACAGCTCCTGTACTCGTTTTAAATCCCGGGCTCATTTGCACTTCCGAAGTGCTTGATTTGCATCCCTCTGTCAGCAAAGGGATGCAGTCTAGACATAGCCTGGGAGTGTGGAAGAGGGCAGTGGACCAGCAAGGTTTGCTCAGATATTAGGAAGAAGGTACCTGGAGGGACATTTGGGGAAGTGGCCCCAGGGAAAGGCTGAAAGACTGGGAGTGGAGGAAACACTGCTAGCTGCCACTGCCTTAGGGTCCCTGAGCCAGAACCCAGAGTAGTGAGGGGGCCTGGGTTCCCCCCCAATCCTTCCCACATCACTACAGAGTCTGTCTGAGGGGGGGGACCAGCACTATGAAAGGGCTTCACCCCAAACTATGGACTTATTGTTAGATGGAGGGCTGTGGTACTAAGAAAGCCACAGGCGCGTGCCTGTAAGGATGCAGGAATTTGGGTTGGGGTATGTGAGGGGCTCTGGGCAGGGGGTTTCAGTGTATGATAGGCTCAGATCTAGGGTCTGACGGGTGCAGGAGTGTTATAGTGCTGTAGCCAGATGGTGGCTTGGCCCCAACTGGGTTTTTTTTGGCCAGGCTTCATTTTTAAATAAAATACTATGTTAAACACAAAAAGTTTCTGAATTGTCTTTATTTATGAGAAGGGCAGAGAACCTGTTTTGAGTCAGGGGGTCACTGACCTACAGAAAAAAGTCAGATGGGACCACACAAAGAGATGGAAAAAAAACTCCTCCCAAAAAAATCCCAAGCCTCACTAATGTGGCCCCAACTGTGCTGGTGGGAGCAGGAGACATGGTACTGGGGAAGGGTGCTAGTGGGTGCTGGGGCAGGGGACAGAGTGCTGGGGTGGGAGCAGGGTTCTGCATCAGGGGACAGAGGAGAGGGGACAGGGTTCTGCAGAAAGGGACAGAGTGCCAGTTAGGAAGAGGCAGGTATAATAGGTAGTGGGTGATTCGATCGTTAGAAACAGATAGTCGGGTTTGTGATGACTAGGAGAACCGTATTGTCACTTGCCTGCCTGGTGCGAAGGTTGCGGATCTCTCGAGGCATCTAAATAGACTTGTGTGTAGTGCTGGGGAGGAGCTGGTGGTCGTGGTACATGTAGGTACCAATGATGTAGGAAAGGGTAGGAGAGATGTCCTGGAGGCCAAATTTAGGTTGCTAGGAAAGAAACTGAAATCCAGGACCTCTATGGTGGCATTCTCGGAAATGCTTCCATTTCTGATGTCTGATTTGTGTCCAGTTTGGCCAGTATACATGACGGGCATTGCTAGCACTTAATGGCACCTATCGCATTAGTGGAGTGCAGTTATATGAATCCCTGATGTTGTGGCTTATGTGGATACCTCTGAGGGGAAGGGAATGCCAGTTAGGAAGAGGCAGGTGTTACCAGTGGGTGATTCGATGGTTAGAAACATAGATAGTTGGGTTTGTGATGACTGGGAGAACTGTATGGTTACTTGCCTGCCTGGTGGGAAGGTTGCGGATCTCTTGAGGCATCTAGATAGACTTGTGTAGTGCTGGGGAGGAGCTGGTGGTCATGGTACATGTAGGTACCAATGACATAGGGAAGGGTAGGAGAGATGTCCTGGAGGCCAAATTTAGGCTGCTAGGAAAGAGACTGAAATCCAGGACCTCTATGGTGGCATTCTCAGAAATGCTTCCAGTTCCACGCACAGGGCCAGGTAGGCAGGCAGAGCTTCAGAGTCTCAATGCGTGGATGAGACGATGGTGTAGGGAAGAGGAGTTTAGATTTATTAGGAACTGGAGATACTTTTGGGAGAGGGGGAGCCTATACAGGAAGGATGGGCTCCACCTAATCTAGGGTGGAAACAGACTGCTGGCACTAAACATTAAAAAGGCTGTAGAGCAGTTTTTAAACTAAGAGAAGGGGGGAAAGCCAATTGATGAGGAGATGCACGTAAATCGGAGGGAGACTTCTCTTAGGGGAGAATCCGTTGATAGAGATTCTCTAAGCTGTAGTCGGAAAGAGAGGAGGGGAGAGGGCAAACCATGGGCCAGAGCAGACAAACAACCGCATACAAAGGAATCCAATGCATCAGGGAAGGGCAGACAAATAAGCAGTGGCAAATTTTTAAAGTGCTTCTACACAAATGCTAGGAGTCTGACTAATAAGATGGGTGAACTAGAGTACCTCGTATTAAATGAGGAGATTGACATAATAGGCATCACTGAAACCTGGTGGAATAAGGAAAATCTGTGGGACACAATCGTACCGGGATATAAAATATATCAAAAGGATAGATCAGGCTGGATGCGTGGTGGAGTGGCACTGTGTGTGAAAGATAATGTAGAAGCAAATGAAATAAAAATATTAAGTGAATCAACATGTTCAATAGAATCGCTATGGATAGTAATTCCATGCTCCAATAATAAGAAATTAGAAGTAGGGATAGATTATCGACCACTTGACCAGGACAGCGATACTGACATTGAAATGCTGAGGGAGATTAGAGAGGCTACCAAAATAAAGAACTCTATAATAATGGGGGATTTTAATTACCCCCATATTGACTGGATACATGTCACCTCAGGAAGAGAAGCGGAGATAAAATTTCTCAATGGCTTAAATGACTGCTTCTTGGAGCAGCTGGTGCAGAAACCCACAAGGGGAGAGGCAATTCTCGATTTAGTCCTGAGTGGAGCGCAGGATCAGGTCCAGGAAAGAATCGTTACAGGACTGCTTGGGAATAGTGACTATAATATAATAACATTCAACATTCTTGTGGTGGGAAGAACACCTCAGCAGTCCAGCACCCTGGCATTTAATTTCAAAAAGGGGAATTACACAAAAATGAGGAGGTTAGTTAAACAGAAATTAAAAGGCACAGTGACTAGAGCCAAATCCCTGAAAGCTGCATGGAAACTTTTTAAAGACACCAACATAAATGTATACCCCAATTAAAAAACATAGCAAGAGACCTAAAAAAAAGAGTCACTGTGGCTTAACCACCATGTAAAAGAAACAGTGAGGGACAAAAAGGTATATTTTAAGAAGTGGAAGTCCAATCCTAGTGAGATAAATAGAAAGGAACATAAACACTGTCAAATCAAGTGTAAAAATGTAATAAGAAAAGCAAAACAAGATTTTGAGGAACAGCTAGCCAAAAACTCAAAAACAAATAAAATGTTTTTTAAGTATATTAGAAGCAGGAAGCCTGCTAAAAAACCTGTGGGTCCCCTAGATGATCGAGCTATAAAAGAAGCAATCAAGGACAATAAAGCCATTGCGGAGAAACTAAATGATTTCTTTGCTTCAGTCTTCACGGCTGAGGACGTTGGGGAGATTCCCCAATCTGCACCATCCTTTATGGGTGATGAATCTGAGGAACTGTCCCGGATTGAAGTGTCATTAGAGGAGGTTTTGGAACAAATAGAAAAACTTAATGTTAACAAATCTCCGGGACTGGATGGCATTCATCCAAGGGTTCTAAAAGAACACAAATGGGAAATTGCTGAGCTATTATCTGTGGTTTGTAACCTATCCCTTAAATCGGCTTCCGTACCTAATGAATGGAAGGTAGCCAACGTGACACCAATATTTAAAAAGGGCTCTAGAGGCGATCCTGGCAATTACAGACCGGTAAGTCTAACTTCAGTACCGGGCAAATTAGTCGAAACAATAGTAAAGAATAAAATTGTAAAGCATGTAGAAGAACATAATTTGTTGGACAAAAGTCAACATGGTTTCTGTAAAGGGAAATCCTGTCTTACTAATCTGTTAGAGTTCTTTGAAGGGGTTAACAAACATGCGGACAAGGGGGATCCAGTAGATATAGTATACTTGGATTTTCAGAAAGCCTTTGACAAGGTCCCTCACCAAAGGCTCTTGTGTAAATTACATGGTCATGGGATAAGAGGGAAGGTCCTTTCTTGGATTGAGAACTGGTTAAAAGACAGGAAACAAAGAGTAGGAATAAATAGTAAATTTTCAGAATAGAGAGGGGTAACTAGTGGTGTCTCCCAGGGGTCAGTCCTGGGACCAATCCTTTTCAACTTATTCATAAATGATCTGGAGAAAGGGGTAAGCAGTGAGGTAGTAAAGTTTGCAGATGATACCAAACTGTTTAGGATAGTCAAGACAGAAGCAGACTGTGAGGGACTCCAAGAAGATCTCACCAAACTGAGTGACTGGGCAACAAAATGGCAAATGAAATTTAATGTGGATAAGTGTAAAGTAATGCACATCAGGAAAATAACCCCAACTATACGTACAGTATGATGGGCGCTAATTTGGCTACAACAAATCAGGAAAGAGATCTTGGAGTTATCGTGGACAGTTCTCTGAAAACTTCCACACAGTGTGCAGCAGCGGTCAAAAAGGCAACTAGGATGCTAGGAATTATTAAGAAAGGGATAGAAAATAACACCCAGAATATCTTACTGCCCCTGTATAAAACTATGGTACGCCCACATCTTGAATACTGTGTACAGATATTCAAAAAAGAATACCTCAATACTGTGTACACCTCAAAAAAGATATTTTGGCCTTGGAAAGGGTTCAGAAAAGGGCAACTAAAATGATTAGGGGTTTGGAATGGGTCCCTAATAAAAGAAAGTTCTTTACACAGCGTGTAGTCAACCTGTGGAACTCCTTGCCAGAGGAGGCTGTGAAGGGTAGGACTATAATAGAGTTTAAAAAGAAGCTAGATAATTTCATGGAGGTTAGGTCCATAAAAGGCTATTAGCCAGGGGATAAAATAGTGTCCTTGGCCTCTGTTTGTCAGAGGCTGGAGAGGGATGGCAGGAGACAAATCGCATGATCATTGTCCTCGGTCCACCCTCTCTGGGGCACCTGGTGCTGGCCACTGTCAGCAGACAGGATAATGGGCTAGAAGGACCTTTGGTCTGACCCAGTACGGCCGTTCTTATGTTTTGCAGCGGGGGAGAGGGTGCCAGTGGGAGCGGGGGAGAGGGTGCTGGGGTGGGGGGCAGGATTCTGCAGCAGGGGACAGGGTGCCAGTTGGAGCAGAGGATACCAGTGGGGTAGGGCTGGATTACCCAATAGGCAGATTAAGGATGTGCTTAGGGCACCTGCAAAGCAGGGGGAAAAAAAAAAAAAAAGATTTTACGATATAGTATTGTTTTTATTTTGAATTACATATGGGGGGCACCATAACCTTTTCAGTGCTTAGGGCCTCTAAAGGTCTTAATCTGGCCCTGCAGTGGGGGCAGGGAGTCCCTTCCCCAGCCTCACAGAGGAAGGAAGCCACTGCGCGTGCCTGCTCCGGGGCCAACTCCCCCTCCCACAGCGCAGGGAAGCCCCCCGTGTGCGACTCCTCTGGGGCCAGCTTCCTCCTCCCGTGGAGCAGGGAAGCCCCCGTGCATACCTCCTCCGGGGCCGACGCCTCCTCCCGCAGCACAGGGAAGCCCCTGTGTGTCTCCTCTAGGGACTCCCCCCAGGCAAGTTCCCGGCACGCCAAAAAAACTTAGAGAGGGGGGCAGCCAACGCACTTCCAGAACACCCAGAAATGGCACGAAGCTGCAGGACTTCCGTCCACCCCGCAGGAAGTTGGCACTACCTCCATTTTCGCTGGAGATAGGTAGTGGGGCTTCTTGGGGGGGGGAGGAAATGAGGGGGCTCAAATTCCTCATGATCGACCGGTTAGTGACCACAGCTCTACAGTATCTCTCTCCTCTGATTAGCCCTCTCCATGTTACAGAAAACAACTGAATTCCAGGCACATCCCATTTTGCTGCCCTGACCTTGTTTTAAGTTAGGATAAAAGGAGGCTGCATACCGAATTTGGTGGTCCTATCTGTCACCGTTTAGGAGGCGTTCTTGGACAAAGGGACAGACGTGAATGTTTCTAAAGTATATAGATTAGGGGTGGGGAACCTCAGGCTCAGATGCGGCCTCCAGCTTGCCTGCATCCGGCCCCTGAAGCTCACAGTTCCCCCTGCATTGGGGAATCTGCTGGCACTCCAGCCCCCACACTGCTCCACCACTGTGCTGGAGTACACAAACTCTACTAGGCTGAGGTCCTGGTGTGCAAGGGAAAAGTTAGGAGTGTCTTTCTTCTTCTCAGCTGGGAAGGGTTGCCAGGTGTCCGGTATTGACCCGGACAGTCCGGTATTTTTGCCTCCTGTCTGGTAAAAAAATTCAGAAAATACCAGACACCTAAAATGTCCAGTATTTTCTGATTTCTTCCTGGCCAGGAAGCGAAAATCCCAGGTGCTTCCCTGGTTCAGCAGGGGAGCTGCCTGGCCTGGAGCATGGAGACAAGATGGCGGATGGCCACCAGCAGCCTGTTAGGGCCAAAAAGCCTGAAAAGCATTTCTTAAAAGGGCCACACTGGTGGGTTTTGGTTTTTTATGGCTTTTGCTTAACTCTCAGGGTCCTTTCCCTCTCTCCGCCACAACTTTGGTGTCCCCTCCCTTTCCCCCCACCCCTCAACAGAATTTTTTCCCCGGTGTTTTGATGGGGGGGGGGGAGGGAGGTTCAGTAGTTTTGGTTAAACCATCTGGCAACCCTACAGCTGGGTGCCACATCAGTGAGGGTTTTTTGTGTGTAGCCTTCAATTGATTTTTCTGTGGGTCAGTAGCCCCCAACCCAAAAAAGGTTCCACACCCATGGAATAGAAAAATCTCTTAAATAGTAGTATTTTTAAAATATATTCAGGATGCCTGTTCGTGTGGATTTTGAACAACATGTTGAGTGAGTTTTTAAACAATTAAAGGTTAGAATAACCATAACTATGAATGCTATGAAGAACAATTTTCACACATTTCTGAAATATTAAAATGAATTTGCTTAAGTCTTGCTTGTAGACTTTGTGTTCGCTTTCCATGAACAACTGAGCAATTAAATTTCACTCACAAAAATGTTTGCAAAAAACATTTCAAAATCTCACACAAATATTTGAGGAAACCAAAGTTTAAATCTGCACATGTAAAATTGGATGAGTATATAAGCACTTCTAGTACACGAGTAAGAAATAGAAAAAATGTAATACAATGAGGCTAACCAGCTGCAAGTAAGAAAATTCAGATTTTGAATAAGAATAAAATATTTGAATAACTTCAAGGAAATCAGCCTATTGTGGAAAATTATGACCACATGAGTAATTCAATTGATACAATTATTAATTTTCAATGGCTTGCTAGAGTCCAGGCCTATTATTTCTAAGAGCAAAAAAGAATGGAGAGATACACAGGTAAAGGACACAGAAGGCTGGCTGGATAGGGTTGCAATCTAATTTTAAGCATTCCACTGGACACCACAATCAAAATGTTGACTCCAATTATTGCAGAAGTGAAGGTGTATCATATAGTTTTTTAAAAATCCAGAACAGTAGGCATGTTAACAAGTAATCGACTAGTGTATTAACTGATAAGCCTAGGCGGTGAGGATGGGGAGGAAGCAGTAGCCGGTGCTGGGGAGAGCCGGCTTAAAAACTGGTTCCCCCACAGCACCAGCTACACAGTGCTGCCCACCCCCCACCCTCCCACATATTCGCCTCTATCAGAGGCAGCGTGGGTGGGAGGGGGGCAGAGGAGGCTGCCACAAAGCAGCCTCTGCCCATGGAGGGCCTTGCTTTATCATAGAGCTGGAAAAGACTACAGAGGGTCATCAAGTCCAGCCCCCTGCTCTAGGCAGGACCAATCCCAACTAAATCAACCCAGCCAGGGCTTTGTCAAGCCGAGACTTAAACACCTCTAGGGATGGAGACTCCACTACTTCCCTAGCTAACCCATTCCAGTGCTTCACCACTCTCCTAGTGAAACAGTTTTTCCTAATATCCAACCTGGTCCTCTCCCACCTCAACTTGAGACCATTGTTCCTTGTTCTGCCATCTGTCACCACTTAGAACAGCCTCTCTCCAACCTCTTTGGAAGCTCCCTTCAGGAAGTTGAAGGCTGCTATCAAATCCCCCCTCACTCTTTGCTTCTGCAGACTAAACAGACCCAACTCCCTCAGCCTCTCCTCATAGGTCATATGCTCCAGCCCCCTAATTATTTTGGTTGCCCTCCGCTGGACCCTCTCCAAAGCGTCCACATCCTTTTTGTAGTATGGGGCCCAGAACTGGACACAATAGTCCAGATGTGGCCTCACCAGAGCCGAATAAAGGGGAATAATGACATCTCTGGATCTGCTGGCAATGCTCCTCCTAATGCAACCTAATATGCCATTAGCCTTCTTGGCTACAAGGGCACACTGTTGACTCATATCCAGCTTCTCATCCACTGTAACCTCCAGGTCCTTTTCTGCAGAACTACTACTTAGCTGGTTGGTCCCCAGACTGTAACAATGCTTGGGATTCTTCTGTTCCAAGTGCAGGACTCTGCACTTGTCCTTGTTGAACCTTATCAGATTTCTTGTGGCCCATTCCTCCAATTTGTCTTGCCGTGGGCAGAGGCTGCTTCATAGCAGCAGCCCCTGTCCGTGGGGGATCCGAGCTCCCCATGGATGGACCAGGCCACTGTGGACAGAGGCTGCTTTACAGCAGCCTCCCCCAATCTCCAGCAGCCTCTGTCCACAGGGAGCTCAAACCTCCACATACAAGGGCTGCTCACTGCACTGCTGCCTGATACAGAGGCAGCAGCGTGGGATGGCAGGGGGCATCCCAGAAATGAGGCCAGAGTGCACTGGCTGCCGGCCCTGCCCCAGGGACTATAAAATAGTCAACTAACCACTAAGAATTCATGCAGTTAGTCGACTAGTCTATTACCCGCTAACATCCCTAATCAATAGTCCAAAAATCCAACTGGCTAAATTTTGTTTTAAGTACTTTACACGTTTACAATGGGATAAGAAGATAGTTGAAATAGAACTTAAATATAGTTTTCCTTAGATGAGTCTTCCTAAGTCTTTTGTTATATAACAGAAACAGTCCTTTGGTCAGATGTTTGTGTAGTAGAAATGACACAAACTATTTTGCATGTTAATTTGACTAACTGGTCGTTCTTTATAAAATTAATGATGTCTAGAGGAAATACCTCATCATTTTTTTAAGCCAAATGTTTCCACACTTCTTCTAGGTAGCTAATTCCTGTTCTTTCCTTAAATGAGTGCTGAAGTGCTCAAAATCATTTTCCCCCTTACCGTTATCAGCAACCAGGCATATTTTTCTATGTGGCTGAAACAGATATATGAAAAACTGAGGGCTTTCAGAAAAAACCTGATAAATTACAGTTAGATTTGAAATTCTGGTGATTTCTTGCCAGCCCACGTATTATATTTAGTTGTTCAATGGACTCCCTTGCTTGGACTTATGTTTATATCAGTTTTTTAAGAAGTCTTATTTTAAGAGCGGTGGTAAAATTCAGTGTTTTAATATTAAATCAGGGCTGAAGAACTTAAGGCCTAGAGGCCAGATGCAGCACCTGGCTTGCCTGAATGTGGCCCCCGAGGCTCAGGGCACCCCCAAGCACTGGGAAGTCAGTGCTGGAGCACACAAAATCTAGTAGCCTGGGCCCCGCTATGAGAGGGGAATGTGGGGGAATGGGAGGAGGAGTGTCTTTCTGCTTCTCAGTTGAGGATCACATCAGTGAGATTTGGGGTGGGGGAGGTTTTTTCCTCTCTTCTTACTTGTGTGCGGCTCCCAACTCATTTTTTCTGTTGGTCATCGGTTTCCCACTCCTGTATTAAGTGATCAAGCAACCTTTTTCAAGAATCCTACCAGCAACAAAAAATCCCCAAAACGACAAAGAGTGTCACTGTTAAAGAGAGAAAAATCAAGACAGTAAGTTTTCCTTATAGACACTCCAGAATGGTTTTACACAGATTCAATGCTTCTTCTTAAAAGCATTTTAGTCACTCATCAATATTGCAACTTGCACTATCAAAACAAAAGTAGTACAACAAAAACAAATAACCCAACAACTATAGGTTGGCTAACTGTCCTGAGAGAGAGAGATCCCAACTAACTATGACTATCCCAGAACAGGAGGCCCACTGTTCCTGTGTATGTTGGCCTGGCTCCTTTGCAGCAGCCTGAATCTATTAACCAATCTGCTGCTATACAAAGAGCAACAGTGTTTATGCAGTGTCCAATTTCTCTGACTATAGTTCATCTCAATTTAAAGCATTTTCATAAGCTTAAATAAACTATGAGAATAAAATAATTCCCATACCTTAAACAGTGATGTCAATTAAATACTTACAATACATATTTATTGTACAAAATTCTTATACAAAATAAGTATGGAACATATAATGGGCAAAGCTGTCCACAATAATTGCTTGTATTCACAGAAAAGCTTTGGTGTACTCACATCGATGGAAAATTATTCTGAGAGCTCAGATACGAACTGATTAGTTTGAAGGCATCTGTGAGCACTAAAAAGTTATTTCTCCATGTACTTTGCAGTCCAGTGTCATAGATAACTAACTGGCACCTTTTTAGGTTCCATTTCCACAGAGCACAACAAAAACTGCTATATGGAAGTTTATCATATACATACTTCAATCAACAAAAAATCCACAACTCCTTAGGGAAAAATGATCTCCATCGGGCCCAGCTGTGCTGACCAAATTGCTGTTTTCCTAGATATGCTATCAGATCTCCCAGTATTCATTTACCACTCAGGTATTTGCAAAAGAAACACAATTTTAAAAGCCAAGAAGAGATTTATACTGCTAATTTACATAACAAATAAGATAACATGAACAAGCAGTACTTTTCATAGCTGACAGTGCTGGATAGTTATATCAGTGCAGTTAATTTTCATGTCTTTTTTCAACCAGTACTGGGATTTTTGTGGGAAGGGGTGTGAGGAAGACAGAGAACAGACTGATCCAGGCGTATCCAAGTAACACACTCTTCCCAAGCCATTCAGTGAGATCAATTCACATTATAATCACATAACTACTCAACAATAAAGTATTCTGGGTTGCCTTCACGCTGAGATGGATTGAAAATTGTACACCAAGAGAGTGAATTGTTCAAAACATTTGATAAGGCAGTACTTTTTACCCTGTCTTTTTATGGCCAGCACTACTGAAAGCTACACAAGCACCAAAAATATGTACTTTTTAAACAGTTTGCTCACAGTAGTTGCTTTCTACTTTTTCCTTCAGCACTAGAAAAACTGTGTTTCGAAAAGGTATGAACTTTCATTTGACCTCAAAAGGACAGAGTTGCTTTAGGTCTCAAATATTTAAAGATCCAGCCTCTTGCAATCATTAAAATATTATATACTTCACTTATGCACCTGGGGAAAAAATATTTAACTGAGTGCATGTATTATATACCTTAAAGACACCTTATGGATGTGTGTTAAGGAAAACTGTGCACAAACGCATGTACACTAGCATTTCTGTTTGCTGTTACAGTGAGCATTTTAAAGACATAAGGATCAACTGACATATTTCCTTTTCAATATTATGTACAACTTTAAAGATATGGAAAATTTGAAGCCTAAACAACTTCATAAAAAAATCTTTTAAACTGTCTTATTTTGCTATACTGGTTATGTTTAAAGAGACTGCCAAACAACTGTTTACTTCATTCTCATCTGGGTCATAAAACAGCAAGAGAAAAAGTCACTTTTATCAACAATATTGAATGCTCTATTCTAATTATTGTGTCTCATTAAAACGGGGGGGAGGCAGGAGGGGGCCAAAGGATACTGTATTCAGCTTTACAAAAGCTTGTAGAAGTTATAGGCTAAATTTAATTTCAAGAGTTAAGATAAACCCATTTAACACAATAAAACACAGTAATTCATAGGTGAAGCAGTCTTTTTGTCCTTTCCCCTCCCGTTTTGCTTCTCAGAGAAAATGCTGAGACTCCACTGCACTGAATGTCTGGCTGTGATCCAAAGTGCACTTAATGAGGTCCTGGCAACTCCCCCACATTACAGATGCCTCTCCAACACCACAAACAGCCTCAGCTGAATAGACAGGAATCATAGGCAAATCTGTTCCTGACAGCACAGCTGTTACTTCCAAAGAGACTCAGAGAAACAAGGATTCTAGAAAATAATGTATTCTAGAAAGTACTGAATTAATACAGTGTAATTTCAATCGTTTTTCCTCCATCAGAACCATGAGCTGCTATTATTAACTCACAGTTTAACTGAAGTATTACACAGATTTAAAAGTTTACCACAGTATTACAACTGTACAAGGGGGTAAAAAGTACATGATGCCATTTTGCAGATTTTAAAAATATGACATTAGAACAGACATGTTTTTACAGTATAGAAATATATTACCATAATCAAAGTTTTGATGCTTTGAACTAATGAAATAAAGCAGTAATTGAATGAGTTCAAATCAACTTGCTAGATGGTGCAGTATCAGCTCATACCTCATTAAAAAGAAAAATTAAAACAAAATAATGCACAGTAAGAATACAAACTATCATTATATAAAACAGATGCCATTTAATTTCATTATATCTACAATACAATAGATACTCATTATTAGAGACACATACTTCTGCCCTTTTGCTATGTTGCTCCTAAGTGGATAGTTTACAATTCATAGTAGGGAAAGTGTTCCCATGCAAAATGCTGCTTGTAAGCGGTAGTTGCTCTTACAAGGTGTTGCTGAAAACAAGCATCTTCTGTACTAGTTTTGTTTGTATTCTTTTCCAGGATTAAAAGTGTTCCTCCTATCTTAAAATGTGCACAGAAAATGCAATTTGTTATTTGACCATTAGTTTTTTTTCCTGGCCTGACCATAGGTTTATTTTTTAAAAGCACTTATATTTATCTATGTCCATTTATAAAACCTGTTTAATTAACACTTCAGTTTAGCAGTTCCTGATACAGTGCCCATTAGATTCCCAACAAAAATAACTTAAATTCCCAACAAAAATAACAAACTGAATTGAATAAAACAGTTACCTATCTTTTGTACCTGTTGTTCTTCAAGATGTGTTGCTCATGTTCATTCCACTCTAGGTGTGTATGCACCCACATATACGGTTTTCAGATTTTTGCTTTAGCAGTCTCCATAGGGTCGGTTGTGGCACATTCTTGAGTGCCACACTCATGAGCTGTATACAGGTAACACCAACCCTACATCCTTTGCAGTTCCTTCTTGCCAGTAATTTTGACATAAGGGTAGAAGGGCGAGTAGTGGAATTGAAATGAGCAATACATCTTGAAAAACAACAGTATGAAAGGTAGGTAACCATATTTTTCTTCAAGAGCTTGCTCATGTCACAAGCAGCATCAATGGTGGGTTTAGAGTTCAGTTTACCCGGCTTACAGCTCTCCCAAAGCCATCATCATCCTGTGCTTGCTGGGTAAGTACATAATGGAATGTGAACATATGTATGGACAACTATGTGATGTCCTGGATAGGCACTTGAGCTAGGAAAGCTGTGGAAGAAGCTAATGCCCTGGGTGAGTAGGCAGTGACAATTGCAGAA
Organism: Pelodiscus sinensis; assembly: GCF_052426305.1. Taxonomy (NCBI): domain Eukaryota; kingdom Metazoa; phylum Chordata; order Testudines; family Trionychidae; genus Pelodiscus; species Pelodiscus sinensis. The sequence continues at coordinate 58,014,977 of NC_143058.1, forward strand.
GCTGGCATCTGTGCCCAACTGTAACAGCAGTGAATTCGGGCAGTGATCCAAGAAAAAATGATTTAGGAGGACACTGGACGTTTCAACCTGTCAAACACCGCAAGAAAAAACTGCATCAACTTGCAAAATAGCTTGGTCTTATCAATGTAGAAAGCAAGCTCCATCCTGACATCTAGGAAATGCAACCTACTCTCCTGCTCTGACTTTGGAAAAAGGATAAATAAATGTCCCGGCCCACATGAAACTGTAAAGCCACCTTTGTCAGCAAAGCTGCAGCTGGACCTTGTGTTTGTAAAATACCATGTAGGTTAGTTCTGAGGTAAGCACCTAACTACAGAGGCCCACTGGACAGATGTTATTGCTACCAAGAATGTGATCTTCAAAGAAAGGAGAAGGAAAGAGAAAGAAGCCAGAGGCTTGAAAGAAGAGTCCTGTGAACCACGACAGCACAAGATTCAGATTTTCCTGATGTGCAGGTATGAGCACTTGAGGCTCTTAACAAATCTGGAAGTCATGTCCTGGGCGAAAACCAACCTAGCCTCAAGCAGCAGATAGAAGGTCAAAAGATTGGCCAAGTGGCCTAAGCTTAACGGTTAATCATATAGTCCACTACACTTTGATATCCCTAGAATCAACAGGAGCAAACATTTGAAGAAAAAAAAATATAGATTACTGTATCCCCTGCTTCTTCCAAGTTCATCACCTTCCTTCAAAAATATGGAGAGGACCACACTCTTCATAAACACAATTCCCATTGGTTATGAAGCTCCAGCTGAACAGTCTAGCAGTAACTACAGTTAACTATCAACAAGAAATCAAAGAACAATCTAACCATCTCAGTTTAACTGTCCAGGATGTATAGTGACAAATATATTTAAAGAAACCATATTAACATTTAAGAAGTTACCCTTCCTTAGCATAATGCCAGATCAGGCTCTAAGGGCTCGTCTTCACTCATTGTGCCAGAGACAGACCCACTAAATTGAACATCAGAATATCTAGTATAGACCTGTATATAGAACACTGAGGGCAGCTCTGGATGATGTCTGTACTCCTCGCAGTCACAAAGAGTAAGGGAAACTGCTCCCTTCAGCTTCCCACAACGGTGACAGCGCCAAACTTGGCTTAAGGTGCACTGACTCCAGCTATGCAGAATAGTAGCTAGTGTACATAGCTAGTGTAGACCTGTCTTAAGACTAGAACTAGGTAGGAAAGGCAGCCTGCAGCCCCTACTGTTCAAATGCTGCATCACAAGATGTACTACATAGTATTTGTAATCTAAAATAAAAGTACAGGGAATTAATCTCAGGACCAAAATGTCCGCAGTTCAAATGGATATTCCCTGAGAACAACAAGGAATGTGATGCATAATGACTAAGGATGAGCATCTAGCACAGAGGTGAGCAACCTATGGCTTTTTTGGAGCTCCAGCTCAGTCCCCCCAATCCTCCCTTGCTACCTGCATAGCAGGGAGCCCGTGCTGGTGCTATGGCCTCGCTGCCCCTCCCCGCCCAGCATGATTAGAATGCCAGCGCTAGCTTCCTGAGGGTGGAGAAAGCCTCAAGCCCCCACTCCGGATCCAGCGTGCAGGGAACAAGCAGAGCTAAAAATGGCTTGGCGCAATACTGTTTTCCTTCCCCCAGGATGGGGGAAACAAGAAGCCAAAAATGGCTCCCCACGCATTGCCATGTTCCTTCCCTCGGGACACTTCCTGGCGGCTTCTTTCTGGGGAATACGAACAGTAGGGGGCTGTGTTACATAGTGCCTGCCACGCAGCGTGAAAACAAGTACCCTCCTAACTCATACCCTCCGTCCAGACAGCCTGCTCCTACTTCCCACCCACATCTCTTCCTAAACCCCACCTCCTGCCCAGATCCTGTATTACCATACCTATCCCATTCACTAACAGCCCTGTCCCACACACTAAACCCCTAATTTTTGGCTCCACCCCAAAGCCTAGAGAGGGCCACAAAATCAACTAACCCTGAAACCCCAGAAGAGTAAATCAGGCCTGAGGCCTTGAACCTCATTCCTCCATGCCCTTCCTCCCACTACGGGTCTGGAGCTCCAGGGAGTGAGGTGTTTCAGTTGGGGGTCACATCAGTAAGGGGCTTTTTTTGTTTTGTTTTGTTTTTTGCTTGTGTGGGCCCCGACTTGATTTTTCTGTGGGTCAATGGCCCCCAACGCAAAAAGTGTTTCCCACTCCTGCCATCAATAAAGACAGGGTTAAAGCCTTTTGTGCTGGACATATTTTACTTTATTTAAAAATGAAGCCTGGCCAACAAGCCCCAAATTGGGGCCCATCCCCATCTGGCTGCCGCATCATCACACACACACTCACTCTCACTCCTTGAATCCATGATCCACCTGAGCGCACACTCACACGCACCACTCCTGAATCCATGATCCTCCTGAGCACCCTGCCCTGAACCCCTCATATTCCCAGACTCCTGCACCCCCACATCCCCAGCCCCTACCATAAGGCTGACAAGACCACCTGAATAGGTGCATGAAGCTGGATTTGATCAGTTATGATGTAAACGTCAAAGAAATGTGTGGAAAGATGCATCAGAAATCCCATTAAAAGAAGTCTGTGAGTACATTGTTTCATTTATGCTTTTATTAATCATTATTGTCAATTATCAATAATATTAAAGTTGCATATTTTCAGTCATGCAAATGGACATTCTTATACAGCCTTTGTTGACTGTTTGTTCTAAATTTTGATGTACAGTGGTTTGGTTCTTTGATTTGAAAAGGTTGCCAACCCCTGCTCTAGCAAGTAGGAACTTGATGCATAATAAATTCTCACAAAACAAAGAGCTAACAATCTTTTGTGACTTCTTATGAAAAGGAAAAGATGTCTATGATTGATATATGACATTAAGGTTTTTCTTCCTATATAGTACAGTCCCAAACGCAATATTATTCTGATATTCTGCTGATCTTTAAGGCAGTAGTGTTGTGGTAGCAAAACTGAAGTAGCCACATGCCAGATTCTTTGTACATGAAGACATAAAAGGAAATGGAAAAGAAATGAGAAAAAAAAAATCACAAACCAGAAGCCTAAATGGCAAGCCCACATTATACAAAGATTGTGATAAAGCACATTTTGGATTGACACAGAACAATGTTATAGAAACCAGATTATGTAGAAACAGGATTATCACAGTGATAACTACTAATTAAATTGGAATTTGTATATAATATTACTGTCAATGGAAAGAGAAGACCATGTTTACAAGTGAATAATGACTACACAATGGCTACTGCTCAATTAAATGTAATTAATATTTCATATTGATATTGAAGGCTTTCCAATAGAAGCACCAACTAATTTGATTCATTTCAAATATAAAGTATAAAAATTACACTTTAAAAAAAATAAGAATTTATATTGGAATCTTTGTGTAGAAGCACTTATTTCTGCCATAATTATTAACTACAACAAGCAGCAAATATTTGCTATTCTTACTTGCTTCCAGAGGCCCATAATTTAGCAGTCCATTACTGTGAATAACCTGTTGTTCTATCTATCAACTACTCACCAAAGAATTTGAACTTCAGTCAGGATTTTATTTAAGCCTGTCATTGTACCATTGTAGCTGAATTTAATTCTGTAATCATACTAGTGAATATTTGCTAAATTGGTTGAATATTTTTGTGGGTCTGGAGGGATTTTCTTTGATTCTGGTAAAGTAGCCTTTGAACTTGTCTAAAAGACTGGGACTGAAAAGGTACTAACAATGCTCCTATTAGGGTAATGAAGCAGAAAAAACAGCAGGATCAGAAGTACCAGAATGAAAGAACTGTGTGTAAACTGGACCTCCCCCATTGCAGTCAAAATGGCACACAGTGCCTATATGACAGCACAGAGCAAAAAAAATCACCCACCTAGAGATTTTTAGTTCTGTGGATTGACTGTCCACCTCTCTTTCCCCACATAACACTGAATTGTACTCTTTATATTATCTGTCTTCCATCTTCCGTAACATGAAAATAAATAGCTTAAAACACACATTGAATGCATATCAGGCATGGAAAACTGATGCAGTGGAGCACTGAGCATTCTTAATTTGTCAGGAAAGCATACCGATAGTCTCTTATTTCAATATGCAGCAAAAGGCTAGAACTTTTCCAGCACGGAAGACTATTATTCCACTAATGAAAGAATCATCTCAAAGACAGAAAGGTGTGTGGTTTTTTTTTTTTTTTTTTTTTTTTTGAAGTTTTGGAATGTTACACTAACTCTCTTTTGGAATGTTACACTAACTCTGCCAACATTTCTTTGATGGCAATAAAAATGAACAGTGAATATAAAACTCCACATAACTTTAGTTGTATTTTAGACACTTTCCACAATAGGACCCTATTTCCACATACTAATACCTTTAGGCAGCATTTCTCAAACTGGGGTGGTCCTGACACTAAAGTGGGTCAACAAAGCTCTTGTAGATGGGTCAAGAGATCACAAAATATACTGCAATAGCCGTTACACCCTTTGCTAGAATTACCATATTTCAGGTTCCTAAATTGAGGACAAGGGGATATAGCAGCTGTAGCTCTGTGGCACATCTACCAGCAGCAGCATAGAAATAAGGATGGCAATACCATACTGTTGCTCTACACTTTTTGAAAGGCTTCAGCATCTTTGACTGAAGAAATAATTTATTATATATTTGAGTTTACCTGTAAGCAAGCAAGTCAGTGTCTCTTCAAGAATGCCTCCTAACAGTAAGAGCTACGACCACCAAAGTTGGTAGGCAGTTTCCTCTTATTACAGCTTAAAGCAAGGTGAGGGTTTGCATGGCGGGGGAGAGGGCACTGAAACACACATCCTCATGCATACAGGGATGCATAAAACTATACAGAAAAGAGACAATCACAAGACAGGTGAAAGGAGCAGGTTGGTTGGGCCCCCCAGCCCCCATCCTGGAACTGCCCCAGCCCCAAACCTCCAAGCCCCTCACCTCTAGGCACTCTTTAAGGAGTGGAGGAGGGGATGAAGCTCCCCGTACCTGTGATTCATAAAAGGACACTGCTGGCTGTTCCCCTTCTTCAGGGAGCGAGGGGAAATACAATTTGCTGCATTCCTAAATGTAGTTGGGAGTACAGGGGACAGACTAGTTGTGCACTTTACTTTTGCTCACTGACAGGGGCAGGAAAGGGAAGAGCAAGCAGCCCTGGTACGAAACTCTGGGAAATTCTCTGCAAACCCTCCTACGTACACACAGACATCCCCCTGCCAAGAGCCCCTCCTCACCGCTAACCCTGATTCTTGAACCCCATACATCCCCAACCCTCTACCCTGCACCCTTTTTCACCTTCCAACTCTGACTCCTACACCTACACATCTCCTGCCGTGCCCCTCCTCAGCCCCCAATCCACTCCAGCACCCCACCCTCCTGCCCCTGCCTTTAACCCCCTTCTTACTCCCCAGTCCTGACTCCTATACCCCCAGACCTTCAGCCCTCTGCCTTAAGCCCCTCCTCACACCCACCCAGCACACTGTCAGCCTCTTGCTCAGCCCTCTATTCTGAGTCTCTCCTCACCCCATCAACTCTTGACTCTTGCACCCCCACATCTCCGCTCCCTGTCCAAGTCCCCCACCCCAACACTCCCCAACCTGCCCTGAGCCCCCAACATTCCACCCCACACTTAAATTTCTTACAGATACTGTTGTATTACAACACCCCCACCCCCTACTCCCTAAGAAATGTAAGTTACTTTCACCCCGCAGACTAAACCAAGATGAGTTTAAAAAACAGGATAAACCTGCAATAGGACTGCTTCTCAATAAAGCTTACAGAAAAGAGATAAAATGGAGAAATTTAGACTAGTGCTTTGCTTTGGCACAGCTAAATCAACGATTAAGAATTGAGAACTAGAAGAAAATGTTATTGCAAACCACTTTGACTATAGCTCCTTTTTGTTAAAACATAGAAAATGAGAAGACTTTATAGAGATGCAGAAAAATTACACTTGATGGAATTCCCATTTAAAAATATTTACCAAAAATCAAATGGAAAAATTTTAACAATCCTTTTTTTAATGCAAAATAAAATTTTACTTCATAAAAATAACACTGCATTTTTGAAGAATACAATCATTTAAATAAAGTATGTACATTTTCCTTTTATTTAAAAAAACTGAGTTAAGGATAATGTGCTAGTAATAATATATCATCTAGTGCTCTTATGAATATGTATACTAATTTACTATCACAAGTTTCAGAGGGGTAGCCGTGTTAGTCTGTAACAACGAACAGTCCTGCAACACCTTAGAGACTAACAAAAGATGTAGATGGCATCATGAGCTTTCTTGGGCACAACCTACTTCTGTTGAAGGACTATTCGTTGTTTTTAAAGTTTTTTGAATTTACTATCACTTTCTTCTTGGGAGAGGGGTCATCACAGCCTTAAATATTTTCAAAGGAGGGTCAAGCAAAAAATGTTGAGAAGCCCTGCTTTAAGGCTTCTTATAATTTTTTCCAATTGTATAGTCATATTCATACATTATGTCCAGAAATCACTATTCTGATCACCTAGTCTGACACCTCCTATATAGCACAGGCCATAACATTTCCCAAAGTGATGCTCAGAAAATATATTTTATAAGAGCAACCAATCTTGTTATAAAAACAGTCAGTGATAGAGAATCCACCACAACTCTTGGTAAATTATTTCAATGACAAGCTGTCAAAAATTTACACTGTACAGGCAGTCCCCAACTTACGCGGATCTGACTTATGTCGGATCCGCACTTACGAACGGGGCTTTTCTCGCCCCGGAGCTCACAGGCGGCGGGTCGCCGCCCGTGTCCTCCGGGGCGAGAAAAGCTTCTCCCGGTCCCCTGGTCTGCTGGGGGGGTCCAACAAAGCCGCTGGACCCCCCCAGCAGACCAGGGACACCCGAGCAAAGCCGCCGCCTGGGCGGCTTTGCTCCTGTCCCCCTGGTCTGCTGGGGGGGGGGTCCAGTGGCTTCGCTGGACCCTCCCCCCCCCAGCAGACCAGGGGGACAGGAGCAAAGCCGCCCAGGCGGCGAGGGTCCCGCTGCCTGGGTGGCTTTGCTCCCGGGCAAACGAGCAAAGCCACCCAGGCGGCTTTGCTCGGGTGTCCCTGGTCTGCTGGGGGGGTCCAGCGGCTTTGCTGGACCCCCCCAGCAGACCAGGGAGACAGGAGCAAAGCCACACGGGCGGCGGGGTCCCTCTGCCTGTGCGGCTTTGCTCGGGTCTCCCTGGTCTGCTGGGGGAAGAGGGGGTGCAGCTAGTGCGCCCTCCCCCCCAGCAGACCAGGCTTTTATTGCGGGACGCCTCGGGTAGAGCAGCTGGGGTGCTGCCAGATTGGTCCTGTGGGAACCTACCAGGCAGCACCCCAGCTGTTCTGTCCCAGGCTCCAGATTCAGCAGCTGTTGAAACTGATCAGGCTGATTCCAGGAAGCTGGGGGCAGAGCAACTCTGCCTCCGGCTTCCTGTAGTCAGCCCCTGGTCAGTTTCAGTGGCAGCAGCTGAATCTGGAGCCAGTTCCGACTTACATACAAATTCAACTTAAGAACAAACCTATAGTCCCTATCTTGTACGTAACCCAGGGACTGCCTGTATTTCCAATCTGAAATTATCTAGCTTCAATTTCTAGCCGCTAGATAGTGTTATACCTTTGTTTGCCAAATTCCAGGACCCATTAGTAAATATTTGTTCTCCACATAGGTTCTTGTACACTGTAATCAAATCTGTCCTTGACCTTCTCTTTATTAAACTGCATAGATTGAGCTCCTTGATCCTGTCATTACAAGGAAGGTTTTCTAATCCTTTCATCATTGTCCTGGCTCTTCTTTGAACCTTCTGCAATTCTTCAATATCCTCTGGGATGAGGGACACCAGAAATGGACACAGTATTACAGCAGTTACATCAGTGCTGAATTTAGAGGTAAAATAAACCTCTCTACTCCTATTTATATTTCCCTTGTGTATGTATCCAAGAGCTCTAGCTCTTTTGGCCTCAGCATCACACTGCAAGCTCATGTTCAGTTTATTATCCACGCCAACCACTAAATCTTTTTCAGATTCACTTCTTCCCAGGATATCGTCCCCAGACATGTAAGCATGGCCTATGTTCTTTGTTCCAAATTAAAATGCATACTGCTTATCTGCACTGAGTTTACTAATCAAATCAGATCACTCTGAATCCACTTTTCCAATTCCAACTTTATCGATGATGAATGTTATCTTCTTCCGGGTCATTAATAAAAATGTTAAACAGCATAGAGACAAGAACCAATCCCTTCAGGACCCCACTAGAAACACACACCTTTTCAACAATGATTCCTCATTTACAGTAGGGATGTCAAAGTATAGACAACTACACAATTAACTGATAAGCCTAGGTTTATCGGTTAATCCTGTCAGCTACACACATTCCCCTCCCCTTGCTGCCTCTGTATCAGAGGCAGCAAGGGAGATGAAGCAGAAGCCGGCTTTAAGCAAAATCCACATGAGTACTGGATCCGCCTGCCCCCTCCAGCCCTGCACTGCTGCCTCTGATAGAGAGACAGCAGCGCAGAGGGTGGGGAGGAAGGAGGGGAGAGGCAGGAGCCAATAAGAGTGGGGATCTGACTTTTAAGGCTGCTCTCCTCACATGCTGCTTCCTCCCACTTTGCTGCCTCCTACAAAGGCAGTGGAGAGGGGGCAGGCAGGAACCAGTGCTGGGGGGAAAGAGGCAGCAGTGCGGGGGGAGATGCTACCACAAAGCAGCCTCTGTCCACAGTGGGCTGGGCAAGATGCAGACAGAGGCTGCTCCACAGCAGCAGCCCCTGTCCTGGCTGTGGAGAAGGTCCGCAGGGAGCTCAGAACATCCTCCCCAACGCTGGACAGGGGCTGCTGCCACAGAGCAACCTCTGTCTGAGGGAGCTCAGATCCCCTGCAGATAGGGGCTGTTGCCATTCTGCACAGATTTGATTCCCACCTGCCACCCCGTGCTGCTGACCCTGATAGACATGTGGCAGCACAGGATTGTAGGGGCTCCCCAGGAGTGGGGCCAGAGAGAACTGGCTGACAGCCCTGTCCCTGGAGATTATCGAATAGTCGTGTAACCAATACTATTCTGTGCTGTCACATGACTATTCAATTACACACTAACTGAAGTGTAGGAGCATAAGCTTTCGTGGGCAAAGACCCACTTCGTCAGATGCATGTCAAAGTGGGTCTTTGCCCACGAAAGCTTATGCTCCTACACTTCAGTTAGTCTATAAGGTGCCACAGGATTCCTCGTCGCTTTTGCAGATTCAGACTAACACGGCTACCCCTCTGATAATTACACACTAACATCCCTAATTAATATTTGAGAGCTATTAACCATCATTTAAGCAATTTAATGTACACAGTGTGAATTTTATATTTTTCTATTTTTTAATCAAAGTGTCATAAAATACCAGATCAAATATCTTACACAAGTATATTTTATCAATACTATTATCTTTATCAACCAAACTTGTACTCTCATAAAAAAAAGATATCAACTTTGTTTGGCAGGATCTACATTCTATAAGCCCATGTTGATTGGCCTGAATTATATTACCTTCCTTTAATTCTTTATTAATCAGGTCACATAACCATTCCAGTACCTTCCTGAGAACAATATCAGACTGACATGCCTGTAATTAGGCCAGTCATCCAGTTTACCATTCTGAAATATTAGCATAATATTAACTTCCCTCCAGTTTTCTGCAACTTCCCTAATATTTCAAGACTTATTGAGAAGCAACAGTAATGGCATAGTGAGCTTATCAAACAGCTTTCAAAACTCTTGGATACAAAAAATACAACAAATCTCCGGGACCGGATGGCATTCATCCAAGGGTTCTAAAAGAACACAAATGGGAAATTGCTGAGCTATTATCTGTGGTTTGTAACCTATCCCTTAAATCGGCTTCCGTACCTGATGACTGGAAGGTAGCCAACATGACACCAATATTTTAAAAGGGCTCTAGAGGAGACCCTGGCAATTACAGACCGGTACGTCTAACTTCAGTACCGGGCAAATTAGTCAAAACAATAGTAAAGAATAAAATTGTGAAGCATGTAGAAGAACATAATTTATTGGACAAAAGTCAACATGGTTTCTGTAAAGGGAAATCCTGTCTTACTAATCTGTTAGAGTTCTTTGAAGGGGTTAACAAACATGCGGACAAGGGGGATCCAGTAGATATAGTATACTTGGATTTTCAGAAAGCCTTTGACAAGGTCCCTCACCAAAGGCTCTTGTGTAAATTACATGGCCATGGGATAAGAGGGAAGGTCCTTTCTTGGATTGAGAACTGGTTAAAAGACTGGAAACAAAGGATAGGAATAAATGGTAAATTTTCAGATTGGAGAGGGGTAACTAGTGGTGTACCCCAAGGGTCAGTCCTGGGACCAATCCTTTTCAACTTATTCATAAATGATCTGGAGAAAGGTGTAAGCAGTGAGGTGGTAAAGTTTGCAGATGATACCAAACTGTTTAGGATAGTCAAGACAGAAGCAGACTGTGAGGGACTCCAAGAAGATCTCACCAAACTGAGTGATTGGGCAACAAAATGGCAAATGAAATTTAATGTGGATAAGTGTAAAGTAATGTACATCGGGAAAAATAACCCCAACTATACGTACAGTATGATGGGGGCTAATTTGGCTACGACAAATCAGGAAAGAAGATCTTGGAGTTATCGTGGACAGTTCTCTGAAAACTTCCACACAGTGTGCAGCGGCGGTCAAAAAGGCAACTAGGATGCTAGGAATTATTAAGAAAGGGATAGAAAATAACACCCAGAACATCTTACTGCCCCTGTATAAAACTATGGTATGCCCACATCTTGAATACTGTGTACAGATGTGGTCTCCTCACCTCAAAAAAGATATTTTGGCCTTGGAAAGGGTTCAGAAAAGGGCAACTAAAATTATTAGGGGTTTGGAACGGGTCCCGTATGAGGAGAGGTTAAAGCGACTGGGACTTTTCAGTTTAGAAAAGAGGAGACTGAGGGGGGATATGATAGAGGTATATAAAATCATGAGTGGTGTGGAGAGGGCCGATAAAGAAAAGTTATTTATTAGTTCCCTAAATAGAAGAACTAGAGGACACCAAATGAAATTAATGGGTAGCAGGTTTAAAACTAATAAAAGAAAGTTCTTCTTCACACAGCGTGTAGTCAACCTGTGGAACTCCTTGCCAGGGGAGGCTGTGAAGGCTAGGACTATAATAGAGTTTAAAGAGAAGCTAGATAATTTCATGGAGGTTAGGTCCATAAAAGGCTATTAGCCAGGGGATAAAATGGTGTCCTTGGCCTCTGTTTGTCAGAGGCTGGAGAGGGATGGCAGGAGACAAATCGCTTGATCATTGTCTTCGGTCCACCCCCTCTGGGGCACTTGGTGTTGGCCACTATCGGTAGACAGGATACTGGGCTAGATAGACCTTTGGTCTGACCCAGTACGGCTGTTCTTATATTCTTAAATAGTTTAGCAGCACTGTAAAGATTAACAAAACATGTAGATGGTTTAATGAGCTTTCATGGATACCACCCAAGTGGGATCAAAAACTGGAAGGGATCAAAAATGGGAAGGGATCAAAAACTTCCTGTTAATACCTGTGCCTGGCTGTCACATCCATCAGTCTTTCACTTTCTCAGGCACTATTCACAAAGACATTTCTAGTAAGTTAAAAAGACAAAAGTCCATACCAATGCTCTTCCATCCTGATAAGTTATAGTGCAGAAAATATGAAAAAAAATAGAGAACAATTTTATGGGGTAAATTTTCAAGCACAAAATAGAGAACCATTTTATGGGGTAAATTTTCAAGCACTTCTTTCTTAAATCTGTGTAAAATTGAAAGACAGTCAGACTACAAAGAAGGTCATTTGATATTAGATTTATCTCCCACAAATGTAAAGAAATCCCAAACTTCCTCTTTAGGGATACACAGTAGACTTCTGATAATCTGGAACTTTTGGGACCTAGGTGGTGCCGGATTATCGGCTATGCCGGACTATCAGGAGGTACTGTAAGATGGTTTTTTATTGTGTGTGTGTATATATATATATATATATATATATATATATATACATACACACACACACACACACACACACACACACACACACACACACAGAGTATATACTGTATATAAAGTGTTTTTACCCTTTTTATTATACATACTGTAATGCATACATTTAGTCACAGAATGAAAGAATAAATGTACAGTACAGTATTCACCATTATTGTTGTGAAGCCTTTGAATACAGAAAGCACAGGATACTATGTACAGTAGTATGCAGCACTGGGCTAATCACTTAAACTATTAATCACTTAAACCAGGGGTTCTCAAACTGTGATACTGCGACCCCCCTCTAAGTTGCTCGCAACCCCCCAGGGGGTCAAGACCCACAGTTTGAGAAACGCAGATTTAAATTATTAATACAGTAACCGCTGCTGCCTTGTGACTCGTTTTTTGCCAAAGCTCATTCACTAGGCTCTTGCCACTTTGATGCCCGACTATCGGGAATGTCATACAATTGGATGCTGGATTATTGGAGTTTTACTGTACAAACAGTACAATGGAACAGATCCAACTTGATTCAGTATCAATTATTGACAGCGCATCTTTACCTTTTTCAGTTGTTGTAAGTTTTCTAACACATGCCTTTTATACTTTACTGCAAAGACTCATGGGAGAAGTCAATCTGTATATGCTTTTATACAAAGAATATGCAAACTACCTCTCTCAGGATCTAAAACTGCATGTTGCAAAAGCTCATTTTAGTAGCTATGACAAATAGAACTGCCCCCCCCCCCAAAAAAGAGATACCAAGTATGTTTTCTGCTTTAAAAAATTAATATTTAGTAAAAAATGAAATGTACATGGCCCTATATGAAAATGGCTTTATGTACCCCTCTGTGTTAACTTCAGGAAGCTAAGTAAAAAACAATTACATCTACCATGGTCAAGTATTTGAAAATGAATAACAGGACACCTTTCTTAACATTGTCTTGGGCAGGAGAAAGAAGGTAAACAGATTTGAACAGTGCTTTGAGAACAGGGAAGCAAAATGTCTGGAGATCCTAACAATATCTCTTTTGCAACTGTTTGCATTTATGAACTTTTCCCCTCCTTTTTAGCCTTCCAATTACCACACCACTTCCCATGCCACAATCAGCCCTTTCATACATTTCTTAGTGCTGCCTCTTTCCCTAATAAAGATAAACAAACGGCCTCTGAGCTGAGTCCCAGCATGATTTCCCCTCAATGAATCAGACAAGTACTAGTGAACACTGGAGTTTGAAGTGCTCTAAGTCTTAGCCATGCTTGATCTGATGCATAAAAGTGTTCCCACAATTTAGTGAGATTCTGCGCACAAGACAAACATAACTAAGTTTCAAATTCTATTTTAATATAGGAAGGAAGATGCTGCAGGGAAAGGGCGTCACAAGTGACTACCAGGCAAAGGGACCATAAATTGATTTTAATAAAATCAACTTAGAATGAAACATCAGATACATCATTTGGTCACTCAGGCGTGGTCTACAGTAAAAGTTTATACTGAAATTAGCCACTTACGGTAAATTTCTAAACAGAGTCCACGCTACCAAGGCCATTCTGTCAACTAAGGCCAGCTGAAGTTGATTTCAGTACTCCTGTTTTTCCTGAGGCATAATGCAGAATTCAACCTGGAATGGTCAAACTCATGGTAGTGTAGAACCAGCATAGAGAAAGTCGAGGTTCTTGGCTTCCAGGAAGCATCCTACAGTTCCCCGCTCTGATCACTCTGGCCAGAAAGTGAGCCATTCCTCGGAACAGGAAAAGCCTGGGAAAATCTGAATTTCATCTCCCGTGTGTCCAGAACTGAGAGCACACCTAGGAACAGGCAGCATACATGGCCATGACTTCAAGTCCCATTAACTCTGGTTTCCAGGGGCACAAGAGAGCACCTGCATTGAGTGTGTAGGCGATGCTGGACCTCATCGAAGCATGTGGAGAGGAATTCATTTCTCTCTGGGCACTGAAACTGCAAAAGAAATTCCAATATCTATGTTCTACGTGAAGATAGCAAAACACCTGGTGGAGAAAGGATACTTCAGGGAGACTCAGCAGTGCTGATTTAAAATAAAGGAGAAGAGGCAATCCTACCATAAGACAAAGAAGGCAAAGAGATGGGCAGGTGCATTGCTGCAAACATGCCACCTTTATGACCAGCTGCATACGATTCTAGGGGGCAATTCTGCCAGCTAGCCAAGCCAAACTGTGGAGTCTGCCCAAGACACTCCTAGAAGCAGCATGGAGGACAGAGTGGTGGCGGAGGGGAGGAGGAGGACATGGTGAATGGCCAGCATTTGAGAACCAAGAACCAAGAACTTTTCATCATGATAGAGCAGGGGTGGGGAACCTAAGGCCCAAGGACCAGATGCAATCCCCTGGTTTGCCTGGATCTGGCTCCTGAAGCTTAGGGAGCATTGGGGAGCTCATGCTGGCACTCCAGCCCCTTACTGCCTCCCTGCAGTGACCAACTGATTTTTCTATGGGTCAGCAGCCTCTGACCCAAAAAAGGCTCCCCACCCTTGCCCATCCCCTCCTTCTTGGACATCTCCTAGTCAGGCAGTGATCCTGAGGAGGACACTTCTGGTGAGTTCACAATTCTTTTCTTGCTGCAAGTGGGTTAAAGTAATTGGGTGTGATGTGTGGCATACTCTGTGCCTACACAGTATGGGGGCCCAGAACAGCTTGTTAACGTGTCTGGAGAGGGAGTGCGAATCCTCCCTGCATATCTCCATGAAGCTCTCAGATAGGAAGCGGAGTAGTAATAGAGAGGTAGCAGAGGTTACTCGCCTGTGTAGTAACTGGAGTTCTTCAAAATGACATCCCCATGGATGCTCCATGCTGGGTCTTGGTGCCATCCCGGTGCCTGGATTGGAGATTTTGAAGCAGTCCTGTGGGGACCACGCATTTGCAGCACCAACTGGCGTGTGCTTTTGTGACCGCGCGTTGGGATTTTCATGTCTCCTGCACCCCCGTAATGGCACGGAGAGACTCCACCAGCCAGTAGAATAGAGGGTGTTTATTGCTTCTCCAGGATACAGCATAGCACAGATGTGATCTGGTTACACGGCAGGCATAGGATGCCTCAGCCCCCCTTGAAATGGGGGAGACTGGGCCCCTAAATTCCAGCCCCTTTCCCTAGGCTGTCTCCTCCATGCTCCTAGACAGCAACTAAACACCCGTCCCTTCCAGCCCTGCCCCCCAGCCAGGGGCGGCATTCCACCTTCCTTTGTTTCTCTCCCTGGGGGGTAATTGGTAGAACAGGTTACCTCCTGTCCCATCAGCTACTCGGCTAGGCCGTGGTACAGACAGCAGCCAGTGGGAGTCACCCACAGCCCAAGCCTAACAACCAGCAAGGTACCCATACTACGTCACAGCTGTCCACTAGGCACTGTGCATGTGCAGCCCGTTTCCTCCACTTCCTTTTCTACCTCACAGGCCTTTTAGGTCCAAAGCAGATGGAAGGAGGGCAGGTCATGGAGCATCCATGGGGATACCATCTTGAAGAACTCCAGTTACTCACAAGGTGAGCAACCTCCACTTCTTCTTCACAAGGTCCCTGTAGATGCTCCGCACTGGGTTATTAGCAAGCAGTATCGGCATGTAGGGGCTTTGAAATGTTGCAGAAGGCCACTGATAGATACTGAAGGAGATTGTACCAAAAATATTAACAAACTTTGAAGCAGACAATAAATGCTTCAGTTTGAAAGTTAGCTGAGTCAATTTGCTAAAGGAAACAAGATTTAACAATCATTAACCAATCAAAGAAATATATGCAAAGACAACTAGTTGCACTAAGACATCTATTTTTCTATCGACTTTAAGTTCATAAAGCATCTAGATGACAAAATGTTAATATCTAGAATGATCAAAATAGAACTTCTCACTATCATTTAAACAGATTTCTTGAATGTGTCTGCATTATATATACTTCATTTACCAAACGCTGCAACCTTTTATTATTTACATTCAAAAAGATTAACGATAACATTATAACACTTATCTTGTAAAAAACACCCCTCATCTTCTTTTGAAAAGAATCACATTTTCAAAAGCAATCACACTGTGCCCATCAAGCTGGCATTTCTGCACACAAACTAGTAGACACACAATATCGACTAACAAATTTTGTAGGTAGGAGATGGGCAGCTGGCTTTGAAATACCACTCAAGAGGAAAAAAGGAGGGAAGCCCAATATTGCTAACATTTCATTTCTCTGGAGACTAGGGTTACCAGGTAGACCCCCCCCCCCCCCGCAAATACCAGACACACTTGATCGTGGGCGGGGGGGAAGGAGAGAGAGCGAC
Organism: Pelodiscus sinensis; assembly: GCF_052426305.1. Lineage (NCBI taxonomy): Eukaryota > Metazoa > Chordata > Testudines > Trionychidae > Pelodiscus > Pelodiscus sinensis. The sequence continues at coordinate 58,031,341 of NC_143058.1, forward strand.
CAGCTGGGGGGGGGGCGGGGAGGGCCCGCAGGGCTGGCCAGGAGGAAGGGGGGGGGGCGGGAAGCAGAGCTACGGGAGGATTAGGAGACGGGGAGGGTCTGGACAGGAGGAGGGGGGGTCTGGAGGAAGGGAGACAGAAAGCAGAGCTGGCGGGGGGGTGGGGGTGCAGCCACTGGCAGCAGCCAAAGTCCAACAGGCCGCGCCCCTGGCAGGCACTCCCGCTAGTTGATAGTAGAAGCTGGGCAGAGATGGGGTGGAGTGGCTGGGAGCCACTCCCCCCGCCCGGCTTCTGCGCACAACAGAGGTTCCCAGCTGGGAGACAGGGCCGCGATTGAGTGCAGAAGCCCAGCGGGGGGAGAGGCTGGGAGTCCCAGCTACTGCCCCTGCCCTGCCCCGCTTTTGTACGCGACCACAGGGCTCCCAGTGCCAATCACGGCCCCGCCTCCCAGCTGTCCCCCCGCCCTTGCCAAGCTTCCGTCTGGCTCCCAGCCGGAAATTCAGAAAATACCGGACATTGCACATGTCCGGTATTTTCTGAATTTTTCTACCTGACAGAGGGCGCAAATACCGGACTGTCCGGTAGAAAACAAGACACCTGGCAACCCTACTGGAGACCAACTGCCATATGTAAACTGCTCTGGTTTTCCATTTACAAGTTAGTTTCTCAACTAACCATTTCACTGCTTGCAGCATTGTGTTGTACATTTATGGACAGTTATGGCCTCTAATCATCTTAGTAAATCCCAAAACAAACTTCAGCATAAACTAGCAGGGCTGAATTTATTATTAGAAATAACAATCAGTAATTTTCATTGTAAGAGCTCTAAGCGCTTTACAAAAGTTGGTATTGTGCCTAGTTCTTCCATAGAAACAGCATATTTACTAATAGCCTGCTTGTAAATGAATAGCTAATGAAGTTCTGGTTTTATGAGAAACAGTAGCAAATACTTTGTCTCTTTTTATTGAAAACCAGCATTTACACAAGCAGTCTGAAATTGGTCCCCCTCAATAATCCATCCAAAAGAAAAACTAGTTTTGTTTACATAGCCCTAACAATATTTGTTGAAATAGCACTAGCTGCTAATGAGTAAATTTTTTCCATGGCTAATGCTTTTCATTCAACAATGAATTTATCTTACTCTTAATCTCTGATGTTGACTGAACTCCTGATTGAGAACAACAAAATGTCTCAAATTCTGCTCATACTAAATGCACATTTGGACCCCAGAGGCTAATACAGTATTCTAATTCATTAATAGATTTTGATAGCTGATTTGTTCCTGCTAATGAGTCACTTTTTGTGTTTATATTACTACTACTACTACTACTAAACTGTGCCAAGAGGGATTATTTTAACCAATTTCTAAGTGAGATATGTTGAGATGAACTAAAGTGACCTTGCCTTGGCCAACAACATTCCAACAGGATTTGTAAACCTCTCATCTGCAGTCATCCACAAAAAAGACCATCACAAATGCCTAGTTTTAGGGGACATTGCAGTTCTCATGCATTTTAGTCATCTAGACAAGCAACATTGCAGTTACAGATTATTAAAATAGACCCAGCCATTATTTCAGAATACTAGGTCTTTATTTTGTTTAAATGCCATTCTAATTTTACCCTCAATTGTTCCATTGCTTTACAGAACTATCACTTGACAATAAGGGAAGCTCTGCCAATCTAACCCTGCCTGTGTAAATAGTTTACTTCATTAGTTAGAGTCCTTTCTTCAGGATGAACTACAGAATTCACACGATTAGCCTTTACTCTGGGACCTAAATGTGAGACCCAAAAAGGACCAAGTTTTATCAGAGGGTAATTTCATACGAGAATGAGCCTTACTGGTGTTTCTAGCAAGGGCAACCTGGCAGAATTGGAGCAACTTTATATCTGCTAATTCTACAATAGACAGACAAAAATCCTCAATGGCTGGAGATGGGACACTAGATGTGGTGGAATCTGAGTTACTACAGAGAATTCTTTCCTGGGTATCTGTCTGATAGGTCTTGTATACATGCTCAGGGTCTGACTGCCATATTTGGGTTGGGAAGTAATTTCTGTCCTCTCCACCACACCCTCAACATATTGGCAGAGACTATGAGGTTTTCACCTTCCTCTGCAGTATGGGGCACAGGTCACTTAAAGGTTTAAACTAGTTTAAATGGTGAATTCTCTATTACAAACTGTTTAAACCAGTTGTCAAAATTCAAAATGATCTGGACAAACTGGAGAAATGGTCTGAGGTAAACAGGATGAAGTTTAATAAAAACAAATGAAAAGTACTCCGCCTAGGAAGGACTAATCAGTTTCACACATACAGAATGGGAAGCGATTGTCTAGGAAGGAATACTGCTGAAAGGGATTTAGGAGTCATAGTGGACCACAAGTTAAACATGAGTCAACAGTGTGACACTGTTGCAAAAAAAGCAAACATGATTCTGGATGCATTAACAGGAGTGTTGTGAGCAAGACACAAGGGCTACGTCTACATTGGCATGATCTTGCGCAAATACTCTTTAACGCAAGAACGCTTGCGTTAAAGTATTTGCACAAGAGAGCATCTACACTGGCATGTTCCTTTATGCAAGAGATGTGCTTTTGCACAAGAGCATCCGTGCTAGTATAGACTCTCTCTTGCGCAAGAAAGCTCCGATAGCCATTTTAGCCAACGGGCTTTCTTGCGCAAGAAATTTATGTTGCCTGTCTACACTGGCCTCTTGTGCAAGAACAGTTGCGCAAGAGGGCTTATTCCTGAGCGGAAGCATCATAGTTCTTGCGCAAGAAGCACTGATTTCATACATGAGAACGTCAGTGTTCTTGCGCAAGAACTCCCCACCAGTGTAGACAGGCATGTTTTTGTGCAAAAGCGGCCGCTTTTGTGCAAAATCATGCCAATGTAGACACAGCCAAGAAGTCATTCTTCCGCTCTACTCTGCACTGATTAGGCTTCAGCTGGAGTAGTGTGTCCAGTTCTGGGCACCACGATGTGGAGAAATTAGAGACGGTCCAAAGAAGAGCAACGAAAATGATTAAAGTTCTAGAAAACATGACCTACGAAGGAAGGCTGAAAGAATTGGGCTTGTTTAAGTTTAGAAAAGAGAAGACAGAGAGGGGCCATGATAGCAATTTTCAAGTATCTAAAAGGGTGTTACAAGGAGGAGGGAGAAAAATTGTTTTCCTTGGCCTCTGATGATAGGACAAGAAGCAATAGGCTTAAATTGTAGGAAGGGTGGTTTAGATTATACATTAAGAAAAACTTCCCAACTGTCAGGATGGTTAAAAACTGGAATAAATTGCCTAGAGGGGTTGTGGAATCTCCATCACTGGAGATACTTAAGAGTAAGTTAGACAGACACTCGTTAGGGATGATCTAGACTAGGAATACTCAACTTTGGAAGCCCTGGGGGCCACAATGATACTCACAGCACATGCCAAGGACCACACTTTAAATGTGGTTGCATATACATGCAAATATATATGCAAATCTTTGTAAATAGCTTCTCTCACACTGACAGGCACGAATACAAAGATTAAGGCAAGACTACACAACACACAGGCCCCATTTAAGTTAGCTCTGCTAGTATTAATAAAATGCAATAGTTACCTGATTTCCATCTATATGACAGCACTTTTAATGTGCAATAACAGTCCAGGAATTTAACTATCAAAATGCATATCAACAGAAGACAATTATATTAACTACTTTTTTTTGGCTCCTGCCCGTGCACTGCACGTTAAGCCCCACATAAACCAAAATCGCACAGTAGGCCGCAAACAAACGGGCCACAGGCCGCATGTGGCCCACGGGCTGCGTGTTGAGTAGCCTTGATCTAGATAGTGCTAGGTCCTGCTGTGAGGGCAGGGGACTGGACTCAAGGGAGGGACCCTCTTGAGGTCCCTTCCAAGTCTATGATTCTCAAAGTGTGGGACATGTGGCCTGCAGGCTCATGGTTTCCCACTGTAGCAGGGAGCCTGCACTGGCACTCCAGCCCCACTCTCCCCACCCACAAGACTGGAGAACCAGCGTTGGCTTCCCACTGCAGGGAGGGAGCCTCACAGACCGGCTCTGGCTTGCAGGGAAAGGAAGCGGCTCCATGCACTACTGCACCCCCTTCCCCACCTAGGAGCTCGCAGGAAACCACTCACCTGTAAGCTTTCCTACTGTTCCCATTGACCAGAATCATGGTGCCAGGGAGCAGCAGGAGATATGGAGCCAGGTAGGTACCTCCATCCCCCCTCATATGCCCCCTTCCCTTCACCCCACTCCTGCACCCACCCTCCCACCCCACTCTTGCACCCAACCTCCCAGCCAGATACCCCTCACCCTCAGCTCACTCCTGCACCTTATCTCCCAAACAGACCCCGCAGTCCCATCCCACTCCTTTACCCATTTTTGTCATCATGGGTGGTTGTCTGGTGGGCTGTGGAAAGGTATGAGTTGAGTGGGGTGGGCTGCATGCCAAAAAGTTTGAAATCCACTGATTTAAACCATGATTTGAGGACTTCAGTAACTGAGACAAATGTTAGGGGTGGGTGAAGTTCTGTGAACTGCAATATGCAGGAGGTAAGATGCTCCAAGGGAGACCATGACAGTTCCTTGTGACCTACAAGTCTATGATAACTCAATGTAAAGCCATAAATTAAACTTAAAACTTAACATTTTCCTTGATTAAAAAAAAGTGTAAACATCTTTTTTACAAGCAGAATGTAGTGTACTATAAACACATTTACTTCTGTGACTCTCAGCTTGATTATGGGGAATGGGAAGAAATCAGGGTGGACAAATGTTCATAAAAAAGATGTTTATTTAAATCAGTTTTTTAATTAAAATTAAATCTTTAAAATAAACGTTTAAAATGATGTTTGAAACTGGCAACCTATGAAAGCCTTAAGCTTACTATTATCTACTAAAATAATTTACATTAAATACAAATATTCAACAGTACATGTTTGGTGCCAAGTTTTAAAAGCCTGTCACTGAACAGGTGGAAGTCATTAGCTAAGCACTTGGAACCAAAACATGTTGAAGTGTTAAACCCCTTTTGATGCCAGTAGCCTCCTCTGCAGGTGCAGTGATAATATCACCTTCCTTTCAGTTTATTCATCTAATTCAGTTCGATTATTAGCTCACTGCGTGATAAACACAGGAAGTGATGAGGGGCCCCCAACCACTGCTGCTGCACCATGCCAGGCCCCCCAGTAATTCCCTAGGTCACATCCCTCAGGAACAGGATGCCATGGCAGTGGCAGGGCTTGGGGGATGGGACTGATAGGCCTCTCCCTCCTCCTGGCCCAATGGAACTCCTGAGCCAGATTGTGCAATTGCTTTGAGTTTGAGACCCCTGTTCTAGTTCCTCCAGCTTTACAACAGCAGCTCCAAATTTGGTATGTGGAAGAGAGAGGAGAGCAGCCCTGGTGTCACGAATAGGCTTTTTGCCATCCCTGTGAAAACCTTCCCAAATTATAAACATTGGGAAAGCCTTCTCTCAAACATACTTTGCAGAAACTTGTTACCGCTCAGCAGCTAATTTCTCCAAAGATTTCGTCTGCACTGTGCCTGCTCCAGCTCCTACATGGCCATTAAACTATGTATACACTATCATCACAGAGCAACTGAGTATGCTCCTAACCCAGGGAAAAAGTGCTACGAATGACTACTTCTCCCAACTGTTGCAAGACTGTTAGCCCACACAACACAGGAACTGAGAAATAAGAAGAATCTTTCTCCTATGCTCTCCAAGCAACCCCTGGTGCTGTGCAGGCAGGAAGAAAAAAAGAGGAAACAGTATAATTCCAATGAAGACAGGTAAGAAAATAGGAATAGAGTTACAGGAGCCATTGCACTGTAAGCACCAGGGAGGAAGAGGGACCACCTGTGGATTAGTTAGGCTAATTAAGCAAAACTGTTGCTGAATATATACACCTTTTAGGTCTGCTGAAGATTTTTAGTGACAAGTCACTGAACAGGATCTTTTAAAAAAAATCTATAGCCATTCTGGCGATTTCTGCCAGGATGCCTTTATTATAGTACTAGTTTAATGTGTCATCAAAACATGAACAAAAGGGAATTGGTGGATGTAGTTTATTTGGTCTTGCATAATGGCATTTAACTAAGGGAATGTCTATACTACTAAGTTTTGTTGAGGAAACTAAAGTTGACACAGAAATCAACAATGGCAGGAGTAGTCAATGCATGTTCACATTTGCCCCGTCGACAGATTGTGTTCACATTGGGAGCTCCTCCGTTGACAATGGCAACAGAGCACTGTGGATATGTAACCCACAGTGCCTAGCAAGAACATCTGTCCCTAGGTCAGGGGTGGGCAATAATTTTTTACATGGGGCCACTTCACAAATTTCTGAAGTGGTAGCAGGCCTCCCCGAAAGGGGTGGGGCCTCAGGTGGAAAGGATGGAGCTGCAGGCAGAAGAAGTGGAGCCAGAAGGCTTCCAGTGCTTCCCCACCCACAGACCCTGATTGGTGTTCACACCTCCACATGAACTGCTAGAAATGGGCCACATCCTCCCTGACTAAATTCTTTTCATGTGCCTGTATATTTATACTTGTCTCTGGAATTTCCACTACATGCATCTGATGAAGTGGGTCTTTGCCCACAAAAGCTTATGCTCCAATAAATCTGTTAGTCTATAAGGTTGTTTTGTTCATGGGCTTCAAGCATCTTTTCGCACCTTTTTTTCCAACTGCCATTCTCTGCTGTGCATTCTGGCATCTGCAGCAAAAAAGAATGGATCATACAATTCTCTCACATGCTCTGTTAACTGTGGTGAGGACCTTGCACATGGTAACAAAAGAGATCATCTTGAAATTACTGACAGAGGAGGAAGACTCAGAGGAACCTGACATTGTGTGTGATATGGACAGCAGCAACCTGTCATTGCATTTGGTGGTCAAAGAGCAGCTGTACAAAATAAGAGCTTCATTCTCAGTTGAATAGCATGTGGCAATTGCTGTGTGGAAGTTGGTGACTCCCGATTGCTACTGGTCAGCTGCTAATCAGTTTGGAATAGGGAAGTTTACCGTTGGTGCTGTACTGCTTCAAGTGTGTAGGCTAATAAATTGCCTTCTGCTACGGCAAATCATGATTCACAACAATATGCCCCAGGGTGCTTACTTGCAATCTCCCCCTTCAGCATAAGAAATAAAGAGATTGTTGTTCAAACATCATGTATTTTTATTTAGGGAACACAGCAGGGACAGAGAAAGAGTCCAGAACAGAAACTTTGGAGAAAATAGGGTTGCCAGATGGTTTCAACAAAAATACTGGACACACTTGTAATGTAGATTGTGATGTGATGTGATCTTATTTAGAAAATACTGGACATTTATATTTTGTCAATTTGTTTCCTGAACAAAAAGCTCAAATACTGGACAGTCCAGTTCAAAACCGGACACCTGACAATCCTAGGAGAGAAGGGTGATCACAACTGTGAGAAGGACAATCTTTTCCTTCATGGCACATCCCTGGCATTTGAATGTGAGACTGTCCTTGAACACTTCCCCTCTCCTACCCTCCATTTTCCCTGTGTTCTAGGACTCCTGGGAGAGAAGGCAATTGAATTCGGTAAGGTGGGAATGTGGGTCCACGAGGGCTGGGGGGGATGCCTGTGCATGTAGGCATCCTGGAAAGCCATCATGTGGTCCATCACAGCCGCTATGGACAACAAAGCTCTATCCTGGTGCTTCACTTTCAGTTCCTTGCATGCTCTCCTTTCCTCACGCTCCATTCTCATCTCCTCCATCAGTGTATTCCTCCACTCCCTTATGTACACCTGTCCAAGTTGGTGGTTTGCATTTGCTTCTTGAACATCTCATCCCTAGTCCATTTTCACATGCAGATTTGGACAGGTGGACAGCTGGCGAGGCCAGTAGAGCGCACAGCCTGCTCACTACTGTTCCCATTGTAACAAAAAGTGAAGGGCAGACTTTACAGGAGATACACTGTAGAGTGTAAAACTTAATAGGTGCGTCTAGACTGGCAAGTGCTTTTGCGCAAAAACTTGCCAGCTGTCTACACTGGCCGCTTGAATTTGCACAAGAGCACTGATGTTCTAATGTAAGAATTCAGTGTTTCTTGCGCAAATACTTTGACGCTCCCGCTCAGGGATAAGCCCTCTTGCGCAAGAGGGCCAGTGTAGACGGGCACCTTAATTTTTTGCTCAAGAAAGCCCGATGGCTAAAATGGCCATCGATGTTTTCTTGCGCAAAAACGCGTCTATACTGGGCACGGATGCTTTTGTGCAAAAGCACTTTTTTGCGCAAAAGCATCTCTGCCAATCTAGATGCTCTTTTGCGGAAATACTTAACGGGAAAACTTTTCCGTTAAAAGTATTTCCGCAAAATCATGCCAGTCTAGACGCAGCCAATCTGTTAGAATAAAATGAAGGCCTGTCTAAAGACAACAAAGATGTGTCATGTACAAGGCCACAGTTATGCTTTTAAGCAGCCACTATACAGCAGGTACACCTCAGAGTTCTTAGAGGAGCAGCTGGTCTCTGTTTGGTGGCAGGCATGGTAAGGGACAAGCCAGGGCACAAGTCTGTGGGTGTGAGGGGGTCCAGGTGTGGAGCTCCTGCCCTGCGTGCCACATGTGGCACTCGTGTGTTCAGTATCCCCCTCCCCATTTGCAGGGAGTGTGCAACTTTTCTCTCTCACAGGAGTAGACAGGTGGGCAGGAGGGAGTCCAGGCATGGCTGCAAGCAGGGCACCCATGTGTTCAGCACCCCTCATTAGCTGGGAGAGTGCAACTTCACTTCCCATAGGTGGGTGGGGGTCTGGGCATGGCAGCCAGGTAGCGCAGGGACTCAATCCATGCTTCATTGGGGATGAGCAAACGGAGGTTTACTGCAGAGGTATCAGCTAACAGCTTCCCCTGCTTCATACAGGTTGCCATGTGAGATATTAGTTTTCTCCAATTCACACAGTGATAGGGAGTAGATGCTGACTGAATGTGGCCAGAAACCTGGACCTTATGCTGTAATGCTTTGTGCTGCAATGATACCAGACCGCTTACACTCGCTTGGCGTGAGAAAGTGTCCTGCCATGGAGGATAGACTAAGGCAGGCCTCCCTAGAAACCTTGTGAGAAGGATTAAAGAGTTTTTGTGTGAGCGCTTTATGGACAGGTGCAGGGAGGATTCCCGTTCCATCTACAGACACGTTTAAAAGCTGTTCTGGGGATTCTCCATTGTGTAGGCACAGTGGCCACCACAAATCACACCCAATTACTGTAAACCACTTCTGGCAAGATTTAAAAAAAAAAAAAGTGAATTCACCAGTAGTACCCTCCCTAGGATTGGTGCCCAACTGTGAAATGTTCTGGGAGGAGGGGATTGTCTCCAAGGTTATAAAAAGTTCTTTGGTCTTGATGACATCAGTTGACCCACTTGCCTACTAACCGTTCTCCTCCTCCTCCTGCACACTACTGCTGAAGTCTCTTGGGAGGAATCCACAGTTGGATGGTTGGTTCTCCCCCTCCCAAGCTGCTCATAGAAGCGACATGTTTGCAGTGATGTTCCAGACTGTCAGTTTGACTCCTTTGTCTCTTGGTACGACTACCTCACTCCTTTATTTTCACTTGCTACTGCTGGGTGTTCCTGGCATATCCTTTTTCCTTCATGCCCTTAGTGTTCTTGGCAAAAACATCTGTGTTTCTTTTGTTGGTATCTGCGAGAACAGACTCCTTTCCCCACACAACAATGAGGTCCAGGATCTCTTGCATGCTCCATGTTGGTGCTCATGGAGCTCACAGTACTCATAGTCATGTGTAATGCTCAGATATGCTGCCTGCTCTGAGGCCTGCTCACTGTGCTGGCAACACAGGAAATGAAATTCAAATTTTCCTGGGGCTTTTCCTGTTCACCTGGAGAGCAGTAGAGTTGAAAGTCTTGGCCAGAGTAGTCACTGCGGGACACCTCCTAGAGAGGCCAAAAACGTCAACTTTTAAAGCACTACATCTGCATTACCGCAAAGTTCAACCTTGCAAAGTCAAATTTAGTGGTTATTCCTCATGAAAGCAGGAGTACAGAAATAGATTTTAACAGCACTTAAAATCAATAGATCAGGATTAGTGGTGTGGACTCATTGTTCAGAAAAATCATCCTAATGTGGCTAAGTTACACTGAAACTCACTGCATAGACCAGTACTTTGTTCTCACAGTGTCTTATCACAAGAAAAACAGGCTTTATGAAATTGAAGAGTGGGACATTGAAAACCAGTAAAAGGAAATCCTTACTTATACAATGTGAGATTAAACCATGGAACTTCTTGTGGCCAAAGATATAAACAATATTAATAAAAGGATTGGATAGGTCAATAAACTTGTCATTATTTATAACTTTGGAAATTCTTCATAACAAACTTTGAAATATATATATTAAAATGTGCTTCAGAACTTAAGTCAATCTAAGGCCATGCCTACACTAGCAAGCTCACCGCAGCAAAGTTGTACCGATGCAACTGCACCGAAAAGATCATTTGTGTTACTGCTCTATGCCAACAGGAGAGAGCTATCCCATCAACATAATAAAACTACTTGAGAAGTGGAGATATCTATGTTGGTGAGAGAAGCTGGTAGCATAGATATGGCATAAGAGGCCAGGGTGAGACCTATGTGCAGGGCAAACTACACCCAGTTCTGCCTAATGCAAGCTTCTTACACCTTTCTCTGCTGGCTACGATCAAAGAAAAGATACTAGGACTAGATCGATGTTCCCAGAATATCACTATGTTCAATCATCTCTGGAATTTGAGGTCTGTTTTTATCCAACTGTTAATTTCCATCCAATTTCCCAGCCATTTTCAGCTTTTTTACATGCACAGCTTTACCACTCTCACACACCCCTTCAACAGCACAGCTTTCACCTCTAGTAAATACATTAAAGATTGTGAGGCACTCAGGTACTATGGTAATGCATTCCCAGACAGATATGGCAAATAAGCAAACAAAGATTTTGCTTGTTCAAGGAGTGGCTAAATATGTTTTGCTTTAAAGAAAAAAAAAACCCACAAACTGGTAGCACATTTTTTAGGGGGAAAAATCCTAACTCCAGCAATACTTTGTCTTTTGAACAGTGTCCACTGTATTTGAACAGAGCTTTATATACTTCAAGTATTGGTCCTTAAATGCCTTAGTTCAACTGACAGTACACTTACAGAATTATACTATATTGTTAGAAAGATTTGAGAATTTAAGAGAAAGTTAAGCATCAAAACCATTCAACACTAAAATACATAATATATTTATGGGGGAGTTACAAGTAAAAGAACACATCAGCTATGCACAGGTTACTCTATCCTAGGCTTAACTTTAGAAAAAAATCTGTCTCTCAGGGAAATGTGTGAGAACTATATACCCTTAAGCAGTGTTTAAACATGAACCTTGTGTGTCATTGACTTTTATATAGCTTTACTCAAAGAACCCAGAAAAGACTGCAGAACACAATATTCCTTCAGAAATTATTTTTTGGCATTTTCAATGCTTATTTTTTGTTTTGTAATTTTTAATCTTTAAATCATCTTTTGTGAAACACTCATCCAGAAAATTCATTCTTCACACCAATCTGAAGTCTTGAGTTTCATTCACTCAGCAGCAGATGGTAATTAGCAAAAGTTATCTTCAACTATGTCAGCTCTCTTCCACCTTTCTAGTGTTGTTCTTGTTTCCAAGTAGAAAAATTATTATAATAGAAATTTCTGACATTTCTCTCAGAAAGCATGTTCATTTTTGCTGGTAGTACAGTAAACTAAACAGCTATTTTCATCCAGTCTTCTGTCCCACTAGGAATGAAGAACTTTTTTATTTTACTGAATTTCTCGTGACGGTATCACATGAATTAATTTTAAAATCTGTACTTATTACATAAGTCTCGTGGTATGCTCTTCATACAAACAAACTGTACCATGGTGCCCCCAGACCAAGTGATAATGGTTTTAGGACAGCTCTCCCACATGCTTTTGCAGATTACTGTCAAAATCCTATATTAAATAAATCAAGTTAAGTCCCATGTCCTGATTAGGGCTGTTAGCGAGAAGTTGACTAGTCAACTACCCGATAAACATAAGCTTATCAGGTAGTTGACTGGAGTATCAACTACAGGCAGTCCCCGGGGTTACCTACAAGATAGGGACTGTAGGTTTGTTCTTAAGTTGAATTTGTATGTAAGTCGGAACTGGTACATATTTTTTTTTGGGGGGGGGGGAGCTGGAGTTAGGTGGAAAGACCCTGATTCTCATACAACTTCCTTATTTTAAGAAAAACACATACTGTTTTGATATGGAGGTGTTTTTGGTTGATATTTTAATTAAAAATTGATCATAAGTTTCAGTGTTTCATTTTATATCCAAATCTTCCTTTTGGGGTACGTGAAAGATCCCAGTTATTCATTTAATAGTCAGAATCTTTGTTTTTTATAACTAAAAAAAGTTTATTCAATGCATATTACTGTTCCAAATAGAATTTGCTACAGATGGTTCAGTGAAATGGGTATTAAGTGTAATCAATAGTCATTGGAGAGCACAGTGAAATATTGATACAATCAAAGCTGATGATGTATTCTGCTGAGCAGAAAATGGAAATCCCTTCCTGTGAAGTGTGTGTGTGAATTTATCCACAGGATTAATTTTAAAGAAAAATTCTGTGTTGGGAACAGGAGTTTAGCCACAGGTGGGTCCTCATTGTCCACTCACCCACTTTGCAACCAGACCCATCCCCTCGGGGCTTACCCTGGCTGGAGCAGAGCAGGGTGTGGGGTTGGGGCTTATCCCCTCTTCCCTTCTGTCCTGCTCCTCCCCATTCTTGCCCACCCACACCACTGGGTAATTTTTCAGCTTCACCTCTGCCAGGCTGGAAGGGACTTGTTAATTTCACGTGACGCTAACAAGATACTTGCAGCTCTAGTGCTGAAGAGTGAAAGAGCTGTTGCTCCCAAGGTGGGGACTGTAACACAATGGGTCTCACTGCCTGCTGCTCCTGCTGTTCCCTAGGAAATTAATTTTTCCGCTCTGGAGTGCCCCCTTTTGGCTGGTGTCTTGTTCCCCCCCAGCGAGAAAAGCCGCTCCGCGTCTCCCTGGTCTGCTGGGGGAGGGGGGGGCACTAGCTCCGTGTCTCCCTGGTCTGCTGGGGGGAAGCGCCCCCCGTGCCGCCAGAGGCGGCGACAGTGGGGGAGGCACCCCGCACTAGCTGCGTCCCCCCTAGTTTGTAACTAGGGATCTGACGTAAGTCCGATTGATGTAACCTGGGGACTGCCTGTACTTGCCCCCCCCCTTTGCCCTCCCCCACTACCTCTATGAAATGCAGCGGGAGAGAGGGGGACAGGAGCCAGTGCTGGGGAGGAGCCATCTTAAAAGCTGGTTCCCCCCAGCACCATCTCCGCATTGCCACCTGCCCTCTCCCCCATCTCTCCCCCCCCCCCCCCCGCTGCCTCTATCAGAGGCAGCCAGGGGGAGGGAGAGATAAGGGAGGCTGCTACGAACAGGGGTTACTGGACTCAGCGTGAGCTGGGACCAATCAGTCCTGGCTCAGGCTGGTCTTGGACGCTGTGCCTCTGCATTTTAATGTAATAAGAGTCCGGCAGCTCTTACAATCTTTAAAATGCAGAGTTGCAGGGCGGGTGTCTCCCAGAGCTGGCAGGAGCTGGGACTGCTCAGTCCCAGTCTGCTCCTGGAGCTACCCCCACTGCAGCTCTGTACAGCGATCCTTATGGACTAAATGGTGTAGTTGATACAATTTGTATCAACTACACAATTAGTCAGCTAAGCACAATTTAACATCCCTAGTCCTTGCTGATAATTCCTTGGTATGCAAATTACACAGATATCCTGACCAGGAAAACTGATAAGCTGATGGGGCCAGTGGAGGAATCAGAGCCCGGGATTAGCTATGTGGTGCTGCCTCTGAAGTACATCCTCTTCCCCACCACTTTGCTGCCGGGCTCTTATTACATTTAAAATGTAGAGGCACAGCGTCCAACTGCCACCACAGTTCCAGCAGGCACAGCCAAGGAAGGGGCATGCATCCCCCCCTTGGGGATATGGATATGAGTCAATGGATACAGGCAGCATGGCGATCTAAAGTAGGTATCGTGTCCCTCCACAGGGAACACTTCTTAAATCCTGGCGAACCAGACATAATGGGGCCAGGTATAAAGGGGACCCGATTAATTAAACTAAGAAGCTAACTAACTAACTAACACTAACTAAATTTTTTTTAAACTAAGCAGAACGCTATAACAAGAACTAACTAACTAACTAAGGCAAAAAACAGGGATATGTCTACACCACAAACTTAATTCGTAATAACAGCTGTTATTTCAAATTAACTTTAATAGCGTCTATACATGCAAACCGCTATTTTGAATTTAATTCGAAATAGCGGAGCCCTTAATTCGAATTTGGTAAACCTCATTCTACAAGGAGTAACACCAAATTTGAAATAGCTATTTCGAATTAAGTGCGGTGTAGACACTTAATTCGAAATAGGGGGCCTCCAGCCCTTCCTAGGGAGCCCTGGTGGCCCCTCTGGGCACAATTAGGAAAACTTACTCTCCTCTCCCCCAGCCCAAGAGCCATTAAAGGGATAGACCCTGGCCACAGTGCCTGTGCCAGCTCCAAGCCTGCCAGCTCAGAGCCAGCAGTAGCCACCGGGGCCCCTGACCCAGTGGCCCCAAAACATGAGCCAGCAAGACACTGGCAGCCAGCCCTCCACCGCTCCCAGGAGCGGTCTGCCAGCTCCCAGGAGCCTGCCAAGGGCCGGAGAAGGCGGGCGCCTTCCTGGTCCAGGGTGGAGATCATGGACCTTATTCAGGTTTGGGGGGGATGCCCCCAACGTCCATGATCTCCACCCTAGACAGAGGAACGTGACCGTCTATGGCAGGATAGCTGCCAGCCTGGCCACCAAAGGCCACATGCGAACCCAGGAGCAGGTGAGCATGGAAGTCAAGTTGGTCTGGCGAGACCCCCCCCCCCAAACTCTGAGCCCTAAGCTTCCCCTCCCCCTTCTTCCCCTTGCTTCCTCCTTCCAGCTCCCTCCTCCCAGGTTTCCTCCTCCTGTCTCCCTTCCCGTCTCCCACCTCCTTTTTCTAGTCTCCCCAGAGGTTCATCACCCCCACACCCTGTTTTGTTCAATAAACCCAGTTTCTATTTTTTAACATACGTGTCTTTTGTTTGACATCAGGAAGGGGGGCTGGGGATGGGTAAGTGGAAGGACGTGAGGGAGGAATGGGGCACAAGCCCCCAGTGGGGAGGACCGGGGAGGCTCTGAGGGCTCCTCAGGGTGGATGCTCTCCCTCAGGGCCTCCTGAATCCTGACAGCCCCCCAATGGACCCCCCAGATGGCAGCCTGCAGCAAGTGCAGCCAGGCTGATGGCAACGACCCCACGAGAAGCACCGGGGTGCCCAGGGGCAGCTCTGGCTCCATGTGGCCGAGTGCTGTGGTGTCCTGAGTGAGGGCACTCCAAAACAGGACTGCTTTGCTGTCCCTCATTGACGTAGAGAAGCAAGCGGGGAACCCTGAGAACTGTGTGTCCGGAGTGAGGGGGTAGGGTCCCTTCAAGCACGGAGCTCAATTAGCCTCAGGCAGCAGCCCCACGCACTAAGTCCTGACCTGATGCCTTGGCAGCACTGGTTCCAGCCAGCCTTAACTTTGGTTCAGGGTCCACTCAGTGTGGACATGCTATTTCAAAATGGTTTTTGTGTATAGATGTGTTATTTCGAATTACCTTAATTCGAATTAATTATTTCGAATTAAGTTAATTCAAAATAGTGCTGTAGTGTAGACATACCCTAACTGACTAACTATGAGAGTATACAACCTAATTGACAACTTTTTCTCCAGAAAACAGCCTTCCTTCTGAGGAGAAAAAGGGAGCTCCGCGAGCAACCAAGGAGGGTTGAGAGGAAGTTGCGGGGGCCGGACCACATGATGTTGGAAAGGGCGCGAACAACGCATGAGCCAACCGCGCATGAGCGGTCCAGCTGACTACGGCTGTAAAAACCTCTGACCAGCCCGACACCCAGAGTGGAGAACCCAAGGGGACCATTCGAAGAAAAATAATTCTTACCTAATTTGATTAGCATGTTTTAGAACATACTTGCTCCTATACAGTAACAAGAAGCCAGAAAGAAACAAAGGACCAATCACCATTCTGGGAAAGAAAAGGGGAGGTTGTACAGAGACGCCTCCT
Organism: Pelodiscus sinensis; assembly: GCF_052426305.1. Taxonomy (NCBI): domain Eukaryota; kingdom Metazoa; phylum Chordata; order Testudines; family Trionychidae; genus Pelodiscus; species Pelodiscus sinensis. The sequence continues at coordinate 58,047,539 of NC_143058.1, forward strand.
ACGGATTATTTCTTTTTGGGGATTGGGTTGATGTATACCTGTACTTTAATGTTGTAAATTGTAGCAACAGATAAAAAAATACTACAGTAAAAGCTGTATTATCTGGCCCTTACCAACAGAAAGCTCTATATACCAACACTTCTAATTAGAGTTGACAGGTGTCCAGTATTGACCTGGACAGTCCGGTATTTTTGCCTCCTGTCCGAAAAAAAAATATCAGAAAATATCGGACATCAGAAGGCGAAGATACCAGGTGCTTAACTGGTTCCGCAGGGGAGCTGTCTGACCCAGATCAGAGACAAGATGGCAGAGGGCTGCCGGCAGCCTGTTAGGGCCCAAAAGCCTCAAAAGCATTTCTTACAGGGGCCACACTGTTTTTTTAAATTTTTATTTTTATTTTTTTGCTTATTAACTCTTGGGGGTCCTTCCTCCCCCCCAACAACTTTGGTCTCCCCCTTTTTTCCCCTCAACAGAATTTTTTCCCCAGTGTTTTTCTTTGGGGGGGGGTAGGAAGGTGGGGGTTCGGTATTTTTGGTTAAAGCATCTGGCAACCCTATTTCTAATCTTCATTGAAATCTAGTTTATAATTCAGTTGGTGTGGAGTTGACCAGCTGCCTACCTGGCTCCCAGACACAGTGACATGTCCCTGCTGCTCCTAAGCAGAGGAATGGTCACCACAGGGGCTCCATGAGCTGCACCTACCCTGCACCACTGGCCCCACAGCTCCCATTTGCCAGGAACTACAGCCAATAGGAGCAGCAGGAGTGGCCCCTGCATGCATAGGAAACACACAGAACCGCCTTGCTGTGCCTCTACCAGAAGCAGCAGGGACAGATCACTGCTTGTAGGAAGCCACCCAATGTGGGCACTCCCCCTCCAATCCAGCACCTCATCATTCCTCCCATGCCCCAACCTCAAGACCCATCCTGCACCCAATTTCCCTCCCAGAGACTTCATACCCTCATCACCACCAGCATCCAAAATCCCTTCCTTCTTAATTAACCTGAATTTTTCACTTACCAGCACCCCCATTTCCCCAGCATGCTAGATAAAGCTTTTACCATACATACAGTTTGGTTCTGGAAATTCGTTTATATATGCTGCAGGAAGGATGAACTGAATAATTTCAGTACAAAAACCAGTTTGAGATTTTATCTTGAATAATTAAAATATCTTCATATACTTGAGTAGTTAATTGCCAGTGATATCAAAAACAACTTGGGCAGTTGCTCAATTGTCTTTGCTTTTTAATGGAAATGTACATTAAAATGGTCATTCAAGAAGACTAAAGAGGGTATGGATTATATAATCAGAACCATCAATAGAGCTTACTTGTAGGAAGTTCTCTGTGGAGAGATTGGTGTAGTATTACAACAAGAGAATAGACAAGCATTGATAGGATGTCACAATTAAACATAGCTTAGAAAACAGAGCAGTGTGCATTTTTAAATTAAACCTTTTAAATTACTTCTTACTGAGTACATTTGTACTTTTTTGGATTATTTATATGAACATTAGCCTGCATATTGGGAAAAATTGATAGCTAAAACTATTTAAGCAATGCAGTCCACAACAGGTTGGTTGTCAGATAAAATTCACTACTCATTTTCCTTTTAGGCTTAACAAGTTTAATCAGATCAAAAGTAATAACTTTGCAACAAACTTTAGATTTTGAGATTTCATAGAGATTGACATTTTGGAATGATAACAGAAAGACCATACACCAGTGGTCCCCAACCTTTTGAGGTTGTCGGGCACCAGAGGGCGTGGCCGTTTGCCCGCCGGGCGCCAGGGGGCGGGGACACTTGCGCACCTGGGGGCGCCCCCCCATAGCCGCTTGCCTGGGGCCGGGGCCCCCCCATAGCCACGCGCCCGGGGCCGGGCCCCCACCCCTGCAAGCGCCACGCGCCCTCCCCCCCCCCCGCAAGCACCGCGCACCCGGGGCCGGCGCTCCCCCCGCCCCCCCGCCGCACACCCGGCGCTCCCCTCCCCGCAAGCGCCGCGCGCCCGGCGCTCCCCTCCCCACAAGTGCCGCGCTATGTGCCCGGGGCCAGGCCAGCCCCGAGCAGCTGGCGGGCGCATGCAAATGCCCCCGCGGGCGCCATGGCGCCCGCGGGCACCGTGTTGGGGACCACGGCCATACACTCTAACAGATAGGGCACTGGACTAAGTGTCAGAAAATCAGAGTTCTAGACTCAATTCTTGCAGCTGACTGCTATGTGAACCAGAGCCAATCTCTCTCTCTCTCTCCTCCCACTCTTTTCAGACTTCCTCAGTTTGAGGACGATTCTGTTTTTATTCCACGTTCGTAATGAAACCCTAACCTTGTTCAGGGCCTTAATGCAATACTATAAATACAAATAAAATAAAATAAAATAAAATAAAATAGAAATAACTCAATAGAGCTGAGGTTCTCTCACTTTTTTCAAGTGTGAACCAGAACTTAATTCAAAACGTCTAGGGAATTTCTCCCCTTCGATTCATGACTGAGCAACAGACCAGTGGCAACCTAAACAATTACTTAAAATCGAAAAGTAGCTATTTTTAACCATTCTGTATAGTGGTTCCTATCTAAGGGAGGCTCCCATTTCCTCTCCATCTTGTGTAGCAGCAGCTAATTTGGCTCTTCCTTATTCTACAGGTGCTTTTATAAGCATCTAGGCTTCTCTTTACTGCCATGTTAGGGTTAAGGCATAACTTGAATGTTGTCCCAACCAGACTCCCATCCACACAAAAAGCTTTACTTCAAGTCAGGTGGCACTTTAGTCTGGAAAGATTGAGAGCCACTGGTTAATGTACTCCTTTCAGGAGTCTGATTTGTCTTGTGTTTCACCTCACTTAAAAACTTTGCTTACAAAATCAGATAAAAATACAAAAGTGTCACTGCATACTATTACTGAAAAATATCTTACTCTCTCATTTTTACCATATAATATAAAATAAATTGGAATATAAATATTATACTTCCATTTCAGTGTATAGTAGGGGGTAGTTTGTTTTCCTTTCTCTGTTTACATATTATGTATTTTTTTACAAAAACAGTCCATTTGTCATTTATTAAAAATACATTCGAAATGTCTCTGTAATCATGATTCTGCATCTAGAAAATAGCTGTTTACATGAACTGTCCAGCATGTGGAATCCTTAGATATACTGTGTTATGACTTGTAACATAGCATACTAGAACCTCCATGTGTGTTTCAATGAAGAAAGCTCTGCCCATTGTTCACCAGCATGAATTCATGTGCAGTAATCGTGATTTAAGCAAACGTATACATTGCTCACAAAGTGGCCCTTAGCCTCAGAACACAAGCTTAAGGCATCCCTGACGCTATGCTGCTGTATGTCATGGATCCGTGATGTCCAACCAGTTCTGAAGCAGTAGCCACGAATGGCTACTGCTATAGCGAACTAGCCACATTCAACCAGCCAAATAATTCAAGCCAAATAGCCACAATCAACTGGCCAAATAGCCACATGTGGCTAGCAGGTAGCATATGGACACCATGGTCATAGACGCATCTTCTGTCTGTTAAATATGTTCAGTAAGTCTCCGAACCTCTTCCTCACATTCATCTGCATGGCTCGCTCTCTCTCTCTCTCGTTCTTTCAAAAGCTGTGAAAAATACAACAAGCAACTATCACAATAAGTAGATATTTCTCAACATCCTGATCGGTCTCCAAAATGCACATTCCAGTCATTCTGCAGCCACTGAAGGTAAAATTAAACAGTTTATCTGGCCCACCCAATTGCCCAGTAAAAAGCTTCAGAAATAACAGAAGCAAAGGGTATGCAGGGTCTCTCAAAGACTGGAAAAATGGGATACTGATGGCATTATATCAACACCACTGCAAAAGAAGTCCCATTTCTCACTGCAGGGAAAGAACCAACACAGAATTTCTGAAGACCCTGATGTCATGGACTTTTCCAAATCATTAAAGCCCTGCACAGATACAAAAGTGGAATACACCTCCACATCTGCAAAAATGATCTGTGAATATACGCATCCACATCTGCAGATATGGATACCCACGGATATCAAGTGGATACTGGCAAATTTTCAGGGTTCTAGATAGGGATGCTAGCGTGCACAGGTGTACACGGTTAACCAATAAGCCTGGTTACAAGTGTCCCTCCCCCAGGCTTATCAGTTAACCAGCATGGTTATACACACTCCCCTGGTGCCTCTGTATCGGGAGGAGGGAGGAAGGGGGGAGCCAGTACACATGGGGAGATAGCCCGTGCAAGCTGGCTCCTACAGAGCTGCCTTCCCCTTCCAATGTTGCCTCGTACAGAAGCAGCAGGGGGGTCAGGCAGGAGCCCTTGCTCTCCCCGCATGACACTGCCTCTGTGTCAGAGAGAGAAGCATGAGGAGTCAAGAGGGAGCTGGTAAGCATAGGGATATGGCTTTTAAGCCAGCTCTCTGCGCGTGCCAGCTCTGTGGAGCTGCCTACCCCTAACCCCCATCTCCCACAGAGGCAGTAGCACAGGGGGCAGCCGAGAGCTGGTCCTTGTGGGCAGCCAGCTTAGGAATTTCAGCAGTTACACAAATACATGTATTTTAACATCTCTCATTCTAGGTTAAAAAAAAAAAAAAGTGTATTCACATGTGCAAAAATGAGCCATGGATATCCTCATCTATATTTGAAGATGTGGATAACCGTGGGTATAAAGTAGATATCCATGGATTTATAAATATTGGTAAGCCATCTATGGTGATCAAGCAGACCTTGCAGCTGCACCGTTGAAAAAATATACCATTCCATTGATGAACTCCAAAGCACAAACAAGGACAAATTATGCAGGTGAGTCCCCTAAGTGGCTGCAGTGCCACCCAGAAAACTCATCTGTGAAAATCTGTTAATCTTCTGTGCACTGCCCTTCCTTTTTATCAGAGGGATGTGGATGGAAGCTAGGTATGTCAACGTGTAGATGACTAGATGATTAACTAGGCTTATCACTTAATCATGTCAACTACACTAATTCCCCTCCCCTTGCTGCAGCAGAGGCAGAAGCCAGTGCTACACAGGCAGTGGGAAAGGGGAACAGGCAGAAGCTGGTGCTGGGGGAGCCAACTTAAAAGCCAGTTCCCCCTAGCACCAGCTCCATGATACTGCCTACCCCCTCCCATGCTGTTGCCTCTATCAGGGCAGCAGCACAGGGTGGGAGGAGGCTGCCACAAAGCAGCCTCTGTCTGCAGTGAGCCCAGGCTTGTCATGGACAGAGGCTGCTCCACAGCAGTAGCCCCTGTCTGCAGGGGTCCAAGATCCCTGTAGACAGGGGCAGCTCTGGCATCTCACAGAGCAATCTCTGTCCACTGCGAGCCTGGTCTCAAAGCAGACAGAGGCTACTCCGTGGTCGCAGACTCTATCCATGAGGGTTACAAGCTTCTGCGGATCCCCTGTCCACGGGAGCTGATCTCCCGTGGACAGGGGCTGCTGTCACCTCAAGTGCTGCCTCTCTATCAGAGGCAGTAGCGCGGGACAGCAGGCGGAAGCCTGACTGTGCGGGAAGCCGGCCCACTCCTGCCTGCCACCTCTGATAGCGAGACAGCAGTGCGTGGTAGCAGAAGGCTCCCCAGGGGTGGAGCCACGAGCGAACTAGCTGCCAGCCACACTTCTGGGAACTAATGAATAGTCGTGTAACCTCTATAATTTAATGCAGTTACTCAGCTATTCAATTGCATTCTATCTAACATCCCTAATGGAAGCACCTTTCGAATATCAGCACACATTTCTATCGCAGTTACCCCTGTGGTTGATCTATTGACACTGAACTGGCTAGCTACTGACCAGAAGCAGTTAAATTATTTGGGGTTTTGGTCCCTTTTAAGGGTGGTGCTCCTGTATGCTGTGAAAGACCTACAGATGAGCCCTCCCAGAGCTGAGTTGATTCAGCATCTGTGTTGCTCTGCTGGTGGGCTGTTACCCAAACTGTGTGTGTTGCTTAGAAGAGAACAGAGCTTCTAGCCCATTAAGATAGGGTGGTGGGGCACCCCAGAAGGCAAACAGGAGGACTCAGTGGCAGGATCTGCAGACTGAGTGGCAGCCTCAAAAGAAACTCTGATCAAACCTGTCCCAATAGAATTGTTTTATTGTCTGCATTTTATTTTCTGCTTTTAAGCTTTTTGAAATAAGACAAAGTCTAGTGTTGGGGAGAGGATGAGGATAGAGAATAACAGTTACTTCACCCGGCCTCTGTAAATGGCACTAATATTATTTATAATAGAAATACTGACACTACCTTTAATTATATCAATGTTCCTATAGTAACCAGATTAACTTTTTTGTAACTAAAACCTGTGTGTGTTCATATTTTGATTGAACTGTGTGGTATTTTATGTACTTCACTAACTCTTCTCTAAGCTCTGGAGAAATGTTACATTAATTATGCTCTAACTAGCTTTAGGCACCAATGCCAGAAACAGAATAAAAATACAGTCTATGATTACCATGGGAATAGCTTATGATAGGGCAAAAGTCCACTAGGAAAAGGTTTGGATTTTTTTTTTAAATGTCATGTATGCAGTGAAGTTATCTCAAGCCCATAAAAGAGCTACTTACCAAATGTCTGAACTAAGCTAAAACAATGAAAACACATTACCACGAGAGCAGATGAGGTGATTGGGAATGGGGAAGGAAGCTGTAGATATAATCAGAATTTTCATTATCAGTTGATCCAAATATTTTGCTGGATTGGATATTACATTTTAGCATAATTTAAGCCTTAGACACGAATAGAGTTCAAGAGTCAAAGTTAAGATATTACCTTTTTCTGCAGAGACAGTAATAAAGATTCAAACACCAGTTTGCAATAATGTTAATACATTGGAAAAATAGAGTTCATGGAAAACCAAGACTTTTAAAAAAAAAAACCTCACATCTTCAGTTATTTGCTTAATCATTCAGCTTTGGGCTAGATTTTCCAGATATAGATCACATGTTCAGTACTATCTAAAATCTGTCCTCACAGCATTGGGAAAAATGGAGAATTCCCAAACAATTTGATAGAAAACACACACAGATAATGATAAATGTCTGGTTTAACAGTAGGGACGTGAAAGGTTAACTGGAAAGCATCACCCTAAACAGGTAATGCTTACTAGTTCTAGTTAACCAGTAACTGGTGAGGGCCAGAGCAGCTCCCCGCCTGCCACGGGCAGGGGACTGTTCCAGCCCTTCAGGAAGGCCTGACATGGATAGTAGGGATGTTAGCGTGTACATGGTAAACTGATATGCCTGGGCTTATCAGTTAACCAGCACAACTACACGCACACGCACGCGCGCACACACACACACACACACACACACACACACACACACACACCCACACACCCTCTGCCGCCTCCATATTCGCATGGTATCACTACAAAATGCTTGATCATCCATAGTTGTATTAACTTGATAATACTAACAGTAATAAAATAAGCTTCAGGGGGTAGCCGAGTTAGTCTGTTACAGAAAAAAGCAACAACAAATGGTCTGGTAGCACTTTATAGACTAACAAAACATGTAGATGGTATCATGAGCTTTCATGGGCACAGCCCACTTCTTCAGATGACCGGAGTTATGAGCTTGGAATGTGTACACTTGAAATAAATAGGAGAGGGGAAGGGGTGGGGGAAGGGAAGAAAAAGTGAAGGGGGTGGGAGACAGTGCATCAGTAAGTATCTGGAATATGGGTACTTAAACCGAAGCAGATAAAAATGAAAGTCAACAGATAGAGTCCCATGTCAGGAAGATTCTCGTGTCAGGAAGGATACTATACAGAGAGCTGTTAGCACCTTCAATGGTTGTTAAATTGGTAGTGTCCCAACCAACTTTCATCATGATTGAGTCCATTAGCATGTGAATTGAATCTGTGGATGAACTGTAATTCCAATGTTTCCCTGTGGATCTGTCTTGTAGAGCTGGTTCGTGACAAGACAGCTACTTGGATATCTGCATTAAATATTGAAATGTTCCTCAATAGGTTTCTGTACATTTCCTTTACTTATATCTAATTTGTGTCCATTGATTCTTTTCCGCGGAGACTGTCCAGTTTGTCCAATACATATAGCAGTGGGGCACTGCTGGCATAGATCAAATTACTGGATGTGCAGTCAAATGACCTTTTGATTTGGTGGCCTATGTTGTTTGCTCCAGTGATGAATTCACCAGTATAGATATGTGGGCAGAGTTGGCATCTTTTTTGGTTGCAGGGCTGGGTTCCTGGAGGCTTATGATGTGGTTTTGTGGCATGGTTACCAGAAAGGATTTGTTTTAGGTTAGGGAGTTGTCTGTAAGCAAGAACAGGTTTTTCTCCCAAGGCCTCAGAGTGAGGGATCATTTTCCAAGATGGGTTGTAGATTGTGTATAATGCGTTGGAGGGGTCTGAGTTGTGGACTGTAGGTAACAACAAGAGGAGTTCTGTTATTTTCTCTTTTGGGTCTGTCTTGAAGTAGTTCGTGTCTGGGTACTTTTTTGGCTCGGTCAATTTGTTTTTTTTCCCACTTCTACAGGTGGGTATTTCAGTTTTAGGAATGCTCTGTGAAGATCCAGTAGGTGATTGTCTCGGTCTGTGGGGTCGGAGCAAATCTGGCTGTATCTTAGGGCTTGGCTGTATACAATCGACTGAGAAGTGTGTCTGGGATGGAAGCTGGAGGCATGAAAGTAAGTGTAGCAGTTGGTGGGTTTCCGATATAGGGTGGTGGAAATCTGTCCATTATTTAACTGTACTATGGTGTCCAGGAAGTGGATTTCTCATGTGGACTGGTCCAGGCTGAGATTTATAGTGGGGTGGAAGTTGTTGGAATCCTTGTGGAATTCTTCAAAAGTCTCTTTTCCGTGGGTCCATATGATGAAGATGTCATTGATGAAATGTAAATAAAGTAGAGGTGTTAGGGGGCGACAGCTGAGGAAACATTGTTCAAGGTCAGCCATAAAGATGTTGGCATATCGTGGCACCATGCAAGTGCCCATGGCTGTGCCGCTGACTTGGAGATAGAAATTGTCTCTGAATTGGAAGTAGTTGTGGGAGAGGACAAAATTGCAGAGCTCTGTAATCAGATGTGCAGTGCTGTCATCTGGGATGGTGTTCTTGATGATCTGTAATCCGTCTTCGTGTGGAATATTGGTATAAAGGGCTTCTACATCTATGGTGGCTAGGATAGTTATTTCAGGAAGATTACTGATGTTTCGAAGTTTCCTCAGGAAGTTAGGTAATATGGTGGAGGTAGCTAGGAGTGCTGGTAGCATAGGGTCTGAGAAGGGAATCGATATATCCAGATAATCCTGTGGTGAGTGTGCCAATGCTGTTTTTAAAATAGTGTTTTTAAATCCAGAAGGTGTACTGATGTGATCCAAAGACACACAGAAAATAGGTATGTTGAAAAAAGCAAACGTTATTTTATATTGGAGTCCTGGTCACAAAAAGCATTTGAAAACAAAACAACTGTTGTGTCAAATAAATTTTGATTAATGTTATAGAAAAGGTAATCTAGGCTACACGTTTTCAGTTCAACCCTAATCAAAATATGGTCCCATTATAGTAATGCTAACAGAATGGTCTTAACTGAGATGGTATAAGTTGGCTTCCCTGTAATGGAGAAACACTTGAATTATTTAAAAGTTTTCTTGCAGTTTCCTTCTGAATCAGCACAACCAGTAATTCAGACCAACCAACTGATCTAGCAAAAAATGATTTGGCTGTTTGCCATTCTCTGTCCAGGTTTAATATGATATTGATTAAAGCTTGAATAATGTGCGCTGCTAAGAACCTTTTTTAAAGCTTATTTATGCACAGACGTTTTTATAAAAGGATTGAGTGGTTATATGAAGAGAAAAATGTTCATAAACTTTCGTGCTGAATACACACATTTCCTAGTGGGTCTTTATGAATGAAAGCTATAGCTCTAAGGTATATTTTTAAATTTTGTGGCAGGGTAACCCCACTCCTGGGTCCCAGTACCCTGCTCAGTCCTTCATCAGGCAGTCTCAGTACTGCACTATTACCCCTTGGCAGGGTTTAAGCTCTGGTCCCTCAGCCACAAAGGGCATTGGGGCTAGTGCCCCGGGGGAGTCAGCCTGGGCTGCCAAAATAGTCTTTTCCAGCTGGGCTCCCAGGCTTCCAGGAAAAGGGGGGCCTAAAACCCCTGTTTGGAGCACCTCACCCCCACTTTGCTATCTCTGGCAATGTTGCTGTTACCTTTCTTAGTCTGCTCTGGTCTGGTCTCCTCTCACTCCACTTCCTCCCTCCCTCTCCCTACAAGGAGGGCTTCCTTTTAAAAGGCTCCATGGCAGCCTCAGGTGAGATCAGCTGGCCCTAATTAATTTACAGCAGCCCTATCTACAGGCAGTCCCCGAATTACGCGGATCCGACTTACGTCGGATCCGCAGTAACGAACGGGGCCCGTCTCCAGCAGACCAAGGAGAGGAAGCAAAACGGCTCATACAGTTACCTACATGCATCCAGCTCCCATCCAGAACACACCACACGATCCATCGTCTATAGCCAAGCCCTTCGATACAACCGCATCTGCTCTAATCCCACTGACAGAGACCAGAAGCTTCAGGATCTCTACCAAGCATTTATAAATCTCAACTACCCACCCAGAGAAATAAAAAAGCAAATTGAAAGAGCCAGACGAATACCTAGAAACCATCTACTTCAAGACAGACCCAAGAAAACCAACAATAGAACACCACTTGTCATCAGCTACAACCCCCAACTTAAACCTGTCCAACACATTATCAATAAACTACAGCCTATATTGGAACAGGATACCATACTCAAAGAGGCTCTGGGAGACAGACCCATAGTCTCCTATAGACAACCACCTAACCTCAAGATGATTCTTACCAACCACCACAGGACATACCACACTAATACCAACCCTGGTACCTTCCCTTGCAACAAACCCCGTTGCCAGCTTTGTCCACATATTCATTCTGCTGATACCATTATTGGACCTAACCAAGTGAGTTATAAGATCAAGAACACATATTCCTGCGCATCCAGAAATATAATCTATGCTATCATGTGCCGAAAGTGTCCGTCTGCTATGTACATTGGACAAACATCTCAGACACTTCGCCAAAGGATTAATGCCCACAAAACAGATATCAGACAAGATCACAAAGAGAAAACAGTTTCTTGCCACTTTAACCAGAAAGAACACTCTCTAAATGACTTAGCCACCTGCATTCTGCTACAAAGACCTTTTACATCTGCACTTGAAAGGGAATCCTCTGAACTGTCATTCATGTTAAAATTCGACACTTGCCAACAAGGACAGTTCAAATTCTTGTTAAATCTCACCCATTACCAAGACAGTTTCCCCAATTATCACCTGTAATACCATTAACTCACAAACATCCCACTCTCCCTACCTTTAATATCATCAATTCACAGACACTTACCTTCCTTCCTCCCCCCCCCCCCCCGCATCCCCCTTCTGTTCTGCAATGTGATTTGTCCTTTTCATATTTGTTCATTTTTTTAATTGTATCCTTTGGTATATATGGTTGTGACTACTTTCTTCCACTATTTGATCTGAGGAAGTGGGTCTGGCCCACGAAAGCTCATCATCTAATAAACCATCTTGTTAGTCTTTAAAGTGCTACATGGTCCTGCATTTTGCTTCAAAGACAACAAGTAAGTCAAAACAAGTATACCTTGGAGAAGGGTCAGAAAATGGGAGGAGCGTGGGCTATAATAGCAAGGACTAAGGAGAGACTAGACAGAGCCGGGGGGGGGGGTATCAAAATCAGTACCTTATATGTCTTTATACGAATGTGATAAATATGGGGAACAAGCAGGAAGAACTCAAAATGAAAGCAAACAATCACAACTATGACCTAGTATGCACCACAGAGACTTGGTAGAATAATACACATGACTGGAATATTAGTACAGAAGAGTACAGCGTGCTCAGGAAGGATGAACAGGGAAAAAAGGGAGGAGGAGTTGCTTTATATATTAAAAATATATACATTTGCACTGAGGTTGAGATGGAAATGGGACACAGATTGTTGAGCACCTCTGGGTAATCATAAAAGGGATAAACACAAAGGTGATGTCTGAGTGAGGATCTACAACAGACTACTTAACCAAGAAGGAGAGGTAGAAGAGGATTTTTTAAAAGAACTAATAAAATTATCCAAAGCACAGGAGTTGGTAGTGATGGGAGACTTCAGCTGTGGGGAAACACCACAGCAGGGCACAAACTGCCAAACAAGTTCTTGGAATATACTGGAGACTCTTTTTATTACAGAAGATTTAGAGCTTCTAGAGGGGAGGAGGCTGTTCAAGATACGATTTTGGGAAAAAAAAAAAAAGGGAAGAACTGGTTGAGAATTTGAAAGTGGAAGGCAGCCTGGGTGAAAGTGATCATAAAATGATAGAGTTTGTGAGTAAGAAATGGTAGGAAATAGAACAGCAGAACAAAAACAAAGACAACAGATTTCAAAAAGACAGATTTAACCAACTCAAGCTTGGTCTACACTAAAAGTTTAGATCAAATTTCACCTCATAAGGTCAATTTTCTAAATGATGTGTTCACACTATCAATCCCATTTTGTTGACCTTAAGCACGGCTGAAGTTGATTTCAGTACTCCTGCTTTTCACAAAGAGTAACACAATTTCCAGCTTTGCCTGGTCAAATTTATGGTAATGAAGAAGCTGTGTTGCAAAAGTCAAGGTTCTTGGCCTACGGACTGCATCCCACAGTCTCCTGCTCTGACCAGTCTGGTCAGAATGTGAGCCTCCTACTGCTCTCCAGGTGAACAGGTAAAGCCCCAGGAAAGTTTGAATTTCATTTCCCAAAACTATCTCACTGCACAGTAAAGATATGGGAAGACAAGAGCTAGGAAGTATGGCTTAACAAGGAGATCTTCAAAGATCTAAGATTAATTAAAAAAAAAAGAGTCCTACAAAAAGTAGAAACAAGATCAAATTACAAAGGATGAATATAAATTAACACAGGTGTGCAGGCACAGAAATAAAAAAGTTTAGACACAAAAGATCAAACTAGCTTTAGACATAAAAAGTAACAAGACAGCATTCTACAAATACATTAGAAGCAAGAGGACTACCAAAGGCCAGGGTAGGAGCATTAGTCAATGAGTGGGGGAGGAATAACAGAAAATGGGGAAATTGCAGCAGTGCTTTCTAACTTCTTTGTTTCTGTTTTCACCAAGAAGCTTGGTAAAGATTGGATGTCTAACTTAGTGAGTGCTAGTGAAAATGACAGGCTAAAATAGGGAAAGAACAAGTTAAGAATTACCTAGGCAAGTTAGATGTCTTCATGTCATCAGGGCCTGATGAAATACTTCGTAGAATACTTAAGGAGCAGACTGATGATACCTCAGCCATTAATTGATTATCTCTGAAAAGTCATGGAATATGGGGAAGATTCCAGAAGATGAGAAAAAGGCAAATATAGTGCCCATCTATATAAAAGAAATGAAGGACAACCCAGGGAATTACAGACAAGTCAGCTTAACTTCTATACCAGAAAGATAATGGAGCAAATGATTAAGCAATCAATTTGCAATCATCTAGAAGTTATTAAGGTAATAAGAAATAGTTGTGTGTCAAGAACAAATAGTGTAAATCCAACCTGATACCTCTGACAGGATGACAAGCCTTGTGTATGGGGGGAAGCAGTAGTCATGGCATATCTTCAATTTAGTAAAGCATTTGATCCGGTCTCGTCTGACCTTCTAATTAACAAAGTAGGAAAATCATAGAATCCTATGGTTGGCCAGCCAGGGCTTTATCAAGCCAAGACTTAAAAACCTCTAGGGATGGAGATCCCACTAACTCCCTAGGTAACCCATTCCCATGCTTCACCATCTTCCTAGTAAGCTAATTTTTCCTAATATCCAACCTAAATCTCCCCCGTTGCAATGTGAGACCATTGTTCCTCATTTTGTCATCTGTAACCACTAAGAACAGCCTCTCTCCATCCTCTTTGGAACCCCCTTTCAGGTAGTTAAAGGCTGCTATCAAATCCAGATGCATAGCGAAGGGGGGGCAGAGAAGGGCAGTTGCCCCCGGGTGCCACACTAGGGAGGTGCCAGGCTGGGGTGGGAGCAGAGCGCATGCTGTGCACTCCCACCTGATGCTAGATCAGTGAGCCGGCAACCGGGCCATGTGCTGCCACCAGAAACACACTGCAAGCAGAGGCAGCCGGCAGGAGCAACCTCTTTTAAAAGTAAGATGAACTTACCTGACAGGTTCCTCTGGTCCCTGGCTCTGCTGGAGGAAGACTAGGAGGGGAGGGGGAGATGGCTCTGGCATCAGTTGGTAGAAAATCTGCCACTCTCCAGCAGCAGCCCCTGGTCAGGCAAGCGAGGGGGGGCCAGAAATGTAGGGCCAGATTAAGGCATGGGCTAGCTGGGCAGCTGCCCAGGACGCCAACCTATGGGGGGGCGCCTGATGGCAGCTGTAGGGGCATGCAGCGCCCCTTACAGCTGCCATCAGGCGTCCAGTTCCCGGATCGCGGGCTGCAGCAGCTCCCAGCGGCCACCCTCCAGCAATCGCCCAGAGCGGGGGCCGCGTTAACCCCCACAACACCGGCCAGCAGCGCACTTCCCCCCACAGCCGCAGGACCCTGTACGGCCAGGCTAGGCTCAGCCCGCCCCAGGCAGCTCCGGGCTGCGCGCCAGTGGCGGTAGTCAGGTTGGGCTGGGCCGAGCACATGCGTCCTGCCACCGCCAGCTCTGCGTGCCCTCCCCCCACGCCAGGCGGGGGCGGGGCTGCGTATGTGCCCTCCCCCAACCCGGGGCATAATTAAACTTCTGCCAGGAGTGCTGGAATGGCTCAGTCCGGTCCTGCAGAGGTGTGTAAGGGCAGGCAATGGCAGGGGAAGAGTGCAAGTGGGGGCGGGTCTTGGGAGGAAGAGCTAGTTCAGGAGCATTTTGCGGGGGAGGAACCCCCCAAGTGTGTGGGTGGAGGCCTTGGGGCAAGAACAACAGGATAGAGGATCACAGGTGGGGTGCTTGTGCCCCCCAAACTCTCCTTTTTGGGCACTTCTGTCATTCTGGGCTAGGAGAGCTGGGCCTGCCCCAGAGCAGTGCCCAGCCAAAGCAAGATACAGCACATGTTAAGGACCCACAGTAAAGTCATGGCTTGGCTGGCAGGGAAGTGAGAAGAGCATTGTAATTTGTGAATTCCGCCTGCAAGTGCTGGGAACTGAGGTGTGGGGAGCCGTGTTCCCCGTATGCTGAATTTGCCAGTGATGTTCCCTGCCTACTGACTTTCAGCCACTGACCCGCCTGTCACTGGACTACCTCACTTGATTTCATACGGACACAAAGCGCTGTCAAACCACTGATGGCACCATCCGCCCACATGACCAAGGCAAGGCTAATCCTCAGCAGCCCTCACTCTGCCCATTGGTAGCACTCAGAGGGCTTTCCCAAGGAGGCCAGCATTGTTCCCAATTTATAGCTGGGGAAACTGAGGCACGGAGGGGACTGCAACATGCTTGAGGTCATACACCAGGCCAAACTAGAAGCTCAGTTTCCAGTGGTTCAGGGGCTGTCTACATGGGTAGTGAAGATGTGACTGCAGCACAGGCCAGCATAACCCAGCTCGCTGTAATCTGGCTAATGTGGGGAACTACCACGTGTTGGAGGGGCCCTTGCTAGCTCATGCTGCAATCAAGCTGCCCCTGCTCAAAGGAGACAATTCTGGGAGCTGCCCGCCGGCTCACGGCAATGAGGGGTAGAGACTGATAGCTGGCAGCCACCTCCTGCCCCCCGCTTCTCTCATCCGCTCAGCCCCGCTCCCAGGCTTGCTGAGCCCTGTGGGGGGAATGCTTCGGACCTAGCCAATTCACTCCCCTTGTGCTGCGACACCTGCCTAGAGGCACCACAGGAACCAGCCCCTGGAACCCCACCATGTGGGAGAGAACAGTGTCTGACCTGACCCCCAGTTCAAGGGATCCACTTGAGGGAGGGGCCTGGCACCAAAATCCCACTGGTGCTCAGGAGGCTACAGGACTCCTCTACGGGGAGGAGGCACAGGCTGGCTCACAGAGGTATGGATGGGCTCTGGGGACTTGTCTCTTCTAGGGGGCACTAGCCCCTATCTAACCCCATGCGGGCAGTATAGAGTCACAGAACACTAGAGCTGGAAGGGGCCTTGAAAGGTTAAAGAGTCCAGTCCCCTGCCCTCACAGCAGGGCCAACCATCCAGGGCTCCTCAACACATGGCCGTGGGCAGCGCGGTGCGGTTTGGGTTTATGTGGGGGGAATAAACACGTGGCCGGTGGGTGGGAGCCAAAACAAAAAAATAGTCAATGTAATGGTCTTCTGTTGAGATGTGTAGTTAAATTCTTAGACTGCCATTGCTCGTGAAAAGTACTGTGATATGGGAGGAAATCAGGTAACTATTGCATTTTATGAATATCAGCAGAACTGACTTAAATGGGGCCTGTGTGTTGTGTAGTCTTGCTTTAATCTTTGTATTCAAGCCTGTCAGTGTGAAAGAAGGTATTTGCATATATATTTGCTTGTATATGCAACCACACTTAAGTTGAGGCCCTCAGCATGTGCTGTGAGTATCAGTGAGGCCCCCAGGGCTTCCAAAGTTGAGTTGCCTTAGCTCAGTGGCCACCAACCAGTAGATCAGGATCTACTGGTAGATCTTGGAGCTTCTGACAGGTGATCCTGACTGGTTTGGCCAAGAGGCTACCAAGTTCCAGCGGGGCCCCCCCCCATAGCCGCATTCCAGGGCCCCCCCATAGCTGCATTCCAGGGGCCTGCGCTCTCCCCTCAAGCGCCGCGCAGCCGGAGCCGGCGTTCTCTTCCCCCCCACCACCCAAGCGCCGCGCGCCGGGGGCTAGCGCTGGCGCTCTTTCCCCCCTCCCTCCCCCAAGCGCCGCGCGCCCCGAGCCGGCGCTAGCGCTTCCGCCCCCCCCCCAAGCGCCGCGTGCCCGGGGCCAGCGCTCTCTCCCCCCCATGCACCGTGGGGGGTGAATCCGCAGCGCCCCCGGGGCCGGCGCTCACTGTGTGCCACGCGCCCGGGGCGGCTCCGGCACCGCGCATGCGCCACGTGCCCGGGGCCAGGCCAGCCCTGAGCACTTGGGGGCAGACAAATGCCCCCACGGGCGCCATGGCGCCCGCAGGCACCGTGTTGGGGACCACGGCTTTAGATACTTGAAAGTTGCTTTCATGTCCCTTTTCGGTCTTCTCTTTTCCAAGCTATACAAGGCCAATTCCTTCAGCCTTGCCTCATAAGCTCATGTTCTCTAGATGTTTCATCATTTGTGTTGTTCTTCTCTGGACTTTCTCCTGTTTCTCCACATCTTTCCTGAAATGTGGCGCCTAGAACTGGACATGATACTCCAGCTGGGGTCTAATGTGGATGACTCATTCCCTGCCTAGGGGAAGTAAGACTGGATGGATTAATTTCCAGTCCTCCGGTTTATTCTTTTCCTAGCCAAGAGGGCACAGTGGTTCTGACGGGGGCAGGAAGGCAGTCCGCACTACCCCCTACCTGAAACCCCTTGTGCAGGTCTTAAACAGCTCTCCAGCCCCACCCCAGAGGTGACTGCATTTCAGCGTGTCTGAAGCAACACAGCACCAGCAAAGGACAGGGAAATGGCTCCCGGGCATGGCTTGCTCATGACTGCTTCACTCCTGTTAGATGGGCCTCAGCTTCTCCTCCCCCGCTTTGTGACGGGGCTGTAGACTTTGGGGGAGAGGGGTGGAGGCAGGCAGAGGTGTCTCCCTGCAGCCAATGTAGACATGTTTCTGTATTCTCTCATTGAACTTTTTAGCTTTGTATCAAGTCCTTTTACGTGAAAACTTTGTATTACATCTTGGTAGAATAGTCCCTAAAACAAGTGAGGCTGAGACTGTCCCTGTGGGGTGAATGAGGTGGGAATGGATAAGGCAGTTGCAAGGGTTGGAGAGGGGATGGAAGCTAGATTCAAGACCAATGAGCCCTGGGAAGTGGGCCCACTGAAAGGAGACTGGACCTGTGGATGCCTTGGGAGTCTGCAGCAAGGACCTGCTTTGGGAAGCCCCCTCTTTGGAGGTGAATGTGGCAGCATTGAGACACCCCCACAGAAGCAGGTGCCACAGACACTAACTGCAGATGCATGGGATGGCTCTCACAGATTTTGCACATGAATAAGATGATAGATCTGCGGGGAGGCGGGGGGCAGTGGCATAGTGTGGGGGCTGGGGTCAGTTGCCCCTGGGCACCATGCTAGGGAGGCACCAATTTAATCCCATTCTGCTCCCCCTGTCATCCCTCAGCTCACCTGCTCCTACTCCGCCTCCCACCGGCAGCTGGAGCCTCCTCTCCGCCTCTCTGCTCCTAGCCCAACCCTCCTCCATCTCCGTCGGTGGGTTAGTGCATGCAGGAGCCTGGCCCCAAACTGGAGGGGGTGGGAGAAGATGCGGTACGAGTTCCCCTCCCCCCCAACCCAGGGTCAGACTCAGCTATGCACCAGGTTCAAGGCCCCGCCACATGGCGGCGGAGGCGGTGGGTGCACACATTTTTCCTTTGCCCCCAGGCGCATAACACCCTCGCTACTCCTCTGATCAAATCCCCCCAATCTTCTCTTTTGTAGACTAAATAAGTCCAAATCCTTCAGCCTCTCCTTGTAAGTTATATGCTCTATCCCCTAATAATTTTTGCTGCCCTCTGCTGGACCTTCTCCAATGCATCCACATCCTTTCTGTAATGGGGAGGCCCAAAATTGAACATAATACTCCAGATGTGGCCTCACCAGTGCCGAATAAAGGAGAATAATCAGTTCTATAGATCTTCTTGGCTACAAGGACACACTATTGACTTATATCCAGCTTCTCATCCGCTGTAATCCCCAGGTCTTTTTCTGCCAAACTGCTGCTTAGCCAATCAGTCCCCAGCCTGTGTAATAATGTTTGGGATTCTTCCGTCCCAAGTGCAGGACTCTGCACTTTTCCTTGTTGAACCTCATCACATTTATTTTTGGCCCAATCCTCCAATTTGTCTAGGTCACTCTGGACCCTATCACTGCCCTCCAGCATATCTACTTCTCCCCCTATCTTAGTATCCTCTGCAAACTTGCTGAGGGTGAAATCCATCCCCTCATCCAGGCCATTAATAAAGATGTTGAACAACCCCTGGGGCACTCTGCTTGATACTGACGGCTGAACAGACATCGAGCCACTGATCTCACTTCCCACTAAGCCCAACAATCTAGCTAGCTTTCTATCCGCCTTACAGTTCTTTTATCCAATCCATACTTCCTTAATTTGCTGGCAAGAATACCGTGGTCCCATATGAAGAGAGATTTAAAAAAATTGGATTTTTCAACTTAGTCTCCTCTTTTCTAAAGGGGGATATGACAGAAGTCTTTAAAATCATGACTGGCATGGAAAAGGTGAAGAAAGAAAAGTTATGTACTTATTCCCACAATATAAAAACTAGGGGTCACCAAATGAAATTAATAGGGAGCAGGTTTAAAACAAACAAAAGGAAGTTTTTCTTCACTCATCGTACAGTCAACCTGTGGAACTCCTTACAGAGGATGTGGTGAAGGCTAGGACTTTAACAGGGTTCAAAAAAGAGCTAGATAGATTCATGGAGGTTAGGTCCATCAATGGCTATTAGCCAGGATAGGTAGGAATGGTGTCCCTAGCCTCTGTTTCTCTGGAGATGGATGACAGGGGAGGGTTCGTGTGAGGATTACCTGTTGTGTTCCCTCCCTCTAGGGCACCTGGTATTGGCCACTGTCGGCAGACAGGATACTGAGCTAGATGGACCTTTGGTCTGACCCACTATGGACGTTCTTATGCATAACAAATGGGGTTCCACAGAGATCAGTTCTGGGTCTGTTCAATGTCTTCATCGGTGATTTACATAATAGCATAAAAAGTACACTTATGTTTGCAGTTCATACCAAGCTGTGAAAGGTTACAAGTGCTTTGGAGGATAGGATTAAATTTCAGAATGATTTAGATAGACTGGAGAAAAGGTCTGAAGTAAATAGGATCAAGTTCAATATGGACAAATACAAAGTACTCAATTTATGAAGGAACAATCAATTGCACTCATAGAAAATGGAAAATAACTGCCTAGAGATCACTGTGGCAAGGGAGTCATAGCGGACCATAAGCAAAATATGAGTCAACAATGTAACATCTTTGAAAATGAAAAAAAAATTCTGGGATACATTAACAAAAGTGGAATAAACAAGATGTAAGAGGTAATTTTTCCATTCTACTTGGTGCTGATTAGGCCTCAACTGGAGTATTGTATCTAGTTCTGGGCACCAAACTTCAGGAAAGACGTGGTCAAACTGTATAAAGCAACAGGGAAGAAGCAACAAAAATTACTGAAGGGCTAGAAAACATGACCTATGAAGCAAGACTGAAAAAACTGGGTTTGTTTAGTCTAGAAAAGAGAAGACTGAGAGGGAACATGATAACCATTTTCAGGTGCCATCCTAAAAGGCTGTTACAAGAAGAAAGGAGAAAAAAATATTCTCCTTAACTTCTGAGGATAGGACAAGAAGCAATGGGCTTAAATTTCAACAAGAGAGGTTTAGGCTGGACATGAGGAAGAAAAACTTCCTTACTGTCAGGGTGCTTAACCACTGGAATAAATTGTATAGGGCAGCTGTAGAAACTATCACTGTCTAACCTACTCTTAAACATCTCCAAACACTTGTCAGCAATTGTCTAGATAATACTTAATCCTCCCATGAATGCAGGGGACTGAACTAGATGACTTCGAGGCTCCTTCCAGTCCTATGATTCCATGAGATAACATATGCTTGGAATTCACTTGAATCCATTTGCTATCCCTATTTCTCTTTTTATTACAAATATATTTTAATTTTTAATTGTGGAACTAATGGTTCCTTACTGATTAATTGCATAATCTTATTATTGTCACCATTCTCCTTCCCCAGACTTCTACTGTTAAGTTTCTGAAATTCTCTTGCTGTCACATCATACTTATTCTGCTATACATCTTCTATGTATTTATTTTTGAGAAGACATACATTTTAATGGATTTCAGAAATAATCAAAAGTTAATTTTGTTTGTTTTGCACACAAAACATGCTGCATTATTTCACTGGTCTAACCTTAAAATGAAGGAAACTATAGCTTCTGACAAGATCCTTGGCAATATGTGGATAATAACTTCTGAGGGGAAACCATGGAAGCAATAAAAATAGCTTTTTAACCTCTGTAAAGTTACCTTAAAATAAAATATACAGTAAAATATTTACCAAAAGATTTTAAATAATTACGCAAGACCGACATTTTTAAAAGGAGGATAGTTGAATAGTTGCCCTTTGTTACAATAGTATGAATTTGACTAACTACATTTCAGTTAAGCCAGATGTCCCCATTGTAACCACAAGTTAAATTTGACCTACAGAAGTTAAATAATTGTCTTTTAATGAATATATATTAGATGAACTATTTGAAGAAAGTGGTACTAATGATTCAATGTATCAGCATATTTGCTAACATTAAAATTATAATTTATCAGTTACAGAGATTAATGTGTATGTCTATGTCTCTACAGTATCTAGAATGTTTAACAGAGTCAGGGACTTTCCTACATGTGCTTTACAGAGAAAGTGTATAAGGAAAACAAAACAGCAAGCACGGTGTTGGAAATAATGTCAGCCTCCAAATCCCTACTTCATACTACTGTAGAAAATAAGCCAGTCACTTCTCACTGATTCTTTGGTACTAGTTCATAAACCACAATATGAATGAACAGAGTATTATGAGTAAGTTTTTAATTCAAGTCCTATTAATATATCATTAACAAGCTAGTCCCAGAATACCCATCAACAGTGTATATACTATAAACTTTAAATTTCTCTGTCAACTGAAATAGGAGACATGAAGTATACATATCTACTTCAATCATGGCAGCTGCTCTAGCTGCAGTTCCTTTCCTGAGTGATTATATTAAGAAAGTTATGTCTACATTGCAACAGAAAGACACTCACCACGGCCATGGCTAGCCCAGGACAGCTGACTTGGGCTTCCCTGGCTCAGCCTGCAGGCCTATAAATTGTAGTGTAGCTGTTCCATCTTGGGCTGAAGTCCAGGCTCTGAGAGCTGGGGGGGGGGGGGAGGGGGGGGGGAGAGAGAAGGGCACAGGAGCAGGGAGGTGTCTCAGAGCCCAGGCTCCAGCCCAAGCTGGAACATATACATTGCTATTTTTAACCACACAACCCACCCATCCTTCCACCCTAAGCCTTAATCAACTGACTCAGACTCAAACTCAGTGCCACAGGTTTTTTTATTCCAATTCAGATCTAAGAGAAGAGCTTTAAAAACATGCATACATAAGAAACTGACTCTGTGATAGAGTGTTTACTAACTTAATTAAACCACTGCTTTTGTTCGTAATCTGATTGCCAATTAAAATATTATTTTCATACAGAAGGCCTGCTCTTTATCAGAGTGTTTACTTTGTACTGGTGGTTCCAATATTCTCACCAGTTCACTAGGAGATTCCATACAGGAAGAGTATGCCTGCTACAATTTGCAGTTTTATATAATTATTAATGTATTGCCACTATGTTTCAATCTCAAAGGAGTGAATAAAAATTAAGAGCTAAATTAGACAATGACGAAAAGATTAATTCTTCAACAAGCAACATTCTTGTCTTCAAACAAAAAGAGAAAAGATTCTTAGTGATATATTCAAAACAAGTTTTTTTACATTTAAAGGAAAATCATATATATAGTAGCCCAAAGTCTATGACTCTGTAACACTGAAACACTGGCTGTTGTCTTAGGCAGCATGGTTTCCTCCCGCTGTGGCGCTCGGCTGACTTCTGCGCCACTCAGCCAGGCCACCGCGAGGGAGCAAGCGGCGCAAGCGGCCATTTGGTGTCTGCGCTCCCCATGCAGCACGAGGGTGCTCACCCACGGCGGCCTGGCTAAGTGGTGCAGAAGTCAGCCGAGCGCCACAGTGGGAGGAGAAGGGGGGCGGGGCGCTGACGTGCGGGGTGACAGCGGCTCCAGGTCCCGCCCCATGGCCAGGAACATCACCGCCCCGCCCCCCTTCGCCTCCCGCAGTGGCGCTCAGCTGACTTATGCGCCACTCAGCCGGGCCACTGCGCGGGAGCAAGTGGCGCAAGCGACCGTTTGGGCTCCGTGGTCCCCCGAGTGAGAGGCAGGAGGGAGAGAAGAAGAGAAAGAGAGTGAGAGGCAGGAAGGGGAGGAGAGCTGGGGGGGAGGCAGGAGGAGGAGGAGAAGAGAGAGAGACGGAGAAAGAGACCGGAGGCTCAGGAGTGAAGACCGACATGGAGGAGAGACCTGAAAATCCCGTCTTATGACGGGCTAATTGGCTAGTATTTGTAATATTTGGTCTTGAATACAGATTGTACATTCATAAATAAGATCACTGAAAAAGCATAATAGATGAATCTGTGATAATATATTCAGTAAGTGTTTTACAACTAGAGACTAGATATGCTGCAGTCCTAAGAAACACAAAAAATAAAAAGCAAAGATTGCTAAAAATCTTAAAAGAACTAATCAGACTCAAAAATAAGAGCTTCTGGAATCTGTGCCTGCAAAACAACAAATAAAAAGTTGGGATTGGTCCTGCCTAGAGCAGGGGGCTGGACTTGATGACCTTCTGAGGTCTCTTCCAGTTCTATGGTTCTATGAAAACCACCATACATATTAACTCCCAGAAATGCAGAGCAGGCTTTTCTTAAGTCAGAAGAGCCTACTTTGCCCTGAATGGGACCTGCTAGTGCTACCAAAAACCAATGATCTAGTTTTGGTGTACTTTATTTAAGGAACTGTTGCAGAAATGGGGATTCCGGGGCTCTTGTACATTTCAAAAGCAGAATCACAGCAGAACCAGCAGAAGTGGAGACTGCTTCAGTCCCCACTTACGCTGTTTCCCGCTGTGCCTCCACCTCACCTACCCCCCGCGGAGACAATGCTGGGAGGACCCAGCTTTTAAGATAGAGGCAGCAAGGAGGGCAAGCGACCAGTCACACCACTAGTCGACTATCTGATAAGCTTATGCTTGCATCCCTAGCCACAAGCTCAGCAGGATTCATAGAAAGATTTGATGTTTATATGAATGGACCATACTAAAGATGTTACGTAACAGTTGATGGAAATTCCATCAACTACTTGACTAGTCGATAGGCACGTCCGCATTCCTCCTTTGAAATGTACAAGAGCCCTTGCATTCAAAGGAGGAATGCGGAACTCCGTGTGCAGCCCAGGGCTAGCGGGAAGTCCTGCTGACTCTGGGCTGCACGTGGCATGCCAGCTTTGAAATGTACAAGAGTCCCCAGTGGGGGCTCTTGTGCATTTCAAAGCAGCAGCACAGCATGGAGCCTGGGATCAGTAGGGGATTCAGAGTCCCCCACTGACCCTGGGCTCCATGCTGCGTTGCCGATTTGAAATGCCACGTGGAGCCGGGGTCAGCGGTTCCACGCAGCATTTCCCCAGAACCTGGGGTCAGCCAGGGACTCCTCAGCTGATCTTGAGCTCCATGCACAGCAGCACCGCACAGCTGATCCCAGGCTCAGTTGTGCAGCACTGCCACTTTGAAACACCAAGGCAGCGTTTGAAAGAGACAGCGCCACACAGCTGAGCTAGGGATCAGCTATGCGGCGCTGCCCCTTTGAAGTACCCCTTCTTCCCCCCCCTTTGCTGCCTCTATCTGGGGGGAAATGGACTAGTTAACTAACTATCTGATAAACATTTGCTTATCGGATAACTGACTAGTCCTTAACATCCCTAGACCATACCACATTCAGATTTGTGTGTTAGGATTTGTCTTCACTATATTGGCAGTCAATTTATCACATTACTTAAATCAACCTCCAAGCACTCTTCCATTGATTCCGGTACTCCACTAGTATGAGAAGAGGTCGCAGCAGCGGCACCTCTGGCCTCCAGGGCTGGCCCCAGGCTGCGTGGCTGCAGCAGCACCACCTCCGAGCCAGCCCCGGACTATGTGGCCACGGAAGCAGTGTCTCCAGCCTTCGCAGCATGCCCAGGGCCATGAGGCCACAGCAGCGGTACCTCTAGGGCTGCCCTGGGCCGCGTGGCTGTGCAGTGGCACCTCTGGCCTCTGGGGCCAGCCCTGGACTGCATGGCTGCCACAGCAACAGGGCATCCCTCTGGGGCGGCCAGGACAGCATGGCTGCAGCCGTTGCTACAAGGGGGCACAAAGCCAGGTAAGGTTCCCCTCATGCCCAGATCCCCACACACACACACACACGCCAATCCCCTCATTTCCCTCCCCTCCCACCAAGACCCAGCACCCCCAGTTTGCTCTGACACTCTCCCTTGTTCTTACAACCTCTCTTTTGGCCACACACTGCATCTTCTCTTGTTCCTGCTCCCTTCACTTGGCCAGACCATACTCCCATCCTGCTTCTGCACCCAAGCTCCCTCCCAGATCCTGTACCCCATCCGTATCCTACTAGCTGGCAGCCCTGTCTTGCACACTGTGCCCCTCATTTTTGTCCCTACCCCAGAGCCTAAGGAGGTCCATAAAATCCACTAACTCCAGAATCCCAGAAAAGTAAATCTGGTCTATGGGAAGCCCCTCAGTTCCCCCCTCCCTTCCCTTCCCCCCGTAAGGCTGGGGCACCAGAGGAGAGAGGTGTCTTAGCTGAGGCCACATCAGTGAGCACTGGGGGGGGATCTGGAGGAGTTTTTTGTTTCTCACTTGTGTGGTCCCCAACTGATTTTTTTGTGGGTCAGTGACCCTGACCCAAAAAGGGTTCCCCGCCATAAATAAAGAAAACATTTAAACCTTTTGTGTTGGATATAATATTTTACTTTATTTAAAATGAAGTTTGATAAACTGAGAATGTTAAAACGCTTAATCTGTTTCATAATGTAAAATAAACCCGTTCTCACTAGCTGCAGCTGGTTCAGAAAGTAAGGTCCCCATACCCAGCAGAGTAGTTCTCAACCCCATCCCTTCCACTCGAGGCCCCCGCCCCTCAAGTCAGCCCACAGCCACTTCCGAAATTTGTGAAGTGGCCCCCTTTTCAGAATTATTGCCCACACTGGTGTCAGTCTCTAAAGTGCTACAGGGCTACTTGTCGTTTCTTTCTAGTAGAGTAGTAAGGCATGATTTCCCTTTACAGAAACCATGTTGACTTTTCCCCAACAAATTATGTTAATCTATGTGTCTGACAATTCTATTCTTTACTATAGTTTCAACAAATTTGCCCGGAACTGACATTAGACTTACTAGTCTGTAGTTGCCAGGAACACCTCTAGAGCCCTTTTTAAAGACCGGAGTCATAATAGCTATCTTCCAGTCATTTGGTACAGGAGCTGTGAAATGCCTACCACAAGGCATGAGAAGCATCCTGCCCCTCCTATTGCTGCGCCCACGACTTGCAAGTACTAAAAAGAGTTGGAGACACTCAGGGGTGACCCCATCTCCACTCCTAAAACACCCATGGATAGCTCAGAGTCTCAAGGAGCATCTAGCAGTAGACCAAGCCAGGAGGAGGAAATTGTGTGTCTAATTGTGCTTAGGGGCAGAGGGACCCAGATATAGAGGAGGACCCAGAGATAGAGGAGGACTCAGCATCTGTAGAGGCTTGCAGATAAGTAGCTGCTTTGTACCCCCAAAGAGGCTGCAGATAATGCGAACATGGATGGGATTGTGTTTTCATTTAAATGGTTAACTAATGAGCTTGGGCTCATCAGTTAGCCTTCACTGTTACATGCAAGGCCACTCCGCTGCCTCTGTATCAGCAGCGGGGAGGATGGGGGGGGCGAGGGAGAACAGATGGGAGCCAGTGCTCCCAGGGAACCAGCTTTTAAGTCGGCTCCCTATGCATACCAGATCCCCTAGAGCTACCTTCCCCCCCCCCTTGCTGCTGCCTCTGGTACAAACACCCCTCACTTTTTAACATCCCTAGATGCAACTGGTAAGTGATCTAGGAAAGCACTCAAGCAACTGCCTGTATTGGGAGGATAATAGAAAGGAGGCTAGGTTTGGTGTGATGCTACCAGTAGAGGGTCTGTCAGATGGCAAACAGACCACTGATGCACTCTCTTACATCTTGGTAATCTGCCTCATGGACCTCATCGAAAATTTCATGCAGCCGCTGTGGTACCCTTCTCCTCAGATTAGCTGGCAGATTGGCAAACATGGTACTTGACTTCTTAAGGCTGACATTCCCTCACTATTTTGCTGTCACTGGAGAGGGTGAGGAGGAGAGACCATCACTGCACAGAGACAATCCATGTATAGTCCCAGACAGAACCCGCAGTTGAATAAAAGACACTCCTTTGCTTCCCTACTCACCTTAAGCAGTGAAATGTCTTCCAGTGTGAACACAGCCTGTGGAAATGAGTGGCCATTACTAAAACTTTTGCACTCCCACCCTCCATATTCTCCCCAATACACTCCTGCCCACAGCACAGTATGGCCATGCACGAACGATAACCCTTGCTCCCCGGCACCCTGCCCGGCTGCACCAAGGGATTCTGCTGCCCTTTCCTGTGGCCAACTGCATGAAGGGATCCCTCCATCCATGCTGCCTCAGCAAGGGTTTTCCCAGCCCTTTCCCTTGCCACTACATTTAGGGTTTTCCTAGGATGTCCTTAGTGATGACTCACCATTGTGGGAAGGGTTCCAGTATGTTATGTACACTCTCTCTGGTAGAACAGGAAGTTCTAACTCCTACAGACCGTCTGAGATGGACACAGAAGCATCTCAGGAAAACTAGAGAGGAATTTTTGCAAGACATCCTGGGCCATGCAGATGCAGAACACAAATAATTGCAGAAGCGACAGGAGGGAGAGGAAGAAGAGCACAAAATGCTCCTAAGCATTATGGACTGGCAAGCAAATACACTGGAAGTGCTGCTAGCACAGCAGACAGAACAGCTGCATGACTGGCCCTCTGCACAGTGGGTGTTCCAAAACTTTTTCCAATATGCACTCC
Organism: Pelodiscus sinensis; assembly: GCF_052426305.1. Taxonomy (NCBI): domain Eukaryota; kingdom Metazoa; phylum Chordata; order Testudines; family Trionychidae; genus Pelodiscus; species Pelodiscus sinensis. The sequence goes on from NC_143058.1 coordinate 58,075,465, forward strand.
TCTGCACCATCCCTTTCAATGTAATTTGAGCACTGCTCTGTCCCCAGGGGCCACCTGCATCAGTCCATGCCTGCCTGCTCACCCTCCATGCATGCAGACTCCCGCAGGCTGATGCTACACTCAACACCAATCCGCACGCAGCTTGGCGCTGATAAATACCAGCTACCTTCCACAGCACATCAGACGGTGGGTTTACATATGAACTGTGGACATATACAAACCTGTGACATTCTCAAGCCATACCTCATCTCCTGCCTCCCCCACTCTCTCTCCCTCCCTGTCTCTCTCAGTGCAAATATTTGTTTCATGCTTCACAGATGTCCTATGTTTACTTTGCATTTAATAAATGAAATTCATGAATTTAAAAGAAATATTTCATTACATGAAAGCAAGCAAGCGTACCCCAGCAACGCTAAGGTGAGTGTAGTGCTAAGTCCAGCACATGGATCAATCAGAGTAAACCTTAGCAATGAAGCCACTGCACTCCCATGCATAGCAACCAGTTTTAATGACTTTCAGCATCAGATTGCTGCCTCAAAGCATCCCTGATCCTTAAAGCCCCAGGACGTGCTTCCCTAAAGGTATGTTTACACAGCAGTATTATTTCAAAATAACGTCGTTACTCCGAAATAACATAGTGTACATCTATGCAACAAGCCCATTACTTCGAAAAGAATTCAAAATAATGGGCTTACTCCAATTCCTATAAACCTGAGAAGTAAGGGAAGTTGGGGAAAAGTGTTCAATTTTTATATAACTGATGTGTAGACAGCACCAAAAGTCAAAATAAGCTATTTCAACTTAAGGTACACAATTAGAATAGCTCAAGAGTTTGTTTCCCGAGCCAAATGTAACATTCCGCTGTGGTCAGCACCTCTGTGAATGCCACAAGAAATCCTGTATTGTACAAATGCTGCTCAGACGCCTCATCGTCACTTTGCAGCTTCAGGAATAACAACTGCCATGCATGACGTGGTAGTGAGACCTATCAACACTTGCATAAACAGCTGGGGATCCATTCCTACACACACAGCACACAGCACAGAAGCCATTGAAAGTAGGGATGTAAAATCCCATTTAATTAGTTAACCAGTTAAACTCTGTTTAACCAGTTAACTGATTAAACAGGAGCAGGCGGACTGGAGCAGACCCCCTACCCGCTATGGCCAGGGGCTGCTCTGACCAGGCTGCAGCGAGCCTGCTTGCAGCATACTTGGACTAAGCTTGCCATAGATGGGAGTTGCTCTGGCCAGGCTGCTCAGGAAGGGGCTGCTCCAGCCAAACCGGAGTGTGCCCCGCCAATGGCGGGCCCCACGGGGCTGCTCCAGCCCCCACTGGTTAACTCTAACCAGTAAGCCTCACCCATTAAGGGTGGGACTTATTGGTTAACTGGCTAACCATTCACATCCCTAGTTGAAAGTAAGGGTGTTAAGATGTGGAAAATTCACTAATCGTGTAGTCAGTCAAATTTTTATCAACTACACGATTAGGGATGGGGGATTATCAAGGGAAGGCCTCCTCATTCCCAGTTCATGCTGGATCCAGGAGCTACCCCTGCTGCAGCTCTGCAGCTTAAATGTAGTTAGAGGCGGGCACTCAGGCAGCCCAGTTCCTACATTTAAACTGCAGACCCCCTGCAGACAGGGGCTACTGCCAGAGGCAGTAATGTGGAAGGGGGGCAGGCAGCTTCATAGAAATGGTGCTGGGGGAACCGGCTTTTAAGCCAGCTTCCAACCCCTCCCCCCCCCACTGCCTCTAATACAGAGGCAAAAGGGGGGGGAGCGAGTAGCTGTGTAGTCGACTCAACTACCCGATAAGACTAGAATTATTTGGCAGTCAACTACTCGCTTACATCCCTAGTTGAAAGATAGTACCAAATGTAAACAGAAGCACAATGGTTGGTGGGATGCAAAGCAATGCCCCACGGAGCATCGGGACAGGACCCAGGACACCCCACGCCTCTGCACAAACCTCTGCGGGAGAAGAAGAAGAGGGGCCCAGCGGGATTGCCCAAAATGTGCCGCTCTAAAGGCACTGCAAGTGCCGTGAGTGTGGTCATGCTGATGGCTGACAGTATGGACACCCAATAGAGTTTTCACAGTGAGCAGCACTGTAACTGCCAACACTTTACATCTGCCAGTGGAGATATGGCCTTCAATAGAGACTGCTATATTCAAACAGATTTTTGGTTGTTGTTAGTTAAGAACAGATTATCTTCACTTCTTCCTTTTTTAGATGTTATAAAGGTAAATAAAACTGACAAATCTGAACAAAAGAAAAATGTGCATAGTTTCAATGAATCCATAGAACTAGATAAAATGCTTATTAAGACAGTCTTAAAGCTGCATTTAAACTGTGCTCCTATTCCTATAAAACAGAGAAATGTTACCCAGAATAACTGTTGTTTCTCTCTCATTCTAGGTTAATTGTTTTTTTCTAAATGCAATTTATGAAGTCATTCAGGTAAGGGCCTTTCCCACTCTCCAGAGAAAATGTATTAACCCTTCGAAGAAGATCTATGTTTAAGGAACACCCATCAACTCTAACTTATCCTTTAAAATTGACAAGACCTCCTGCTATACAACACATGCATTACACGGAGTACCTCTCTAATTTCTGTGGCTCAAAATTATATATTCACATTTTAAAATGTTCTCTCTCCTGTTTCTGCATGAAATGCACATAAAAAGGACACTAGCTTCCTTACAATATAAAGGAAACCGTGAAACTGACTATATGTGGTGCTGAAAAAAACACAAAGGAAAAAAAAATGAGAAAAATATTATTGTCCAGTCCATTTCACTTATACTAAATAATGCTGTTTAACACTTTTTAAAAATCCATTATAATGAGGGGGGGTTAAGCTGAAGTCCCTTTCAGGCAATATGTGCTAGAAAAGTAACAAGGAAAGTCGGTAGGTAGGTAGGTAGAAAGATAGGTAGGATAAACACAGAGGGTCATCTCCAATGAAAAGGAAAACTCAGCTAAAGTATCCTGATCTCTCAGTCCATAGCGAAGTAGTGAAGTTTGTGCCACAGCAGAAAAAGCAGGAGAGCTAGCTATCCTGAATCTCTAGGAAAGAAGAGCCTTTCATACAGAAACCCTGTGCACTGGTTCAGAGACGCCCTACTCTATTCTCTGGCTCCTTGGCAACACGACTTTTAAAACTACAGTTAACACACATATATCTCCATTAAAGGTGGGGCTAGTATCACAGAACCATAGAGCTGGAAAAGACACCAGAAGGTCATCAAGTCCAGCTCTAGGCAGGACCAATCCCAACTAAATCAACCCGGCCAGGGCTTTGTCAAGCCGAGACTTAAACACCTCTAGGGATGGAGACTCCACTACTTCCCTAGGTAACCCATTCCAGTGCTTCACTACCCTCCTAGTGAAATAGTTTTTCCTAATATCCAACCTGGACCTCTCCCACAACTTGAGACCATTGTTCTACCATCTGTCACTACTGAGAACAGCCTCTTTCAATCCTCTTTGGAACCTCCCTTCAGGAAATTGAAGGCTGCTATCAAATCCCCCTTCACTCTTCGCTTCTGCAGACTAAACAGACCCAACTCCCTCAGCCTGTCCTCAGCCTCTCCTCATAAGTCTCATGCTCCAGCCCCCTAATCATTTTGGTTGCCCTCTGCTGGATCCTCTCCAATGCATCCACATCCTTTTTGTAGTGGGGGACCCAGAACTGGACACAATACTTCAGATGTGGCCTCACCAAAGCCGAATAAAGGGGAATAATGACATCTCTGGATCTGCTGGCAATGCTCCTCTTAATGCAACCTAGTAGCCAATAAGGCTAATGGCATATAAGGGCACACTGTTGACTCATATCCAGCTTCCACTGTAACCCCCAAGTCCTTTTCTGCAGAACTACTACTTAACTGGTTGGTCCCCAGCTTGTAACAATGCTTGGGATTCTTCCATCCCAAGGGCAGGACTCTGCACTTGTCCTTGTTGAACCTCATCAGATTTCTTGTGGCCCAATCCTCCAATTTGTCTAAGTCACTCTGGACCCTACCTCTCCCCCTAGCTTAGTGTCATCCGCTAACTTGCTGAGGGTGCAATCCATCCCCTCATCCAGGTCATTAATAAAGATATTGAACAAAACCAGTCCTAGAACCGAACCTTTGGGCACTCCAATAGAAAACGACTGCCAACCTGACATCAAGCTGTTGATCACTACCCGCTGGGCCCAGCCTTCTAGCCATCTTTCTATCCATCTTACCGTCCATTTATCCAATCCACATTCCCTTAACTTGCTGGCAAGAATATTGTGGGAGACAGTATCAAAAGCCTTGCTAAAGTCAAGGTATATCACATCCACTGACTTTCCTACGTCCACAGAGCCAGTTACCGCATCATAGAAGCTAATCAGATTGGTCAGGCACGACTTTCCCTTTGTGAATCCATGCTGACTATTCCTAATCACTTTCCTCTCTTCCAAGTGCCTCAAAATGGATTCCTTAAGGATCCCTTTCATGATTTTTCCAGGAACCGAGGTAAGACTGACTGGCCTATAGTTCCCTGGATCATCCTTCTTCCCTTTTTTGAAGATGGGCACTACATTTGCCTTTTTCCAATAGTACATTCAGAATAAGGCCTCAAAAGTTAAAGAATGCCTACCATAATGTGGGGGGAAGGATTTATACACCTATTAACTGTGCCCTTCAACCAAGCAGTATGAGTGGTTGCGTCTGCCATTTTAAGCCCCCCTGAACAAGTTCCCATCACCTAACCATCATAAATCAGATTTCCTGACTCCTACTCAAATGGGAAAAATCCAATGGCCATAGTCAATGGCAACAGGCACATCTGTGGCAAAGCAGCAGAGACTTGGAATAGAGATCATTTCAGGCATTTACTTTGGCATACGAGCTCAAAAGTCCACATAAGAGGACATTGTCATCTTAGATGAAGTCAGAAATACTGTTCACTAGAGAAATTGAATTTAAAGGGTCAATCTGACCTACATTTCATAAATTTCTCATTTAGAATAAAATTTGAAACACTGAGAAAACCAACTTTCTGGACAGAAAAGGAATTCATTTTAAAATTTAAAAACATTATTTTCATTTATTTTAAAAAGTATTCAACCATTACATATTTCCATCTATTGTAAAAGTACTTTAGCTTTTTAATATTGAGACAAATAACTGTGCAGGAAAAGACCAACAGATTTTTTAAAGATATCCTGAAATACTTTTTTTCTTTTCTTCTAATATCTGCTGTATTGTATAATGTAAAAAATATCATATGAAATGCAGGTCTTTGAGGATTACACATTGCAGATACCAAGGAAGTGAAACTGACTGATTTAGAGGGGAAGTAATTTTTATTCAGACTATTAAATAAATGTTAACAAAAACAAAACAAAACCTTTAACAAAAGCCATACAAGAAATGGTCTCAAGGATTCAATCCCACTCCTCTTAAATTAAGGTCCTAGGATAAAAGTAACCAAGAAATCCTCCAACAAGGAAAAAAAGGAAGATTCACTATGATAATATGATTGATATTTCTAAAGAAAAAGAAGTGCAAGGAATAATGTCAGCCTTCTTTATACAAAATAAACACTAAATTTAAATGGCATAAGCGCCCATTTTTCCCTTTTCTTTTTAGGTCATCTTTGAAGGCCCTTTCAACCCTTTGTTGACACTTTTTCCCCTCACAGTAACATTACTCCTTAGAGCAGTGATCACCAGTCACTAGATCAAGATCTACTAGCAGATCCTGGAGCCTCTGACAGGTGATCTTGACTGGTTTGGCCAAGAGGCTATCAAGTGCCAGCACTTTAGCTGCCCCTCCCACCACTGCTGTGCAGCTCCTGCCCCTTGCCTTAGAGCTTTCCTCTCAGGAGCCTCCTCCTTGCTGTGCAGGGCAGAGGTGCGAGAGGACCGGGGCTGATGTCAAGGTACTCCCTCCCACTCCGTATCATTTCTCCACAGAGCAGAGAGGGGGCAAAACAAGATTTGAGTTTGCGGGCTGCTTTTGGGAGTGTGCCAGAGCCAGGGCAGGGGTGAGCCTACTTTAGCCCCCCTGCACCACCACCCAGGAGCCACCTGAGGTTAGTAGAGCCCAGCGGGAGCCCATATCCTAAAACCCTATGCCAGTCATGAACTCTCCTCCTGCACCCCAAGCACCCTGCATCCAAATGTCATCCCAGGGTCTGCACCTGGAACCCCCTCCTAAATCCCCATTGCCTGACCCAAGCTCAGATCAGAGCCGCTCTCACACTCCAGATCCTTTAATCTAGCATTTCTCGAACTGTGGGTCGCGACCCGAGCAACTTAGAGGGGAGTCGTAGCTGGAGTTGATTTTTCACTTGCGACACCTCTCCCCCGGGCCGCAAAGAGCAGCAGGGCAGCAGAAGGCAGCTGCCGGCAAGCCGCGCAGCGTGGCTGGGGCCACGGGAGTCCAGGAGAGCGGCTCAGCTGCAGGAGGAGGCAAGGTGGCGGAAGAGTGAGGCCGGTGCCGGCGCAGGAGCAGACGTGCGAGCGGCCGGCCGGGGCACGGTTGCTGGGAGACCGAACGCTTCCCCAGCTAGGAAAGGGGAGGTCCCTCAGGCAGCAGGCTGGGGGATTGGGTCGGTGCAGAGGACCTGGAAGTAAATAAGGGCACATGGGGGTCAGAGGAGGCGGCAGAGGAGACACGAGAGAGGAGTGGAGGACGGAGGAGAGGAGAGAGAGAAGGAAGGAACCAACCAAAGGGATGGGGAGCGGAAAAGAGACAGAGAGGAGAAAGAGATGGGGGGAGGGAGGGGGAAGGAGCCTGCAAGGGGGAAGGGCGTTGAGGTCCGCAAACGCCTTGAAGGAACCCCAGGAGGGCAAAGAATCTGGTGAGAAGGGGGGAGGAAGAGGTCACACAAATTCATTTAGCATTTTAAGGGGTTGTGGTGTCACAAAGTTTGAGAACCTCTGCCTTAATCCAAGACCAGAGTCTGCACCTCAACCCTCTGTTCCAGCCTGATGAGAGTGAGTGAGAGAGAGAATGGGCAAGAGAGGGAGAATGGAGTGAACAGGGGCACGGCCTAGGAAAAAGGGAAGGAAGGAGGTGGGGCAAGGGTACTTATATTTGAGGTGGATCCTGGATTACACTTACATTCAAAAAGTGATCTCATGCTTAAAAAGGATGGAGACCACTGCCTTAGAGGTATGGCAATGCAAGTTGAATAAAAGA